>NW_022900941.1:32162393-32214478 GCF_012274545.1 Fukomys damarensis | reverse complement strand
TGAAAAAAAAAAAAAAAAAAAAAAAAAAAAAAAAAAAAAAAAAAGAAACACAGTAATTCAAGTTCAAAAATAAACCTCTAGATAAATAATCAAGTGATTTTTGACAGGGGTGCTGAGACCATTTAATGGGCAGGCCTTTCAACAGATAGTGTTGGGAGAACTGAGTGTTCATATGCAAAAGAATGAGGTTGAATATTTTACACCATTATAACATATCCTGTTTCCATTCTTCTCAGAAACAATAACTTCAGATTCTTTTAGAATTTTAACTCAACCTATGTAAATAGCATATGTGAACTTTTATTTCATTTTCCCATTTTTTGAGGCAGGGCTTCACATGGAGTCTAGGTTCTTCAAATGGATGGAATTGAATAATTTTTGTCATATTGTGAGTGGCTTATTTTATTTACTGTTCTGTTCCTCTTGAACTCACTGCATAAGCCATGTTCCCTTGAACTTAAAATCCTTCTGCCCAATGCCAGCATTGGGATTACAGGCATTTTGACACTATGCCTGGCTGTAAACTTCTATTTCTTAAAATTGTAATTTTGGATATAATAGGTTCCAAATATTTGATGTAGATTTAACTGTCATAGCATACTTACCCCTTCTTTGGTTCTCAAAGGAGTACATTGTAATTTAGGGTAAAATGAACATTCAATATGTTCATAATAATGTTGATGTAATTTTGGTTGCCTAATATATTAAGTAATTTAAAAAATGATGCTGTGCATTTTATTTGGAAAGCAGACTAAATACTAAAAACATTTCTGAACAGTATGTAACAGAAAAATTAAAGAGTTTTTCAAGATTTATTTAGCAAGAAATCATGTTTATTCAATGTTTAGCAAGGTACCCTGGTAATTTTTAAATAATTGTAGTAAGTAAAAATATGCATAACAAAATTTGTCATCTTAACCATCTTTAAGAAAGCAGTCTGGTTAAGTACATTCGTATTGTTGTGCAACCCTAGCTGTCACTCATGTCCAAAATTTTTTCATCTTTCAACATTAAAAGCTCTGTAACCATTAAGCTCTAACTTCCTATTAGTAACTCTCTGAATGCTGCCAACCACCATTCTTCTCCTGACTCTATGAAGTTCAGTATACTAGGTTCTTCAAATGGATGGAATTATTCAATATTTGTCATTTTGTGAATGATTTGTTTTATTTACTGTCCTCAGGTTTCATCCCAATTATAGCACTTGTTAGAATTTCTTTTCTTGTAAAGGTTCAGTAATATTCTATTGTGTGGTATAGTGGTTAGGGTAGAGTGCCACGTTGACTGCATTTGGGGTCTACTTGGGAGATTAGTGAAGGGCATTTCTGGGTGTGTCTGGGTGGGTCATGGAAGTATGGCCTTGGAGTCTCTGTCTGGTCCTACACCTTGGGCACTTTCCCCTCCTCTGCTTCTTAGCTGGTGTGAGCTAAGCAACTTTGTTTGGCCATGCCTTTCTGTCATGATATTCTTGCAAGCCAAACATGGACTGAATTTTCTAAAACTGTGAGCCAAGTTAAATCTTTCCTCCTTTAGTTGTTGGAGATGGGCACTGTGTTCCAGCAATAGGAAAGTTGACTAATACATGTGAGTATATCACATCTTGTTTATCCACTCATCTATCAATGGAAATCTGGCTTTGGGCTATTGTGAATAATATTGTTATGTCACTAACAGTTTTTTCTATAAATGATAATACTGATTAAAAAATGCATATGTATACTTTCAATACAAATGAATTAAAAATATGTACAAATGAACATAGATACAGATTTGTTGACCAGCCTGGTTACTGAGTGTACATTTGTGACTAAATGAAAGAATTTGAATGATATACTTTTAGTAAGTGTTAAGAGTAATGTGATCTGGCTGTCATCGCTCCAGTGCCAGGAATGTAGCCTGGGCCCTGATTGACTGTGGGAAGGAGAGCCACTCCTCCTGCCCTGAGCCGCCATTGCTCCAGTGCCAGGAAGGTAGCTATGAGGGCACCCCTAAACCCCCATAACTCACCCCCCTGTGCACTCTCAGACCTCCTGATTGTGCCAGTCTTTGGACCTACTCTGCAGAGGCAGAAGTTGTCATAAAGGGTATTTTTCTGAGTTCCCAACTTTGAACATCTTTAAAGAAAGGGCATGGGAAACCTGTAGTAGAACAGTGTGGAGTTCAACTATTCAGAAGGTAGGGGAACTCAATCTGGGCCTTGCAGCCTGAGGTCTGTCTGCATCGGGGGTTCAGCCATCAGCTACCTGAGAGCAGGGGTCTTGTGTCCTAGCTCTATCTGAGCCATTAAATGATAAATATACTATATTGAAAAGTTTGTTCACTGCAGACATGTTCTGGATGGCTTCTTGATTTCAATTGAATTCAAATGGTTTAAGGGTGATAGACTAGTGACTACCACAGGTGGTCAGTTTCCAAGTTGTGCTTGATCATAATGTGTTGCTGATTGTATCAGTTGGGATAAAGGATTGTGATTGATTCAATGAGCTGTTTTCTCTGATGTTATGAAAATGAGAATGTCTGTGGGTAATTAGAGACCCAGAAGCTAGGGTGAAACTATATCAGGAAGATTTGGGTGATAACCCAGAGATTAAACCAAGAACAGCCCGACAACAAAATTAAAAATGAGAAAACAATTAAGCAAGACATAAAGACAGACTTCCAATTCATCAATGGCAAACAGTAGGGCAAATGAGGATGAAAAGGCCAATAGTGAACCACCAGGACACCCTGAACTCAAAGCACAGGAAGTAACAAAAGAGATCAATCAGCTCTAGAAAAATTCAAAACAGAAATAATTTCCCAGATAGCCATAGAGATGGTGAGCAAAATGAAAGTTGTGATTCGAGACTCTAGAGCAGAAACTAACAAAAAAATAGATGAGCTCAGGACCATGATAGAAGCCATGAAGGCCCAGCATAAGAAAGAAATGGAAACAATAAATGCCCAACATAGGAGAGAAATGGAATCCATAGAATAGATTCAAACTGATATCCAGGAGATTAAACACTCCATTGACAGTGTGCACAACAGAATAAAAGAATGAGAAGATAGATATAGAAGATAAGATTGCAGTCAGTGACTGTGAAAAGAGAGGTCTCTTAAAAATAGTAGGGGATCATGAGAAATCGATTCAATAACTCCTAGATGATGCATAGAAGAATAACATAAGACTGATAGGAATCCATGAAGTACCAGGAGAAAATACAAATGACTTAAAAAAGCTGTTCACAGAATTAATGACAGAAAACTTTCCAAACAGATGGGAAGAATTCAACATTCAGATAAGTGAAGCATATAGGACCCCAACAAGCCACAATAAAAAAATCTACACTTAGATATGTAATAATCAAGATCCCAGAAACCCAACAGAAGAACAAAATACTATAAACAGTAAGAGAAAAGAAACAAATCACATGCAAAGGATAGCCCATCATAATCACAGCAGACTTTTCAACACAAACTCTTAGGGCAAGGAGAGCCTGGAGTGAGATATTTCAAGTACTAAAAGAGAACAACCTCCAATCTAGACTGATGTATCCTGCAAAACTCTCTTTCAAAATGGATGGGGAAATAAGACACTTCCACAACAAAGAACATCTGAGAAACTACATGAATACCAAACCAGCACTACAAACAATTCTAAACAAGATTCTAGAAAAAGACAATGAAGGCAAAAACACCATGAGGCCCAACAGAGCAAATCAAATAGGCAAGGCAAGAAACTAAAAGAAGGTGAAAAAGTACAAAGAGTCAACAAAAGGCCAATAACATGGCAATAATAAATCAGTACATATGAGTTATAACCATCAACGTCAATGGCCTCAACTCACCAATCAAGAGAAACCGACTGGCAAAATGGAATAAGAAGCAAAATCCAACAATATTTTGTATACAAGAAACATACCTAGTGCAAAAAGAAGCCCATAGACTGAAAGTGAAAGGATGGAAAACAATTCTCCATGTGACAGGAACCCAGAAAAAAGCAGGGGTGGCAATCTTATTTGCAGACAAAGCAAATTTCAAACCAAACCTGATTCTAGTATTATTGATGTAGGACAGTACTGTAGCATACCTCTGTGAATGTAAAATATCTTGTACCTCTTTATGATACGGAGTAGTGACTGCTTTATCAGAGCTACATTTAATGATATTACTCTAGAATGTTCTCTTTCCAGATGATGATTAAGATGCTAAAAAAAATGGTGCGAGGTACCACAACAGCAACAGAACTTTGCTGTTTTCTGGATATTATTATTTTCTTTGTTTTTTTGTTTTTGTTTTTTTCATGGAATGTGCTGAATGTCTATAATTTTGTTCAGATGACTGCAGAACCCGGAAAAGCTGTTGCTGCTATTGATGAATAACATACTGCTATGATTGGTCTTTTTATATAAATACAAATATAAATATAAATAAATAAAAAAGTATACATGCATACATATATATAATTTGAATTTTTGGAAACTTTAACTGTGCTGTCAACTTTGGAAAAAGTTATCCCAAATTACTGTGTTGAGTTGGCATTGTACAGAAATTGACAGCCATATTGGTCTAGAAATGTTAATTTTTTAAAATTAAAATTAAAATTTAATTTTTTTCCATTTGTACAGGGGTAATGCACTGTATTAAATATGTAAGGTCATATCTACGTGGGTTTGATTACAGAAACTAATAAAGTATTCTCTAAATAAAAAAAGGAATAAGATAAGATTACAAGAGCAAGATGTAATTTAAATATGTTCAGGGACCATTTTCATGTTCAGAATTGAGGATTATTTTAATCTTACATCATTGCCTTTTCTCTTTTACTTTCCTTTTTAGTTTTATTTTATGATTCCCTATTTTTAATGTTCATGCAGAGATTTCTTTAACTGGAATACCAAATAGTTTCTCTGGTGTGAAAAACTATAATAGCACACAAGATCCTAATGGGAGAGTTAATAGTGTGAAATAGGAAGAAAAGGGCTAAAGGTGTAGGGAAAGTGGGAAGGGTGGGGGAAAGATAGTAAGGAAGAGGAAAAAAATATGAGAAACTGAAAAAATGGAAATAAAGTGTTTGTAAATGGGGAGGAGAGGAGTGGGTGAAGGGAGGGCAGGGACAAGGGGAAAAAATGAGAATCAAGACCTATCATGTAAAGGTACAGGATTCCAATAATTAATGTAACTGTATTGTATACCTAGATTGTACCAATAAACTCAATAAAAAGAAAAAAAAAAAGAAGAAAAAAAAGAGTAATGTGACCTAATAAGTAATTTCTTGTGTGTTCTAGAAAAAGCTAGCTTCCATGTTGTGAGATGAGAAAGTCCAAATTTCTATATAAGGTATAATCAGTAGATACTTAAATACAAAAATATATTACAGTAAAACACATTGCCATTAACCCCCCTCCTTCTTGCTTCTATCACACTTATTCCAATATTCTTGTCACTTTTTGAAGCAGCTCTGGAAGTCTGCTTTTGTGTCCTTATGAGGTATAATAAAAAAAAAAAAAATAAGGTGAATGGTGAGGCTGAGTACCACCCAATGGAAAGGAAGGTTGGTAGAAACATAATGGTCCATCCTATCTGCATTATTAATTAGACCTGGCATTCTGCAACTTCTGGTTCTTCCCCAGTGCCAATAGGATCAGGGAGGATAACAATTTTGAATTGTAGAGGATGTAGAGGCAGTCATTACAGTACAACTAAAAACATTCATGAAAGAGGACTTAAGAATAGTTTCACCAAGTGGCAAGAACAAAGCAATGTGTGTTGGAAGCAAGTGGGAGTTTTGGAGGGGGGACTAATGGCCATGTGTCTTTTGCTGTAATTATTTTTTTTCCGGTACCAGGGATTGAACTCAGGACCTTGTGCTTGTGAGGCAGACACGGTGCCACTGAGCTAAATCCCTGGCCCTGTAATTGTTACTTTTTAAAAATTTAAACATTTACTGTAATTTTTGATTATACCTTTGTATGTGTCAGGTTCTGATCTAGCTCATGCACTGTCATTTCTTTTTTTTTCCTATATTGCTTTCTTATTTATCTCACATTCTACCTTTGAAGGAAGAGTCACATTCATGTTATAAGATTGTAAAAACCTATAAAAACCTATTTTTTCATCAGTGTACTAAACATAGAAATAACTATTAACTTCTTGCTGTCTTCATACCATATCTGAGTATTTCAATTTTCTTTTCTCTTCATCTCACAGATTTTTAATTTTCTGTTTCATTTAAGGTCATTAAAGAATATTACTTAAAATGGGCAAAAAGGGTACTGTTTAGTCATTTTTAATTTGCTGTGACATTCACTTCTGCTGATTTACAGAATGGACTAAGGTTACAATAATGCATCGTCTGTGCCTGTTCATGCTTTTGGATTGTATTTCCATATGGATGCATTTTCCATTAGAAGTCCTCTCAGGCACATAGTGCCCTAATAACTAAGCCATAGATTCGCAACACTTAGAAAGACTTACTAGCCTGACATGGGGGAGTAGGGAGAGTTGTCCACACCATTACCAATAATTTAGGACTTTCCAGGGGAAAGATCACATCAGTGTTCTAATTTTTCAGTCAGTGTCCCAGCTTACCTCCCCAGAAGCCTAACTCCTACTATGTATTTATGTCTTATTACTCCTCAGAATCCAGATGGGGTCATGCTATGAAAACTGCTTTCATATATGTGGCTTGGCATGAGCTTAAAATGGGAGGATGAGTCACTAGAATGCCTGGAAGGGACACTGAAAAGAGAATGAGATTCTTTCCACCCTGCTCCACAGAGCTGCTTATGGAACCTTGTCCGTGGGTCTCAGGATCATCTTTTGTCTCCCTGACTCATGGCCCAAGTCAGTGATAACTGATTTGTGGCTTAAGTCCAGAGAAAGGCTGACATTGTAGGACTGCACCCTAAGCACTGATTCCCAACGTCTTGCCCCCTTTCCCTTTTCTACTATGGAGACTAGGAAACCTCACTGTGTACATCCTAGTTTTCTTTAGCACTTAGGATGTGAGGTGCTGAAGCTTTGGGCAATGTGACTTTAGTCTTCTGAGGTATAGGAAAGCTTTGGCTTTTCTGATGAAATTGATTTGGTGTGCTGGGCTCAGTTTTTTGTTGCTTTTCTTTGTCTAGCTTGCAATTTTTATGCATCGTTGGAGGAGCAGCAATTTTCCTGTGGTTGAGTTTATGAGGTAACACGTTAGGAACAAAAGCATGTATGGTAGGGAGAGGGTGGGTCCTGTTGACATCATTCAGCCACTACACTATTCTGTCTACTGCTGGACTCTGTTAGGTTGAAAACCAATTAAACAATTGAAGTTAGCTAATTTTAAGGCTGTTGTTATTGTCTTCCCTGAGAATATATTAATTTTATATTTTTAATTGCTACACAATAAGTTGAATATTTTTGGTAGAGTAGAACAGGATTTCTCAACTCTGGTCCTATTGACATTTTGATGGAATAATTTTTTGTTGTGAGGAATTATTTTAGGATATTTGGTAGGTGAGAATCTCTCTTCACAGCTCTGGGCCAGGCCAGGTGTGGTGGTCCACACTGTAATTACTTCACCCTGGAGGCTGAAGCAGGAGAATAGTAAGTTTGAGCCCAGCCTGATCAACCTATTGACTTATACTCTGTCTCAAAGTTAAAATGGCTGCAGATGTACCTCAGGGTAAAGGTCCTGGGTTCAGTTTCCCATACTGAAAAATAAATAAAATAAAATGAAATTACCATAGGACTGTTCCTGTTGAACTCATCTCCCTCCAAGTTTTTGCTATTACAGACTGTGCTGCTAGAAACATAGATGAACATATGTCACTGTGATATCATTCTTTTAATTCTTTTGGAAAGATACCCAACAGAGGGATGGCTGGGTCAAATGGAACCTCTAGTCCCAGCTCTTTGAGGTATCTCTGTATTGACTTCCATAGTGGTTGCACCAGTCTGCACTCCCACCAACAATGGAGAAGGGTTCCTTTCTCCCCACAACCACGCCAACATTTGTTGTTGTGTGATTTCTTGATAGCAGCCATTCTTTGTGGGGTGAGGTGAAATCTCAGTGTTGTTTTCATCTGCATCTCTCTAATGACCAGTGATGTGGAGCATTTTTTCATATATTTACTTGCTGCTTTTATTTCCTTGTCTGCAAAATGTCTGTTCATTTCAGATGCCCACTTTAGAATTGAGTCTTTATATTTGGGGGGGACTGGCTGTCTTGAATTCTTTATATATTTTAGATAATAGTCCTTTGTCTGAGGAGCAGCAGGTAAAAAGTTTTTCCCACATTGTAGGTTGTCTCTTAGTTCTGTTGATGGTTTCTTTTGCAGTGCCGAAGCTTTTTACTAAGATGAGATCCCAGTTGTTGATTCTTTCTGCTAGTTCCCGTGCTACTCAGGATTTGTTCATAAAGTCTTTTCCTATGCCAATGTCTTCCAGAGCTCTGCCTAGGAGTTTCAATTTTCCAAGTCCTCTCCTTTTCATGGGTGTTTCCAGTGAAAAGTATAGATATGAACTTTTTGTTTCTAAGTTTCCAGCAAGTAACATAGTACACAGACTCATGCATGCTGGAGACATCTGCACATCTGCCCCTGACAGTGAGTCTCAGCCAGTTTAAAGTCATAGAGAGTGAGAAATGCTTAGCCATGCCCCCAAACCTCTAACTCAACTTGATTATTACCAAAGTTCCTCTCTTCTACTGAGGTTAGTATGTTACGTTATTATGTTAAGCAGAGTTAAGTCATTTTATTCATTCTTCTACTTTCAAATAAGCACTTTTTCTAAATGTCAGGAGGAGGAGGAGGAGAGAAAACAAAGCAAAAAAACAGGTGCATTTCTGACACACAAGCTCTTAAGAAATCTTGATAAATCTTGATAAATGTATATTTATCCTTCATGGCTTTTTTCTGAGGCTGACAAACTGATGCTGTGGATCTGTGAATGCCTTAAACAGCCATTTCTTTCCCAGTGTCTGGCCCAAATAGAGATGTGTGTAAATGGAGGTTATTCTTCAAATAACATTGTTATTATCATTAACTCCTAAGATACCTTACCAGTATGCTGCCAATATCTAGCCTTACCTTGTTTATATATTCTTTCTTTTGTAGTTTATATTTAAAGATAACAACTCAATAGAGCTCATGGAGATGGTGCAGATGTCAGATAATATTGCCTGACTTTGCATGACAATATCTCATTTTATTCTCTAATTTAGTTTAATTCAAAACAGGGCTAATGTCTGTGAAATAGCCAATACAGAGACCAGCTGGGAACCTAACTGGCATTGCAAACTTCACTCAGATTAACATTTCAAAAATGACACCATATGGTGGAGAGCTTTGGATTTGATGACAAAGAAACCAAACGAATGCCGGACATAGCAACCAGCGTAGCCTGCATTGAGTCACGCATTGGAGCAGAAGGTGCAGAAACTGGAATGACAGACCTGTCACCTGCTTCCTCAACTGGCTCCATGAACAACCTGCTTTTGTGCAGTATTTTAGGAGACATCTTTGTCACCTTATGGGAAAGATAAGTGGACTCAGATTTTAGTGTGTTATTTTCAAATTATTACCAGTGCTGACACTACCTCAAGAAACTAATGATACACACCAGAGGAAGGTTTTAGTGAAAAATTCCAACACATTTGCTGTTTCTACATGCTCCAGACCACTGAGAAAATGTCCCAAGCTTTGCTAAATTTTCCTTTATTTTTATACTCACATGAACTTTAATGGTAAATGTGATCTGATGTTTCCTCTCATTAATGTTAATCATTCAAATAATGTTTGTTAAAAGCAAGAGTCCAGACAGGAGTCATTTTAATTCTATTTTCATAAACTCTTCAAGGATTTTCCCATCTTAAACTACCATCTTTTACTGGTGGCAGAAACCAGATCATCTATCTAAAAACAAAATAAAAACAAAAAACTATGTTGCAATATGCCAAATAAGATAAGAACAAATAGATGTAAAAATATATGGGTATGGCTATCTACAGATACAAAAAGTGTCAGGAAGCTTATAAATGCTTTTTTTGATTTTAAAATTTGCTCTACAGTTAATTACATTTGTATTTAATTTTTTTGTTCTGTTTTGTTTTTTATTTTTTAAGACAGGAACTCATTATATACTTCAGGCTGGCCTTGAACTTACTATGTAGCCCAGGATGGTCTCAAACTCATTGTGATCTTTCAGCCTCTGCTTCCCCAGTGCTAGGATTATAGGTGTGCATCACCACCCCAACTTTTAAAAATATGAATAAATATATTTCTCATCCTGAGTGTTTCATTTTGGTGACTTACTTTCTCCTCAAGTTTTTCTTTGATGTTAATCGAGTGTAGTTTCTTTGGTTTCAGAATGGGCATTCATGTAGTTGCTTCAGGGAGGAAAACTCAGTATACAATGTACTCTGCATCTTACCCTAATCCTCTCTAGGGAAGATTCTACTCAGAGGAAAGGAATGGTTTTCATTTGTTTATTTTATGGGAACCACCTTTTATTTTACAAGGGAAATTTATTCTTAAAAAATCCTTAAATGACTAAATCATCAATAATAAAAAGTATAGTTACCAATAATTTAAAAGGGAAAAAATTTCAGGTTTTGTTTTGAAATAATTATTGATGGGTAGTAAGTTTCCAAAAAATGTGAAGGAAGGTCCTGACTACTCTCACCCAGTTTCCCACAGTGGGGTGATACTTCATATACTTAAAATCCAATGTTAAAATATTGACACTGGCACAGACTTTTTACATTCACTTCTCTCTCTGTGTGTGCACATGTTGTTGTATGTAATTTTTCTTGTGCAATGTGTAGAACAACAATCACAATTCAAATACAAGGCTGCTCATCACTACACTTGGCTCTCTCATTTGGTCCCTTGTGAAACACTCAGTACCTTGCACTACTGAACTTAATTTCTGACAGCCATGGATCTGTTTTTTATTTCTCTAGTTTTGCTATTTCTCTGATGCTATATAAATGGAAGCATGCAGAATGTAATCTTTTGAGATTGGCTTTTTTGGTTTTCCATTCAGCATTGGTATGGTTTATTTATTTATTTATCTTTATTAAGTTTATCGATCCATTTTAAGTATACAATATAGTTACATTCATCACTGGGATATTGTACCTTTCCATGACTTATCTTGGTTCTTATTTTTCCCCAATCCCCAGCCCTATCTTCACTCCCTCCACTTACCCAGTTTATAAAGACATTGTTTCCTGTTTTTCCTTTTTATATATTTTTCTTTTCCCTTTTCCCTGCCCCTCCCACTCCCTCTACTATTTTAGACCTTTTCTTCCTATTACACAATATCAATTATTCATTTTGATCTGTATTTACACTTTTAGTTTGTCATGCCAGAAAAACTATTTGGTATTTACACATGTGTGACTTATTGATTTCACTTAAGAGTATGTCTTCCACTTAGCTATAAATATCTCTAGTTCCTCATTCTTTATGGCTGCTAGTACTCCATTTTATGTAAAAAAAAATCTTTATCCAATCTCCAGTTGATGGGCAATTGGGTTGTTTGGAAATTTTAGCTATTGAAAACTGTGCTGCTATAAACATGGGTGAGCATATATCTCTGTGGTATGACTCTATCAATTCTTGTGGGAAGATACCCTGCAGAGGAATAGCTGGGTCAAATGGGACTTCTAATCCTAATTGTTTGAGGTATCTCCATATTGATTTCCACAGTGCTTGCATCAGTCTGCACTCCCACCAGCAACAAAGAAGGGTTCCTTTCTCCCCACAACTCTGCCAGTAAATGTTATTGTTTGATTTCTTGATAGCAGCCACTCCTACTGGGTTGAGATGGAAAAGCCCACAGCCAACATCATACTCAATGGCAAAAAAGAAAAAAAAAAAAGAAAAAAAAACTTTCATGCTAAAATCAGGAACAAGACAAAGATGTCCACTATTACCACTTCTGTTCAGTATAGTTCTAGAAACACTAGCCACAACAATTAGACAAGAGAAAGAAATAAAAGAAATGAAGATAGGAACGGAAGAAGCTAAATTGTCATTATTTGCTGATGACATGATACTCTACATAGAAGACCCAAAAAAACTCTTCCAAAAGACTTCTAGACTTAATTGACATATTCAGTAAAGTAGCTGGATACAAGGTCAACACTCAAAAATCAATAGCCTTCTTGTACACAAATAACAGACTCACTAATAGTAAAATTAGGGAAAAAATCCCTTTCACAATAGCATCCCCCAAAAAACCCCAAAACCAAAAAACAAACAAAACAAAACAAAGGGGTGAAGGGAGGGCAGTGACAAGGGGAAAAATGAGAACCAAGACCTGTCATGTAAAGGTACAAGGTCCCAATAATGAATGTAACTGTACTGTAAACCTAAAATGTACCAATAAACTCAATGAAGAAAAACAAAAGAAATATCTAGGAATCAGTGTAACTAAGGAAAAAAAGACCTCTACACTGAGAACTACAACACAATGAAAAAAGAGATTGAAGAGGATATAAGAAAATGGAAAGACATCCCTTATTCCTGGGTAGGAAGAATCAATATAATGAAAATGGCCATACTTCCAAAACCAATATACAGATTCAACACAATCCCTACTGAAATTGCAACAGTGTATTTCATGGAACTAGAGAAAACAATCAAAAAATTCATTTGGAATCAGAAGAGACCTAGCATAGCAAAAGCGATTCCAGGCAACAGAAACATGACAGAGGGAATCACAATCCACAACTTGAAACTATACTACTACAAAGCCACTGTGATAAAAACAGCATGGTACTGGTAAAGAAACAGATCCAGGGATTAGTGGAAAAGATTAGAAGGTGCAGAAACAACTTCCAGCATACTCAGCTACCTAATTTTTGATGAAGGAGCCAACCATCCTTACTGGAGGAAAGCTAGAGTCTTTAATAAATGGTGTTGGAAAAATTGGACTTTAACTTATCAAAGATTAAAACTAGACCTATATCTTTCACCTTGCACTAAACTAAAATCCCAGTGCATTAAAGATATAAACATTAAAATAGAAACACTAAACTTGCTGGAAGATAAGTTAGGTAGAACTATTGAAGATATCAGCATAGGAAAAGACTTTATGAGCAAATCCTCAGTAGCATGGGAACTAGCACAATAAATCAACAACTGGGATCTCATCTTTTTAAAAAGTTTCTGCACTGCCAGAGAAATCACAAACAGAGCTAAGAGACAACCCACAATGTGGGAAAAAATTTTTACCAGCTCTTCCTCAGACAAAGGTCTACTATTTAGAATAGAACTAAAAAAAAAAATCAGACCCCCACATATAAAGACCTGATTCAAAAGTGGGCATCTGAAATGAACAGATATTTCAGACAAAGAAGTAAAAGCAGCAAATAAAAATATGAAAATATCTTCCACATCGCTGGCCATTTGAGAGATGCAGATGAAAGCATTGGTAAGGTTTAAGTGTTTTTCCCAAGACCCATGTGTGGAAGGCTTGGTCTCCAACTTGTGGTGCTACTGGGATTTGGTTTGATCTTGAGGAGGTGGGGCCTTGTGGAAGGAAGTTGGATCATTGAAGGTGTGACTAGAAGTGGATACTGAGACCCCAGCCCCTCATCTTTTCTCTTTGCTTCATGGCTGCTGTAAGGCAAGCAGTTTCTTCTGTTATGCACTCCCACCATGTTATTCTGCCTCACCGTAGTCCCAAAAGCAATTGTGCCAATTAGCCATGGACTGAAACTCCAAATTTATGGGCCAGAATAAAAGATTTCTTCCTTATAAGTTGATTATCTTGACTGTTTTGTCACAGTGATGGAACCAATAAAAGCATAATTCCCTTAAGGTTCACCTAGATTGTTCCAAATATCAGTACTGTGTTCCATTTTATTACTATATACTATTCCATGTGTGGATGTATCTGTATACTATTCCATGTATAACTGAACTATGGTTTGCAAAATAATTCCCCCATTAAAGTATTCTTGGATTATTTCTGTTGATAATGGATAAAGCTGCCGTGAACATCCATGTATACATTTTTGTGCTGACATTTTCATTTCTCAGGGCTAAGTGCCAAGAGTGAAATTGCTAGATTATATAATATGCATGCATAATTTTTAATTCTTTAAGAAACTAGTTTTTACAATTTCTGTATCATTTTATATTCCATGTAGCAATGCAAGAATGATCCAATTTCTCTCTATACTCCCTAGAATTTGGTTTTTTTACTCTTTTTTGTTTTAATCATTTTTTTTTCTTGTGGTACTGGGGATCGAACTAAGGACATTGCACTTGTGAGGCAGGCAGCAGAACTACATTACTAAATCCCCAGCCCCCGTTTTAATCATTCTGATAGGCATATAATGATACCACATTTTGGTCTTAATTTGCATTTCCCTAATTGTTAATAATATTAAGCAAATTTTCAAAAGTTTATTTACCATTGGTATATCTTCATTGATAAATTATTTTTTTGTATCTTCTGCACATTTTCCAATTGCAGTTTTTGTTTGTTTTTACTGTTGAGTTTTGATAGGTATTTTATATTCTAAATATTTGTCTTTTGTCTGATGTGAGGTTTGCAAATATTTTCTCTCCATCTGTAACTTGCATTTTTATTTTATTAAATAGACCTTTTGTAAAGCATAAGTTCTGAATAGATTAAGTCCAATTTATCAATTTTCCCTTTTATATATTTCATTATTGGTATCAAGTCTAAGAATACTTTACTTAGCTCTAGGCCTTGAAGATATTCTATTTTTTCTATCATTTTATATTTTAAATTTCTGTCCTATTTTTATTGATATTTATACTAGAGTTTTGATTGATAGTCTTTCTTCCCTAGGATCATTTCTTAATGCCATCCTTTTTCTATTGAATTTCTTTTCTACATTTGTCAAAAATCAGTTGCCTTGAAAGTGCAAGGTCCTGAGTTCAATCCCTGGTACAAAAAAAAAAAAAATCAGTTGGACATACTGTATTTGTGTGGATCATTTCTGCTGTTGCACTGTTCTATTTATTTTCCTTCATCAGGAGCAACTGTCTTGACAACTATAGGTATACATAGTATAGAGTGGCTTCTGCCACTTTATTCAAAATTATTTAAATTATTCTATATAGTTTTTGCATTTCCAGTTGAATTCAAGAATTAGTTATGGATATTTCTAATAATGTTGCTGGGATTTTAATAGAAATTCTGCCAACCATATAGATCAATTTTGGGAAAATTAATATCTTATGTTGAATTTTTCAATGTATAAACAGTATGATTCTCTAGTTGTTTGTGATTTTTAAAAATTAGTATTTTCTAATTTTCAGCATTCAGGTCCTGCATATGTTTTGTTAATTTAGGTGTCATTGAGTTTTGTCAAACTGACACTGAAACACATAATACACCATTAAATTAGGTCAAATTATTTAAAAAGTTATTAAAGTAAGTTATAATAAACCCTCATAAGGTTTTTCTCCTTCATTAATTAAAAACAGCTGTTTATTTGTTCCTTTTAAGCACCTTTGTAGCCCTTGTAATATTCTTAAGACTACACTCAAAATCAAAATCTTCTAGTTCTGAATTTATAACCTCAGGTAAATTACTTAATCTTGCGTCTCAGATCCTCAACGAAAAAATAGGGATAAAATAGTACCTAGGATTTATGAGAATTAATAAATAAAAATGTACAATATGGTTCCCACAGTGCCTCATACATTGGCAATACTCAAAAATTATAAATTATATATTAATATTTTTATTACTACTGTCAGTTTATTGTATGATAAAAAGTTTACTGCAAAGCAAACATGTTAAAACCAAAAGCTCAACTCAAAGGAAAATGCAAATGATGTCACACTCACTAGACACATTGACATCATAAATGGTGCACTGCCTGAGTATTTCTGCTGCTCTATGTTAGCAAACCATGAGTTTCCTGAGAGGAGAATTTAGTGCAATGTAAGTTAAGTACATCTGCAGAGACTGCATATGGCACAAAAGGTAAAGGAAATCCAAATTGTTTAATGGGATGAAATGTCTCAGAAGCCAAAAGAAGGAACATTGCATGACATGCCTCATAAATTTAACTTCTTGTAAGCTGAATAGGCACGTCTTGGGCTATAACTATATTTATAGATCACTTCACTTGGTACTTACAAAACTGAAATCAGTTTTGTAAAACTTTAAATATTTCCCTCTTCTATCATTGTTGTTTTTGAATTATAGTTCTCCAATACAGTTTCTAATACCCTTGGTAATGATTACCAATAAAAATAGAACCTTTGAGAGCTCCATTGCTATGCTAAAGTTGAGATGTCTACAAATGAATGCCTTCTTTCTTCTGTTGATTGGGACTGAAGCCCAAAATGGTCTTTCATTTTTCAACAGTATAGTTAGGACTTCTTCAGTCCTGAATCATTGATTTATTTTTATTGTCTTCATTGTCAAGTTGACATAGCACCTACCCAGAATGAATGAGAGCTTTCTGAGAGTCTCCTACATACTTTTATCCTTCAGTTTATCATGTCTTTAATACCCAGAAAAGATAAACACCTAATTCTCCATGGCCTGGTTTTCCTCCTTAACATTCATTATGACAAACCACCCCTTGTCTTGCCAGAAAGGCTTAAATTGATTCCTGCCTGTGTGTCCCAGCTGGGGCTCCTGGCTTCTTGTCAGTCCCCAGGATTCCATATGAGCTGGATATGTTTTCAATGCAGCTGTAGACCTTTTAAAAGTGCATAAGCCAAAATGAGTTCATAATCTCTGGAATGTAGGCTCTATGTAGACTTTTCATTAGTTTTTGGAGAAATCCCAGAGCTGGCAATTTCAGATACAGTTTCACTGGCCTTGACCCTATTGCTTGGAGGGGGTTCTTTGTCCAAGGCTGTACTCTCTGTTGTCTTTGTGATATTTTGGTGGTATTCTGACTATTACAGGAAGAGAGCAAGGTACAAATTCTAGGTGGAAGACCTTTAGACTCAGAATAGGTACAATCAGCATATGCTAGTTGAAGTTTGTTAAAATAGAGGATGTGGTATAAGATCCATCTATCTGGACTTTTTCTGTGGTTAACAGTGGAAGAGTTTCTTTGAGATTTGGGGATGGATAAATGAGTTTTAGTGGAAGAAGCACATGACATGAAATTATTAGAAGTGATCTAATTGGCCTCATAAAATATTTGTGAGTCAGTTTTTATGTTTGTTGCTACAGTATTTATATTATAGAATTATTCTAAATAATTTAAATCTTATTAGCTTCATAAGGATCTAAAAGCCTGCTTTCCAATAGAGGTGGAAATGTTCAAAATTAAAGCAATAGTGGACTAAATGCAACAGATATCAGTAATTCTTCCATAAAAGATGCTTTATCTTTCACAGACATAAGAATTCTCTCTAAATAGAACTCTAAGCTTATAGAATTGGTGAAATAAGAAATATTAAATTTACCATTCTGTATTTCTTCCTTTTTTCTTTCTTTACCAAGAGAAAAATTAAAAAGAAATAGTGAATAAATAAGAGAGGAACAAAACAGCTTTTGAAATTTTAAAGTTCAAAATCAGTTCCTTCTGGATCACAGCAGAGCTCAGGAACATGCAGGAAGAGAATTGGAACCATCTGTAGGTGAGATAGCTGTGAGCTGAAAGAGCCATGAAATCACAACAGGAGAATTGGAGGTAAAGTAGGCAAGGCCCATGCAGCTCTGTCCAAGGAGAGAGGTCCTAGCTAGTGCACTCATGCCCCATGATTTCCTTGGCAGAGTTAACCCATTATTGGATGAATGGGTTGTAACTGTCCTTTCTTGAGAGTAATTTCTTTTGATACCATTTTCCTGATTCTGTCTGATTCTATCATTTCCCCTTAAGTACCGATAAACTGATTTCCCACAGAAATCATTTGTTTACAGGGAATGATTGTGCTGATTGGAACTGTGTGTTCATGTGGGTCTCTTTGAGAGTTGCATTTGTCATTGTAAATCCACAACGTGCTGTTCTACTCATAATTTAATTTCATTAATTTAATAGATATATATTGATCACATGCTATGTGCACCAATTGCTTGGTGAGAAGGAAGGCAATACTTTGCAGATATGAACAGTCCTGTCTATTGATAACAAAATTTCTCATCATGATCACATCAGTGAATGTATGCATGTGTGTGTTGGAGTGTTTATGGGTTTGATAATGGGACTTGGATGACAAACTCAGATGCCCAAGCCTGTGATCTGAGCTGCTGTAATCAAGGTTCACCTTCCATTACAAATGATCTAAATAGCCAACTAGGTAGCTTTGCCTGTCTGCATTCCTCCTTGTGGCAACACATTCATGTTTCGTCTTCTTATCAGACTCACTAGGTGCTCTACTCTGGCAGCAATACTTTGATACCCAAGAGGACACAGCTGACCTTGGATGAGGATTACTGATGGAGTCTTTGTTCTCTGTCCAGCAGTACAGGTTGTAGCCTCAGACACAGGGTTGCCTGGGAGTCCTCTGTATAAAGCAACATGAATAACTCCCAGTGAAGATGAAAGTGGCAGGTGACAGGATAAGAAGACTTTGCAGTATTTTTCCAGGTCACATTTGCCCTAATACTGAAGGATGGCTCATTTGTCATAATGTGGCAATTCTCATCCTTCCCTTATACTTTGAAAAAAAAGAAAGGAATAATTTCCTTCCACAGTAGCTGTCCGATTGGGATGCTGAAAGTCACCTCTTGGTATTCTACATTTTCCGTAAATGAGTTAGGAGAGGGAGTTCTTGGTTCAACTTTGTATAACCTTGCTGTGTGACTTAGTTGAAGCTGCATCACACTATTCTCATTTTGAGCATTGGGATAATATTTCTCAAATTATTTTTAGTAGTACATTTCTATAAGAAGATTTTTACACAGAGTCCCAAAACATAAAACAGATAAGCTGGAGCTGTTCACCAAGGATGGATGGGCTCCGAACCCTGCTGGATTGTTCATCATCTTGTTTCTCCAACCCACGCAAAACCCCAGAATCTGTTCCTGTGGTATGATTTAGTCCATTTTGAAAACCACTGGACTAGATAGTTTCTGTTGTGACTTCCACATATAAAGACTTATGATTCAACTTAAAATATAGCTTATTTTAGTTTTCTGGGTATTATATCTATTGATATCTATCTATCTATCTATCTATCTTTGATTAAGACTATAGTTTTAGAATCAGAATGTGTGGGTTTGTGTTCTAATTTTGCCACATCATTGGTTGTGTTAACTACAGTTAACTAAATAACTTCTCTGTGCTTTCATCTGCAAGAAAACATGGGAGAAAATACTCTGTACCTCCAAATGTTACCATGTAAATTACATATATTAATATATGCAGTGAAATGTAAAGAACTAGACAGAAAAATATTGGGAGATGGGGCCTGGATGTGCCCTGCACTCACAATTATTTGAATATTTGTAAGAAAAAAAACAAAAAACCAAAAAAACAACCAGAGACACAGCTCTGTGAGGAGATGGTGCACCAAGGAAATCATAGGACTGCATCTTAAGAGAGCTAGCAACAAGGTAAAATCCTGAAATACTGGTATCCAGAAAGATAAATTAACTGAAGCAATGTCCTGTGGTAAACAAGTTGTGGCTTTCCATCCTTTGTAACAAGAAAACTCTTGTGAACACTGACTCTGCTACTAGACAGAGATATAATCTGAGAAGATGGCAGTGAAGTCAATTGAATAGAGATGGGATTGGTGAATCCTATCTTTTTTCTTCAGATTTAGACAGGGTTGCATCGGGAAGCTATCTTTGAAACTGTCTACTTGCCTTGGTACAACAACCAGCCAATAGACTTGGGCAGACCTGGGGCAAGAAGTAATCTTCAATAACTCTCTGCTTAGGCACAGAAAATTCCAACATTTTCTGTAATTCTAAGACATAACAGCCACTATGCTACAGAGAAGAAGCAGACATCCACCCTAATAGCATGTTGTTAGGAGAAACATGACTATAAAACAGTAAAGCTAAACTCATCAGATTGGGAAGATACCAGCATGTGATTTGTGGGAGACCAAATTCTGGGTTGGGAGACTCTCAGCAGGGTGGATGGATAGCCCAAGGAATGATAGATTGAAGAAAGAGGCAGGCCATGAGTTCAGTCACATAGAGTTTTACAGTGGTGAGGGTTCAAAATATGGGTACCCAGTGCCCCTAATACAAACACAGACCCTGTGCCTCTGTCCCTCCTCCAATCTCCTCAGAGGCATTTAGGGTAGCTACAGGTGGACAGAAACTAGCTGGCCATCCTTCCAAAAGCTGCCTATAAATTCATTAGGCATTGGTCCATGCTCTGGACCTGCCCATGAGTGATGCAAGTAACAGGTTCAGCCAAGAGTTCACATTATCTGGCCCTCTCCCTGCTGGGTATGGGTTAAATTGGTAGATGGGAGATAGTTCCACCACTGGTTCACTTCCCAGAGTATCCACCCACAATTACAGAAGGGTAGAGCTCAACCTGTTGCCTGCTGTAGATGAGCTCTTCTGCTTGGACAGAGGCAGAGGAAAACTCTTGACTGAAAAATAAAAAAACTGGCAACACTCCCTGCTCCTCAACAGATAGCATTTAAGAATTGACTCCAGTATAAATACAACTACAAGGAGGAATATCAGGTCTATTTTTTTTTTTTGATGTTTCTTTTTGTATGTGCTAGGGAGCAAATGTGTGCATATGTGCTTATGAATGCGATACTGCTACAAAAGTGTAGGTGGACAACAAGCATAACTAAAACCCAGAGGATTATTTATTATAAATTATTTTGAAAAATTATACTCTAAAATAAGTTGGAGAATCTTGAAGAATTGGATAAGTTCCTAGACACATATCACCTACCAGAATTGAACAAAAAGATATAAAATATCTAATAACCAATGAGATTGATACAGGCCCCAACAGCTTCATTGCTGAATTTTACCAGACATTTAGCAAAGAAATAACACCAATGTTTTTCAAATATTTTCTATGTAATAGAGAAGTAAAGCTTTTAAACATTCTATGAAGCTGACATTACCCTGATACAAAAGCAGATAACTCAATAAAAATGAAAACTAGAATAAAAATCTTCAATAAGATTTTTTTTTCACAAACAGAATTTAAGAATTCATTAAGAAGATTCTACACTATTACCAGATAGTTTCATTCCAGAGATGTAAGGATGGTTCAAGGTATCAATATACCATATAAACAGAATCAAAGATAAAAACTACATCATCATCTTGATAGACACAGAAGCCCTTGAGAAAGTACAATATCTTTTCATGACAAAAAACCTGCTGAAAACAAATATATAAAAGTCTTACTTTAAATTAATAAAGTCTTACTTTAAATTAATATGACAAATGCATAGCCAACATCATATTGAATGGGAAAATCCTGAAACAGTTTCCTCCAAAATCAGGAAAGAGACAAATGTATCCACTCTTATCACTCTTTTTTAATATAATACTACAAATTTTAGCCCAACTAACCAGCAAGAGAAAGAAATAAAAGCTATATGAATAGGAAAATAAGTCACATTATCCATATTTTCAGATGACATAGTGCTTTACATAGAAGACACATAAAACTTATTAAAGAAGACTTAGATTTGATAAACAGCAAAATTTCAGGATACAAAATTCATCAACATATAATACACCAACAATAAACACCAATAATAAACGCACTGAAAAAGAAGTCAGGAAAACAATTTCATTTGCAATAGCCTCAAAAAATATATGAATACTTAAGAATCATTCTAACCGAGGCTACAAAACTTCTATAATGACAATTACAGAACTCCGAAGAAAGAAATTGAAGCGGGATTAGAAAATGGAAAGACATCCCTTTGTTCTTAGATGAGAAGTAATATATTGAAAATGGCAGTATTACCAAAAGTAGCCTTGAGATTTAATAACCTCCTATTAAAATATCAAGAACATTTTTCAGAGAACTAGAAAAGTGTTGCTAAAATTCATAAGTAATTAGGAAATTTGCAGGACATTCAAAGCAATCCTGAACAAAAAGAACAAAGCTAGAGACATCACAATACTGGATTTCAACTTATATTAGAAAGAGAGAAAAACAAAAACAAATGATATTTGGATAAAAACATGTATGTAGACCAACAGAAGACATAGAAACAACACTGCACACCTAAGCCATCTAAGTTTTGACAAACATGCCCAAAACATACATTGGAGAAAAGAGCCTCTTTAATGAGTAGTGCTAGGAAAATTGAATATCCACTTGCAGGAGATTGGGACTAGATTCCGATCTCTCACTCTGTACTAAAATCAATTCAAAATGGATTGAAGTCCTAGTTTAAAAAAAAAGAGAAACTTTGAAATGGCTGGAAAATTACATGGGGAAACACTTGAATTCATAGGCACAGATAAAGACTTCATGAATAGAATGCCAATAGCACAGAAAACAATATTGAGAATCAACACATGAGATTACATCAAATGAAAAAGTTTCTGCTCAGCAAAGGAGACAGTCAACAGAGTGAAAAGACAACCTACAGAATGGGAGAAAGTGTTTCGTAGCTACTCTACTGATAAAGTACTAATATCTTTAAGAGGAAAAATTTACCCCTCACTCCACCCAAATAGTTGACCCAATCAAAAGTGGGCAAATGAAAGAATAGTAACTTTCAAAAGAAGAAGTATAAATGGCCAGTAAGTAGAGGAGAAAATGTTCAACATTTCTGGCCATTAGTGAAATGAAAATCAAAACTACTTTGAGAGTCTGTCTAACCCCCAGTCAGACAGCTATTATAAAAAATAGAAGACAATGAATGCTGGTAAAGGTGTGGGAAAAAATGTACCCTCTTACATTGTTGGTGGGATTGTAAACTTGTACAGTCACTATAAAATCAGTATGGAGATTGTTCAAAATACTAGAACTAGAAATACCACTAGGTGCAGCTACACCCTTCCCAAGTATATTCTTGAAATAGTTAAAGACAGCATGCTACAGTCATATATGTATACCTATGTTTCCAGTTCACAGTGTTCTGAAAACAGCCCAGTTGCCCATTAACGGCTGAATGGGTAAAGAAAATATTGTATATAGACACAGTGGAATATTATTTATCCATAAAGATGAATTAAATCAGTCATTTGCAGGAAAATAGAACCAGAGACCAACATACTAAGTGAAATAATCCAGACAGAAAGTTAAATAATGCATGTTTTCTTTTATACAAGTAACTTAAAATATAAATAAATAACTGAATAAAATGAAGGAGAGATGATAGAAAGCAAGAGTCTGATTCTTGGTAATGGGAAAGCGGGGGTCACAGGGAGGAGACAGGAAAAGGAAAGGGGTGAAAAGATCAAAGATGATCAAGATACGTTATAGGCATAGATCAAATCCACCAAATGAACATCAATATTCTATTTTACAAGCATGCACTAAAAACAACAAAACACAAAGAAAATTCTACAGATACTGAGTTATTTTTATTGGAATCTCGCAAAATTTATATTTTAAAATAGAATGTACATGAAGAGTGCAATGCATGGCCAAGTTATAGAATTAAACATCAGTGGAGGAATGGATAATGAGGATGTGTATTTCACTTACTCAGTGGAGTATTATTCAACCATAAAAAGAATGAAATCTTAAGGGAATAAGGGAAAAGAAAAAAATATGAGAAAATGAAAAAATGGAAATAAAGTGTTTGTAAATGGAGAGGGGAGGAAGGGGTGAAGTGAAGGCAGGGACAAGGGGAAAAAATGAGAACCAAGACCTGACATGTAAAGGTACAAGATCCCAGTAATGAATCTAACTGTACTGTATACCTAGAAAGTACCAATAAACTCAATAAAAAGAAAAAAAAATAATGAAATCTTGTAATTTGAATAGAACAGACATCCTTATGTTGAGTGGGATAAGCCAGACACAAAAATACAAATATCATATGTTCTTATTCATTTGTAGGAACTAAAAAGTTGGCCTCATAGAAGAATAGAGTAGAATAGTGTCCACTAGAAATTGGGATGGGCAAGAGAATAAAAAGAATGGAAAGAAGTTAGATAAGGGGCACAAAAACACAGAGTAGAGGAATTAGTTTTGGTTTTCTATAGCACAGTAAGGTAACTATTGGTTACAATGACCTATGATGTAGTATTCCAAAGTAAATGGAAAAGAAGCATATGCATACTCTCAACATATATAAATGATTAACTTTGTACACCTTGAATGCATGTATCAAATCATTGTACAGTACTTCAAAAACATGTACAGATATTGTTTGTCAATTTAAAACAATAAATGTAAGGTAATTAGACCTTAGACTCAAAAATATGTCCCAAATGCTGGACTTCAGGAGCTGAAGTGGAAGCCAGCTGAGTTATGGAGCAGTGGTGTGAAGTTAGAAGCTGGGCTGGGGCAGTGGCTGGCGGTCAAGCAGAGGCTGTGGGGAGGCTGTTCCCTTAAGGTAACTGATTATTGCAGTATAAAGAGACTTTGCCTAAAGTCATTATAATGCAGTCTGAATATTTATATAACCTATGTAATGGATTTTACTCCCATTTGACAGTTCAGAGTTTTAAGCCCCTTAAAAAGATAACCCATTCTGGGGTGTGGACCAGGATGGCATGGATGCAGGCAGGTCCAGCCAGAGCCCCTCCCTGACCCCAGCTTCTTGATTTCCATAGGCCCTATGAAAGACCCACGTGGAAAAGAGCTGCACAGGTACAGAAGCATCAGCCAGAGGCCTATTCTGATACCACCAGTAAGTGCACACATATTCCAGTGAGAAGCTGGTGTGGACCAGAGTGGCACAACTGCAGGCATGTCCAGCCAGGGAACTGCCCACAGGTCCCAGCCAAAGATCTGCCTAGAAAATAACTGTACATGTGCATAAGGAACAGCAAAAGGTCCATCCCAATACCATTGGTAAGTATGTACAGACTGTAGTGAGAAGTCTGCCCAGACACCAGCAACTGGGGTGCACAGATCCAAGTCAAAAGCCTCCCAGACAACAGCTATGTAGGATGGCAAGCCTTAGCCAGAGGCACACCTAGATGCCATATCAAATGTGCACAGGCCCTAGCCAGAAGCCTGTCCAGACAGCAGGAGTGTGCAGGGATCCAGAAGGCCACCACTCTGAACTCAGGAATGGGTGCAGTGGTGAGCAGCAGAAAAAGGCCACTGTGTGGCTTGCTGAGAATTCAAAACAACCAGGTGAGCAAAAAGTTGCCTCAACAAAGGCAGCAGGCTGCATCTGTTGAAATAACAAGACATGTCAACAAGTCTCACAACCAGACCTGAAGATCAGCCAATGCAACTCCAAAGAGAAATGAGATGAAAGAGTCTGATACTCAACCACCTGGACTCCCTGAACTGGCAATGAAACAGGATCTGAAAAAAGTGAAATCAGAAAAAATTTCTCAGATAACAACAAATATTGTGTCCATAATACAAGATGTGATTAAAAATCTAGAGCAGAAACAGATAAAACAATAGAGGAGCTGAGGAACATGATGGAATCCCAATGTAGAAAACAAATGGAATTCATAAAACAGATCCAAACATATTTCCAGGAGATTAAAAACTCCATTGAAAGTTTGAGCAGCAGAATGAGTGAATGTGAGGACAGAATTTCAGATACAGGAGACAGGATTGTAATTAGTGAGTAGGAAAACAACAACAACAAAAAAAAAATTCTTAAAAATAGTAAGGGACCATGAGAGATCAATCCAGCAGCTGCTAGATGATTCAAAGGAGAATAACATAAGACTTATGAGGGGCAATGAAGACACAAGAGAGAGTGCAAATGACATAAAAAAGCTGTTCATAGAAATAATGGCAGAAAACTTCTCAAGTAAGGGATAAGAATTTGACATAGAGATAAGTTAGGCATATAGGACTCCAATGAGCCATGATAAAAAAAAATCTATACTTAGGCATATAATAGTTAAGATTCCAGAAACCAAACAGAAGAACAAAATTCTACAAGCAGTTAGAGAAAAGAAACAAATCACATACAAAGGAAAGTCCATCAGAATTACAGCAGACTTCTCAGCACAAACCCTCAAGACAAGACGAGCTTGGAGCAATGTATTTCAAGCCCTAAAGGAAAACAATCTCCAACCCAGATTGATATATCCTGCAAAACTGTCTTTCAAAATCGATGCAGAAATAAGATACTTCCATGACAAACAGCACCTTTGGAACATCATGAATACCAAACCAGCACTCAAAAAAAATTGTAAACAATATCCTAGGAAAAGACAATGAGGATCACAACCCCAGCAAACCCAGCAGAATGAATCCATCTGGAATGACACAAAATTAAATGCAAAGGCGGAGAATCCAACAAAAAGAAAAAGTCATGACAAAGATGCCAATACATATTAGTTATAATCATCAGTGTTAATGGTCTCAATTCATCAATCAAAAGAAATAGACTGTCAGAATGGGTCAAGAAGCAAGATCCAACAATGTGCTGCATACAAGAATTACACTTAATTAAAAAAGAAATTCATAGATTGAAAGTTAAAGGGTGGAAAATAATACTCCATGTGACAGGAACATCCCAAAAGCAGAGGTAGCTACCCTCTTTGCAGATGAAATGGATTTCAAACCAACACTGATTAAGAGGGCCAAAGAAGGACATTACATCTTTGTAAAGGGAGTAATACAACAGGAAGAGGTGACAATCTAAATATATATGTGCCAAATACTAGCGCACCCAACTATATAAAACAAATACTAACCTACATGAAAAATCAAATAAGCACTAATCCAATAATAGTGGGTGATCACACTACCTCACTGTCACAATTAGATCAAATAGACAGAAAATAACAAAATACTGTAACTCAATACAACTCTTGAAGAATGAACTTAACAGATATTTACAGAGTGTTCCACCCCACAAAATCGGAATACACATTCTTTTCAGCTGCACATGGGTCATTCTCCAAAATAGACCATATACACACTCATAGAACATGTTTAAATAAGTGCAAAGGAATTGAAGTTATCCTCTGTGTAATATCAGACCACAGAGCAATTAAATTGGAGATTAATAGGAAAAGAAATCATAAGAATTTCATAAACACATGGAAAATGAACAACACACTTCTGAATAACCAGTGGGGTCACAAAGAAAATTAAAGAAGTCAGGCTGTTTCTACAATCAAATAACAATGTCAATGCAACATATCAGAATCAATGGGACACAATGAAAGCAGTCTTACAAGGGAAATTCGTAGCAGCAAATATTCATATTAGGAAAACAGAGCAAGCTCAAATAAATGAACTGATGCTGAACCTCAAGCTTTTAGAAAAAGAAGAGCAGGAAAAACCCAAAGCTCATTTAAAGGAGTAAATTATAAGGACCAGAACAGAAACCAATGCAACTAATAGAATGATAAAAAAAAACTAATGAAGCTGAGAGTTGGTTCTTCAAAAGAATAAACAAAATTGACTAACCCTTAGCCAACTTTTTCAATGCAAACTAAAGACCTAAATATATGCAATTAGGAATAGAAACAGTGAAATTACAATGGACCCAGCAAAAACACAGAGGATCATCAATACCTGCTTTGAGAACCTAAATGCCAATATGCTGGAAAACATAGAAGAAATAGACAGATTCCTAGACATGTATGAATTACCCAATGTAAATCAACAAAATTGAAAACATAATTAGAAACTTACCAATAAGAAAAGCCCAGGCTCTGATTGCTTCACTGCTGAATTCTACATTTAGAGAAGAACTATTGCCACTACTGTTTAAATTCTTCAATGAAATTGAAAGGGAAAAGATATTCCCAAATTAATTCCTGGAAGTAAGCATCACCTTGATTCCCAAAGCAGAGAAAGACACAACTGAAAAGAGAACTATAGGCCAATCTCACTATTTAACATAGATTTAAAAATCCTGAGTAAGATACTGGAAATAGAATGCAGAAGATCATCAAGAAGGTCATACACTCTGACCAAGTGGGATTCATCCCAGGGATTCAGGGATGGTTCAACATATGCAAATCAATAAATGTAATATACCATATATCATCTATATCTATATCAATATATATTTACTATGTTTATTGGTACATTTTAGGCATACAATACAGTTGCATTCATCATTGGGACTTATCTTGGTTCTTATCTTTCCCTCCAGCCCTCCCTTCACCCTCTCCACCCTTCCATGTTTAGAAAGACATTGTTTCTATGTTTTTCCTTTTTACATACTTTTTCTTTTCTCTTCTTAACTTTCCACTACCCCTTGCTTCCTCTACTCCTTTACACCTTTTCTTCCAGTTACACAATATCAGTTGTATATTTTGATCCTTATTTATAATTTTAGTTTTTCACACCAGAGAAACTATTTGGTATTTACAGATGTATCACATATTAAATCAATGTACATCCATTTATCTGTAAGTATATCCAGTTTCTCACTCTTTTTGGCTGAGTAGTACTATATTTTTTTAAAAAAATGTACTCTTTATCCAGTCACTAGATGATGGGCAATTGGGCTATTTCCAAATTTTAGCTATTACAAACTCTGTCACTATAAACATGGGTGCACATATATCGCTGTGGTATGACTTTTAAAATTCTTTTGGGAAGGTACATGGTAGAGGAATACCTGGGTCAAACGGGACTTCTAATCTTAATTGTTTGAAGTAATTCCACAGTGATTTCCACAGTGGTTGCACCAGTCTGCACTTTCACCAAAAATGAAGAAGTTTTCTTTTCTCCCCACAATCCTGTCAGCATTTGTTATTGGTTCATTTCTTGCTAGCAGCCATTCTTTCTGGGGTGAGATGGAAACTCAGTGTTGTTTTCATTTGCATCTCTCGAATGATCAGTGATGTTGAAAAAATTTTTAATATATTTATTTGCTGCTTTTACTTGTTTGTCTGAGCTATGTCTATTCACTTCAGATTTTGATTTTTGAATTGGGTCTTTATATTTGGGGTGTCTGATGTTTTTGAGTTCTTTATATATTCTATATAGTAGACCTTTGTCTGCAGAAGAGCTGGCCAAATTTTTTCCCACATCGTGGGTTGTCTCTTAGCTCTGCTTGTGATTTCTCTGGCAATGAAGAAAATTTTTTAACAAGATGAGATCCCAGTTGTTGACCTTTTGTGCTATTTCCCGTGCTACTGAGGATTGTTCATGAAGTCTTTTCCTATGCCGATATTTTCAAGATTCTACCTAACTTCCAGCAAGTTTAGCATTTCTGTTTTAATATTTAGATCTTTAATCCACTTGGATTTTAGTTTAGTGAATGGTGAAAGAAACAGGTCTAGTTTTGATCTTTGACAAGTTGAAATCCAGTTTTTCCAACACCATTTATTAAAGAGGCTATTTCCTCCAGTGAGGATGGTTGGCTCCTTTGTCATAGATGAGATAGCTGAGTATGTCAGGAATTGTTTCTGCATCTTCTAATATTTTACACTGATCCTTGGGTGTCTTTGCAAGTATCATGCTTTTTTTTTTTTATCACATAGCTTTGTAGTTTAGTTTCACGTTGGGAATTGTGTTACCCACTGCCATGTCTCTGTTGGCTAGAATTGCTATTGCTCTGCTAGGTCTCTTCCGATTCCAAATGAATTTTTGGATTGTATTCTCTAGTTGTGTGAAGTATACTATTGGGATTTCATTAGGGATTGTGTTGAATCTGTATAACAGTTTTGGATGTATGTCCATTTTCACTATATTGATTCCTCCTACCCAGGAACAAGGGATGTCTTTCCAGTTTTTTATATCCTCTTCAATCTCTTTTTTCATTGTGTTATAGTTCTCAGTGTAGACACCTTTTGTTTCCTTTGTTAAATTTCATTGTTTTGGATGCTATTGTGAAAGGTATTGTTTCCCTAATTTCACTCTCAGTCAGTTATTTGTGTACAAGAAGGCTATTGATTTTTCAGTGTTCACCTTGTATCCAGCTACTTTGCTGAATCTGTCAATTAAGTCTAGAAATCTTTTGGAAGAGTTTTTTGGGTCTTCTAGGTAGAGTATTGTATCATCAGCAAATAGTGACAGTTTAATTTCTTCCTTTCCTATCTTCATTCCTTTTATTTCTTTCTCTTGTCTAATTGAGTTTAATATTTCTAGAACTATATTGAACAGGAGTGGTGATAGGGGGCATCCTTGTCTTGTTCCTGATTTTAAAGTGAAGGTTTTCAGGATAGGAAATGGATGCATATTGAGGATATATTCCTAAGTGAAATAAATAAATCACACATGTGTAAATATCGAATAGTTTCTCTGGTGTGAATAAACTATAATAGTACATAAGGTCCTAATGAGATAGTTGACAATGTGAAATAGGAAGAAAAGGTCTAAAGATGTAGGGGAAGTGGGAAGGGTAGGGGAAAGGTAATAAGGGAAAAGAAAAAAAAATGAGAAAATGAAAAAATGGAAATAAAGTGTTTGTAAATGGGGAGGGGAGGAGGGGTGAACAGAGGGCAGGGACAAGGGGAAAAAATGAGAACCAAGACCTGTCATGTAAAGGTACAAGATCCCAATAATGAATGTAACTGTACTGTATACCTAAAATGTACCAATAAATTCAATGAAAAAAAAAATTTTCACCCATTATTTTCACTGGATGCTATGCATCTGATAAGCAGTAATAAATATCTCACTCTTTTCAGTGAAAAATAAAATAAATAAAGTGAAGGTTTTCAGCTTTTGAACATTTAGTATGATGTTGGCTATTGGATTTTCATAGACATCCTTTATCAAGTTGAGATAAAAACCATCTATTCCAATTTTCTGCAGTGTTTTTATCATGAGTGGGTTTTGAATTTTGTTGAATGCTTTTTTCCACATCTATTGAGATCATATTTTTTCCTTGACTCTGTTAATATAGTGTATTACATTTATTGATTTATGTATGTTGAACCATCCTTGTGTCGCTGGGATAAATGTGACTTTGTCAGGTCATATGATCTTCTTGATAATCTGTATTCTGTTTGAAAGTATGTTATTGAGGATTTTTGCATCTGTACTCATTAGGTAGATTGGCCTACAGTTTTCTTTTTTGTTTGGGTCTTTCTCTGGTTTTAGAATCAAAGTAACACTTTCTTCCAGGAATGAATTTGGAAGTATTGCTTCTCTTTCAATTTCATTGACATGTTTAAAGAGTAGTGGTGATTGTTTCCTAAATGTCTTGTAGAATTTACCAGTGAAGCCACCAGGACCTGGGCTTTTCTTTGTTTTAATGTTTTAATTACATTTTCAATTTGCTGAACATAATTGGCATGTTTAGACTTTTTACATCTTTGTTGTTTAACTTTGGAAGCTCATATGTATGTAGGAATCTGTACATTTCTTCTGTGTTCTCCATTTTATTACAGTACATGTTCTTGAAGTAAGTGTTGATCCTCTGCATTTTTGCTGGATCTATTGTGACTTCACCTTTTTCATTCCTAATTTCATGAATTTAAGCCTTTTCTTTCCTTTCTTTGACAAGGTTGACTAAGAGTTTATCAATTTTATTTATTTTTTTGAAAAACCAACTATTTGATTCATTGATTTTTTGGTACAGTTCTCTTATTCTCTATTGCATTGATTTCTGCTCTGATCTTTATAATATCTTCCCTTGTATGAGCTTTTGGTTTGTCTTGCTCTTCTCCTTTTAGGAGTTTAAGATTCACCATTAGGTTGTATATTTGAACTTATTCTATTTTCTTACTATGGGTATTCAATGTTATGAATTTCATATGCAAAGCAGCTTTCATTGTATCCCATAGATTCCTGTATGTTGTACTGGTATTATCATTAAATTGCAAAAACTGTTTAATTTGTTTAATTTCTGCTGTGAACCATTGGTTATTCAGGAGACTGTTATTCAAATTCTTTTTTTTTTCTTTTTATTGAGTTTATTGGTACAATCTAGGTCTACAATACAGTTACATTCATTACTGGGATCCTGTACCTTCACATGACAGGTCTTCGTTCTCATTTTTTCCCATTGTCCCTACCCTCCCTTCACCCTCTCCTCCAGTCCCCATTAATGAACTCTTTATTTCTATTTTTTCATTTTCTCACATTTTTTCTTTTCCCTTATTTCCTTGCCCCTACCCTTCCCCCTTTCCCTACACGTTTAGCCCTTTTCCTCCTATTTCACATTGTCAATTATACCATTAGAATCTTATGTACCATTATAGTTTTTCATACCAGAGAAACTATTTGGTATTTACACTTGTGACTTACTTATTTCACTTAAGAGTATATCCTCAATATGTGTCCATTTTCCGATGAATGACTCTAATTTCTCATTCTTTATGGCTGAGTAGTATTCCATTTTATAGAAAAACCACATCTTCTTTATCCAGTTTGCAACAGATGGGCACATGGGCTGTTTCCAAGTTTTAGCTATTGCAAACTGTGCCGCTATAAACATCGGTGTGCATATATCACGGTGGTATGATTCTTTTAAGTTTTTTGGAAAGATACCCAGCAGAGGGATGGCTGAGTCAAATGGAACCTCTAGGCCTAGCTCTTTGAGGTAACTCCACATTGATTTAAATAGTGTTCGCATGAGTCTGCACTCCCATCAAAAATGGAGAAGGGTTCCTTTCTCCCCACAACGGCACAACATTTGTTATTGTGTGATTTCTTGATAGCAGCCATTCTTTGTGGGCTGAGGTGGAACCTCAGTGTTGTTTTCATCTGCATCTCTCGAATGACCAGTGATGTCGAGCATTTTTTCATATATTTACTTGCTGCTTTTACTTCTTTGTCTGAGAAATGTCTGTTTATTTCAGATGCCCATTTTTGAATTGGGTCTTTATATTTGGGGGCACTGATTATTTTGTGTTCTTTATATATTCTAGATAATAGTCCTTTGTCTGAGGAGCAGCTGGTAAAAATTTTTTTCCGTAGGTTGTCTCTTAGTTCTGCTGATGGTTTCTTTTGCAGTGCAGAAGCTCTCTAATAAGATGAGATACCCGTTATTGATTCTATCTGCTAGTTCCTTTGCTACCGAGGATTTGTTCATAAAGTCTTTTCCTATGCCAATGTCTTCAAGAGTTCTGCATAACTTATCTTCCAGCAAGTTTAATGTTTCTGTTTTAATATTTAGATCTTTAATCCACTTGGATTTTAATTTAGTGCATGGTGACAGATAAGGGTCTAGTTTTAATCTTTTGCAAGTTGAGATCCAGTTTTTCCAACACCATTTATTAAAGAGGCTATCTTTCCTCCAGTGGGGATGGTTAGCTCTTTGTCAAAGATGAGGGAGCTGAGTGCATCTGGAGTTGTTTCTGTATCTTTCAGTATTTTCCACTGATCCTCAGGTCTGTTTCTTTGCCAGTACCATGCTGCTTTTATCACAGTGGCTTTGTAGTATAGTTTCATATTGGGAATTGTTATACCCACTGCCATGTGTCTGTTGCCTAAAATGGCTTTTGCTATTCTAAGTCTGTTATGGTTCCAAATGAATTTTTGGATTCTTTTTTCTAGTTCTGTGAAGTATAGTGTTGGAATTTCAATTGGTATTGCATTGAAACTGTATAGCAGTTTTGGTAGTATGGCCATTTTCACTATGTTGATTCTTCCTACCCAGAAGCAGGGGATATGTTTCCATTTTCTTTTATCCTCTTCGATCTCATGTTTTAGAGTGCTGTAGTTTTCAGTGTAAAGATCTTTTGCTTCTTTTGTTACATTTATTCCCAGATACTTCATTTTTTTTGGGTGCTTTTATGAAAGGAATTGTTTCCCTAATTTCTCATTCAGTGAGTTTGTTATTTGTGTACCAGAAGGTGGTTGATTTTTGGGTGTTAACTTTGTATCCAGCTACTCTGCCAAAAATGTCAATTAAGTCAAGAAGTCTTTTGGTGGAGTTTTTTGGGTCTTCAAGGTAGAGTATCATATCATCAGCAAATAATGACGGCTTAACTTCTTCCTTTCCTATCTTTATTGCTTTAATTCCTTTCTCTTGTCTAATTGCTATGGCTAATGTTTCCAGAACTATATTGAAGAGGAGTGGTGATAGTGGGCATCCTTGTCTTGTTCCTGATTTTAACATGAAGTTTTCAGTTTTTGGCCATTTAATATGACGTTGGCTGTTGGTTTTTCATAGATAGCCTTTATTAATTTGAGATATAGACCATCTGTTCCAATTTTTTGCAGAGTTTTTATCATGAATGTGTGTTGAATTTTGTCAAATGCTTTTTTTCATCTATTGAGAGGATTATGTAGTTCTTGTCCTTGACTTTGTTAATATAGTGTATTACATTTATTGACTTATGTATGTTGAACCATACTTGCATCCCTGGAATAAATCCGACTTAGTCAGGATGTATGATCTTCTTGATGATCTTCTGTATTCTGTTTGCTAGTATCTTATTGAGGATTTTTGCATCCATATTCATTAAGGAGATGGGCCTGTAGTTCTCTTTTTTTGTTACATCTTTCCCAGGTTTGGGAATCAAAGTGATATTTGATTCCAGGAATGAATTTGGAAGTATTGCTTGTCCTTCAATTTCATTGAAAAGTCTGAAGAGTAATGGTAATAGATCTTCTCTAAATGTCTTGTAAAATTCAGTAGTGAATCCATCAGGACTTTTCTTTATCGGTAAGTTTTTAATTACATTTTCAATTTCACTGATTGTGATGGGGTGTTTAAAATGTTTTTATCTTCATTCAGCTTTGGTAATTCATAGGTATCTAGAAATCTGTCCATTTCTTCTGTGTTTTCCTTTTTATTAGAGAACAGGTTGTCATAGTATGTATTGATGATCCTCTGGATTTCTGTTGGATCTGTTGTGACTTTGCCTTTTTCATTCCTGATTGCATGGATCTGAGCCTTTTCTTTCCTTTTTTTGATAAGGTTTGCTAAGGGTTTATCAATTTTATTTATTCTTTCAAAAAACCAACTCTTTGATTCATTTATTTTTTTATCATTGTCTTAGTTTACATTGACTTGATTTCTGCTCTAATCTTTATAATTTTCTCTCTTGTTTGAGCTTTGGGTTTTTCTTGCTCTTGTTTTCCTAGGAGTCTAAGAGTCATCGTTACGTTGTTTATTTGAGCTTGCTTTGTTTTCCTAATGTGGGCATTCAGTGCTATGAATTTTCCACATAGAACTGCTTTCATTGTGTCCCATAGATTCTTTTATTTTGTATAGGTGTTTTTATTTATTTGTAAAAACTGTCTGATTTCTTCTTTAATTTCCTCTGTAATCCATTGATTGTTCAGGAGAGTGTTGTTCAATTTCCATGTGTTTGTGAAGTTCCTATGGTTTCTTATGCTATTGTTCTCCAGCTTTACTGCACTATGATCTGACAATATACATGGAATAACTTCAATTATTTTGCATTCATTCAAACCTGTTTTGTGAGCTAGTATTTGATCTATCTTGGAGAATGACCCACATGCAGCTGAAAAGAATGTATATTATGATTTTGGGGGGTGAAATACTCTATGACATCTAATAAGTCCATGCGTTCAAAAGCTTGGTCCTGTTCTCGTATTTCATTGTTGATTTTTTTTCTAATTGATCTGTCTATTTTTGATAGTGGAGTATTCAGATCCCCCACTACAATTGTATTAGTGGTTATTTGGTTTTTCATGTTACTTAATATTTGTTTTATATAGTTGGCTGCATTAATATTTGGTGCATATATGTTTATGATTGTCATTTCTTCCTCTTGAATCGTTCCCTTTGCAAAGATGTAGTGGCTTTCTCTGTCTCTCTTAATCAGTTTTGGTTTGAAATTTGCTTTGTCTTTGAATAAGATTACTACCCCTGCTTTTTTCTGTGCTCCTGTCATAGTGAGAATTGTTTTCCATCCTTTCACTTTAAGTCTATGGGCTTCTTTTTGCACTAGGTGTGTTTCTTGTATACAACATATTGTTGGATTTTGCTTCTTAATACATTCTGCCAATCTATTTCTCTTGATTGGTGAATTGAGGCCTTTGGCATTGATAGTTATAACTGATATGTACTGACTTCTTTTTTTTTTAAATTTTATTGAGTTTATTGGTACATTTTAGGGATACAGTACAGTTACATTCATTGTTGGGATCATGTACCTCTACATGGCAAGTCTTGATTCTCATTTTTTCCCCTTTCCTCTGCCCTCTCTTCACCCCCTCCTCCCCTCCCCATCTACAAACACTTTATTTTCATCTTTTCATTCTCTCACATTTTTTTCTTTTCTCTTTTTGTTCTTCCCCTAAGCATCACACCTTCCCTACACCTTTAGCTCCTTTCTTCAAATTTCTAAATGTCAGTAATCTTATTAGAATCTTATGCATTTTTGCAGAATATTCACACCAGGGAAACTATTTGGTATTTACACATGTGTGACTTATTTATTTCACTTAGGAGTATATCTTCAATATGTATCCATTTTCCTATGAATGAATCTATTCTCTCGCTCTTTATGGCTGAGTAATATTCCATTTTATAGAAAAACCACAACTTCTTTATCCAGTTTCCAACGGATGGGCAAATAGGTTGTTTCCAAGATTTAGCTATTACAAACTGTGCCGCTATAAACATGGGTGCACATACTTCTCTGTGATATGATTCTTTTAGTTCTCTTGGAAAGATACCCAACAGAGGGATGGCTGGGTCAAATGGAACCTCCAGTCCAAGCTCTTTGAGGTATCTCCATATTGATTTCCATAGTGGTTGCACTAGTCTGCACTCCCACCAACAATGGAGGAGGGTTCCTTTCTCCCCACAACCCCGCCAACATTTGTTATTGTGTGATTTCTTGATAGCAGCCATTCTTTGTGGGGTGAGGTGGAATCTCAGTGTTGTTTTCATCTGCATCTCTCGAATGACCAGTGATGTGGAACATTTTTTCATATATTTTCTTGCTGCTTTTACTTCTTTGTCTGAGAAATGTCTGTTCATTTTTAATGCCCAGTTTTGAATCGGGTCTTTGTATTTCGGGGGGCTGATTGTTTTGAGTTCTTTATATATTCTTGATAATAGTCCTTTCTCTGAGGAGCAGCTGGTAAAAATTTTTTCCCACATTGTAGATTGTCTCTTAGTTCTGCTGATGGTTTCTTTTGAAGTACAGAAGCTTTTTAGTAAGATGAGATCCCAGTTGTTGATTCTATCTGCTAGTTCCCGTGCTACTAAGGATTTGTTCATAAAGTCTTTTCCTATACCAATGTCTTCCGGAGTTCTGCCTAACTTACCTTCCAGCAAGTTTAATGTTTCTGTTTTAATATTTAGATCTTTAATCCATTTGGATTTTAATTTAGTGCATGGCGAAAGATAAGGGTCTAATTTTAATCTGTGGCAGGTTGACATCCAGTTTTTCCAACACCATTTATTAAAGAGGCTATCTTTCCTCCACTGAGGATGGTGAGCTCCTTTGTCAAAGATGAGGTAGCTGAGTACATCTGCATTTGTTTTTGTGTCTTCCAGTCTGTTCCACTGATCCTCAGGCCTATTTCTTTGCCATGTACTGACTTCTTATTGTCATGTTCTTGTCCTTTTGTTGACTCTTTATTTTTTGTCCTTTCTTTTTAGTTTCTAGCCATGGCTATTTGATTTGCTCTGTTGGACCTCCTGGTGTTGTGATCTTCATTGTGTTTTTCTAGGATATTATTTAAAATTCTTAGTAGTGCTTATTTAATATTCATGAAGTTTTTCAAGTGTCCTTTGTTGTGGAAGTATCTTATTTCTCCATCCCTTTTGAAGGAGAGTTTTGCAGGATACATCAGTCTAGGTTGTAGATTGTTTTCTTTTAGGACTTGAAATACCTCACTTCAGGCTCTCCTTGATCTAAGAGTTTGTGCTGAAAAGTATGCTGTGATTGTGATGGGCTTTCCTTTGCATGTGATTTATTTCTTTTCTCTTACTGCTTGTAGAATTTTGTTCTTCTGTTGGGTTTCTGGGATCTTGATTATTATATGTCTAGGTGTAGATTTTTTTTGATCATGGCTAGTTGGTGTCCTATATGACTCGCTTATCTGTATGTCTAATTCTTCCCCTCTGTTTGGGAAGTTTTCAGTCATTCATTCTTTGAACAGCTTTTTTTTAAGTCATTTGCATTTTCTCCTGGTACTTCATGGATTCCTATCAGTCTTATGTTATTCTTCTTTGCACCATCTAGGAGTTGTTGGATCAATTTCTCATGCTCCCTGACTTTTTTAAAGAGACTTCTCTTTTCATGGTCACTGTCTGCTATCCTATCTTCTACATCTGAAATTCTATCCTTGCAATCTTTTATTCTGTTATGTATGCTTTCAGTAGAGTTTTTAATCTCCTGAATATCTGTTTGATTCTGTTTAATGGATTCCATTTCTTTCCTATGTTGGGTGTTCATTGTTTCCATTTCTTTCTCATTCTGGCCTTCATGGTTTCTATTTTGTTCCTAAGCTCATCTATTTTTTTGTCAGTTTCTGTTCTGGATCTCGAATCATGTCTTTCATTTTGCTCACCATCTCTATGGTTAACTGGGAAATAATTTCTGTTTTAAATTTTTCTAGAGCTTGATTGATCAGTTTTTTTACTTCATGTGCTGTGAGTTCTGAGTTTCCTGAAGGTTCACTATCAGATTTTTCATCCTCCTTTGCCCTACTGTTTGCCATTGTTGGAATGGAAGTCTGTCTTTGTGGCTTACTTAAGTGTTTTCTCATCTTTATTTTTGCTGTTTCATTTCCCTTGATTCTATCTGTGCGTCATGAAATCTTTCTGATGTCATTGTGTCCCAGGCTTTGATTCTCTAATGAGTTATAGAAATTCTCATTTTCATAAGTGAGAAAACAACTTATTAAATCAATCACTATCCTTTATCCCAATGGATACAATCAGGATTAATTACAATAGGATTAATCACCACCCTTTATGGCCAGCTATACCTCTGCGGAGTGCGTCCAAGTACTGGCACAATCAGGGGATTTGAGAGCTGGGGGGAGCAGTGTGCTCAGTGGTGGTTACCCTCCTGGTGCTGGGTTGTGGCAATCAATGGCACAGGCAGGGAAAGGCATGGCTATGGAGGAGGCCTGTAGATCAGGCTGGGCCACACAGCAGAGGGAGATCTGTAGTCCAAGCTGGGGCCCCTGTCCCAAAACTCACCCTGCTGGCTCTGGATCGGGGAAATCCTTCAATTTCTGTTTGTGAAGTTTTTATGGTATCTTATGCTATTGATCACCAGTTTAATTTCACTACTGTCTGATAATATACATGGGATAACTTTAATTCCTTCACATTTACTTCAAGATGTTCTATGAGCTATCCTGTGGTTTATTTTGGAGAATGACCCATGTGTAGCTGAAAAGATTGTATATTCTGGTTTTAAGGGGTGAAACACTCTGGAGATGTCTATTAAATCCATTTGTTCAAAACCTTGGTTCATTTCTAGTATTTTGTTGTTGGTTTTTTCTCTAGATGATCTGTCTATTTGAGACAATGGAGTATTGAGGTCCCCCACTACAAATGTATCAGTGCTTATTTGGTGTTTCATGTGCCTTAATAATTGTTTTGTATAGTTGGGAGCATTAGTGTTTGGTATATATATATTTATGATTGTCACCTCTTACTGTTGGATTGTTTCCTTTACAAGGATGTAGTGACCTTCTTTATCTCTCTTAATTAATTTTGGCTTGAAATTTACTTTGTTTGCAAATAAGATAGCTACCCCTGATTTTTTTCTGGGTTCCTACACATGAAGATTTGTTTTCCATCCTTTTACTTTCAGTCTATGAGTTTCTCTTTCAAGTAAGTGTATTTCTTATATGTGGCATATAGTTGGATTTTGCTTCTTAATCCATTCTATCAGTCTATTTTTTTTGATTGGTGAATTGAGGCCATTAACATTGATGGTTATAACTGATATATATATATATATCATTGTCATGTTATTTTCCTGTTGTTGGTTCTTTTTTATTTTTATCCCTCTCCCTTTAAATTGTTTTTTTTTTCATTGAGTTTATTGGTACATTTTAGGTATACAGTACTGTTACTTACATTCATTATTGGGATCTTGTACCTTTACATGACAGGTCTTGGTTCTCATATACTACAAAGCCACTGTGATAAGTTCTTGCCTATTGGATTTTTCTCTGTTGGGCCTTGTGGAATTTTGACCTTCACTGTCTTTTTCTAGGATTTTTAAAAAAGTTGTTTGGAGTGCTGGTTTGGTCTTCATGAAGTTTCTCAGGTGTTCTGTGTCAAGAGATTGAAGAGAATATCAGAAAATGGAAAGGCATTCCTTGCTCCTGCATAGGAAGAATCAATATAGTGAAATGGCCTTACTTCCAAAACTGCTGTATAGATTCAATGCAATCCCAACTGAACTTCTAGCAGCATACATCATGGACCTTGAGAAAATAATAGAAAATTCATTTGGAGCAAGAAGAGACTTAGAATAGCAAAAGCAATTTTACATCCCATATTAAGATGCTCATGTTTCTCTATCTCCTTTTACCTGGAAGAATATCACTCTTTTTTCCAGCTGCTTGTGTTGTGGGTATGTAGATCCATCCCCCACCATCTACCAATGCTAGTGATTATACCAAGAAAAGGATTGCATCTCATGCTTACTTTATAGCCCCTCAATTTCTCACTTCTTGCTCTTCATGAATTGGATTCTCCATCATTACTTTCTGACTGACTAATAGATCCATTCTAAGACATAATCTTCACACAAAATCACAGTCAATGCCAGAATTACAAGGTAAAGAGAAGAAACCATTTCCCTGGAAGGCATGACACATGTTTCAGAGATAGAAAAGCATCTTCCAATAATGTTTGCCACTAATATTGAGTGCTTATTAAGCACATATTCCCCAGCCCTATTCCAGATATCTTTATCTGTGAGGTAGATACTACTACAGATAGCTACTACTATTCACTTTTATATACATACAAGAAAGCTAAAGCAGAGATATTGCTTGTAGAATCAGAATTTGAATCAATGAGTACTTTTTCAGAAACATTGTTTCTGTTTTCGTTAACTAGTGCATAAAATAAGTTTTACAAATATTACATTAGCTTTTCTGTAAAGTGCCAGAGAGTAGCTATTTTAGGCTGTTTGTATAATAAGGTCCCTGTCACGACTTCTCACCATGGCCACTGTAGAGCAAAACCACCCAGGAGCAGTGTGGAAATAAATAGATGTGGCTGTGTTCCAGTAAAATCTTATTAACAAAAAGAGGCCATGGGCTGAGTTTAGCCTGGAGGGTCATAATTTCCTGACCCCTGACTTAGATAAATAATTTGTGTCTTGTCAGGTTACCACTGGGAATAGCCAGTGTCACATCCACATCTTTCCAATCATTCCCTCTGCACTTCTGTTAAGAACCACCGAATGATGGAACTACTGTTTAATTTCTCTGTCAGGGTTTCATTATTCTTCCCATCTATGGAGTAAAAAAAAATGCTTCTCAGATGTTCAATCAATTGAGGGCTCCAAGAAAAATAACAAACTCCATACTTTGTACATTGCTGCATGTTCAGTGATTTTTTTTTAAGGACCTGGAAAAAGCACAGATGTTCAATTTTAGTTTTCTGTAGTTTAGAAACCTTAGATCTATTTTCAACTTTCAGAAATGAAATATCCTTGGTGTCAGAGGTAGGAGCCATGAGGATTGATAGGGTCCTTTTCTGCTCACTAAGATGGAGAAAGGGAATAAAGAAGTCAGAAAGAGAGAAGAGAAAGAAAGCAGACTAATCTGGCTGTATCTGCATGGGATCCATCTGAGAAGTAGTCTCTCTCTCTCTCTCTCTCTCTCTGAACCCTGGGGATAGTCATATTTAAATAAAGATTTTAAAGTTATTCTCCTACATTGGACACAATTTGATTATCTGCAACTCTTTAGTAAAGTAAGTTTCCTGTGTACTTTATGATGTAGGTGATACTTGATATTAAATGAGGATTTATTAAGGGACCCCTCTATGGGAACCTGCACAGCAGTGTATCTGAGAACTCAGGGAGGTGGGGCTTGGAAGTCCTTGCAGAGCTGAGTCCTGTTGGTAGGCAAGGGAGGCAATAAGGAGACACAACTGCCAACTGAATGGTGTAAAGCAGACGTAAGACCTAAAACAATCTTCTCAAGATGAAAACAAATATTGATCTCAAAGTTGGACAATCAACAGCAAAGTTTTATGCTGATTCATTTGGCTGCAATGACTTACTTCTACAGATTGCCTGAAATAAAACATTTCAAGAACGTTGATGCCATGAGAAATTGTCAGATGCACTAAATTGCATGAAATTAAAAAAATATTATTTCCTTCCACCGGCCTCTTAAATTGCCTTCAATATTTTCTAAAAACAACTAGTTAAGCAGTCATCTTCTTCTACCTACAATGGCAATATAGTTCCTACTGGGGCAACATAGTGAGACCTAACTTAAAAAAACAAAAGATAAAAACTAAACCAAAAAACAAAGAATGTCAGGCCATAGAAGTGTTCATTGTATCTGCTTTGTGCTCAGGTGGACAGTTCAGGGTCATTGTTAGTAGATCCGCTTCTCTTGCTTTCATACTTTGCCTTTGCATCAATTTTTTCGTGATTTAAAGAACAATGATTTCTTTCTTGGATACTTTTCTTCCTGGGAATGGGGGTGAGAATGGGTTCATAAAGGTGGGAGGTGGATGCCAATGGAGTTACGCACTTGAATTAATCTTGAGCAACATGGTCTTTAAAATCAGATAGACACGCTTACTTTGCGATACTAGGCAAGATGCTTAATCTCTCTTAGTTTCAATTATTCATTGGTGGAAGAGATGATAACAATGGAAACACTTTATATTGGGGTTGTAAAATATTATGTGAAAAATGCATAAAAACATTTAGAACAAAGCCTGGGTTGTGGTAAGCACTCAGTATGTGCCCTTTATTCACACATACTTCGAAACTAATATCCAAATTATTAAAGCTGATCAACATCACAGTTTGAAAGATCCTATCACTATTTTCAATGGGAATAATTTGAATTCTGATTTCCTGTTTCTGAAGCTAGGTAAGAGAAGTGATGACCTCTCCTTTACTCCCTATTAGCATCTATATGAGTGGATTTGATGTGAATGAGACATTTGCATTCATAGTGACTAGAGGAATGAGTTGTAAATCACGTGGACTGTTTGGCACCTTATTCTCTTGTTTTGTAGTGTTGTACTGGTGCCTGTATTCAGTGCATCTGGGTCTTCATGTCTGACTGAGCTGAGGTCATTAAACAAATATGTGAACTTCCTCTTTTCAAATTAATGACATATGTTTCCACTCTTTATGTTTTTGACATTTCCAATGCAGGTATGGGCAATTAATAATTTAAGCAAAATCTCCACTTAAAAACTTATTTTACAATAGCCAGTTCACTAGTATAAAGAGCAAAGAGAAAAAAAATTGCTGATGTTGGTGCCGGCATGAGCTTTTCATTTCAGCATAATTAAGTGACCAAATATACATGGTTAATTTGTTGGGATATTTCCATTGTTTGGAATGTCTTTTCCACTCCTCTCTCATTAATTATGACAACAACAAAGGCAACATTTATGGACCTCTTTTTCTATGCTAGACATTGTTCTAAGTCCTTTACACTTTTAACTAAATTTATCCTCAGCACTCAGTTTGACAGATGGTATTTAATCCCACTTTTTTTGAGTGTGAAAACTAAAGCTCAGCAATGTTAGGGAAGCTGTTCAAGGCCACAGTTACTTTGTGAGAGAGCTGGGATTCAAAGCCAGGAAATTTGTTCTACAGTTCATAGTCTTAAAAAAATTATGCTATGCTGCCTCTCCATTTAATTAAATCTCAAACTTTCTTCAAAGTTCAGCTCATTATCACATCTTTCTGATCTAATTTCCCTGCCCTGTATGCTTCCCTTTCCCCAATTCCTATAGTTTTTTTCCTTTCATGTTATTCATGGAATTATATTGATCATTAATTAACTGTTTGTCCTCAAATATTTTAACTCCATGTTTCAAGTCTAGTAAATGTCTTCTTTTATTTTTTATTTTGAGACAGGGTCTCACTATGTAGTTGAGACTGACCTGGAACTCACTATGCATCCCAAGCTGGTCTTGAACTCACAGTGATCCTCCTGCCTCAGCCTCCCAATAAATGTCTTCTTTATAATAGCTGAGTGAAGGGTAAAAAAATGCTCACTTTGACAATTCCTAGAGAGGAACTGTGCCATATGAAAAAATCATGGGAAAGTGCAACACAATCTTACCAAATGTAGACCGAAGAATAGAAAGGTTAAGGTATAAATTCTTTTGACCTGTTTGAAGACTTATGAGGTGGAAAACTATTCTGAGATAGAAAAAAATTAAACATTTAGGTTCTTGGACCCAGTTCTTTGTTCCCTAGATTTGAATGATCATCTTGAATCCATATGTTTTGAGAGCTATTTTGCTTTGACAAACATTTTACTGTAGAGCTTTATTTATTAACATTAACGAGAATCATGGGGCTACACCCTCACCCCTCACATGGGAAGTTTACACCTACTAACAGAGTCCAGAACAAGGCAATTAACACTTATATTTTGGGGTTGAATGGATGGAAACCATCTGAGAATTAGCATGCCAAAGTGGCTAACACAACAGAAATTGAATATTTGATGCTGTGACTGAATAATCATGCTTATAAACATTTCATAGCCAGAATTTCTCAAGTGCAGATCACATTGGTCTCCTTCCAAAATGTGCAGTGCTTAAATGCTTGTTCTACAGTTATTCTTATTCCCCCTGTGGGAGAAAATGTATCTCAAAATGGGAGAGCTTTTCTCCTATTTGCAGCCAGGAGTAGGCAAAACTAGATAAGTGAACTCACTAACTGGAATTCAATCAATATCTGGTGGTGTACTTGGCCAGTGGGACAAAGAAAGTTCCCATTGTAAATTCCATTTATGGTCAATGAACAAGAAAATCATGAGGCTGCTGAGAAGGAGTCCATTATTATATTGTAATTTTTCTGAAACCATGAATGCGAATCATGACTGCTGTGCCTTGCTAACCTCACATCATTCCATAAACTCCTACCCTTACAAGGTCAATACTAGTTTAAAAATACTTGAAAACAGAAGACAGAGACAAAAGAGAGGCTTTGTTCATGCCTACAGGGATGAACAGTGTAACAAAGAAAGCAGCACACCATTTCCGGCTGGGTCTTAAATTGTGGAGAAGCATTTTTAAAAAAAAAAATCTGAAAGAGCCATCGATCTTCCAGTGCTTTTTCGGAAATGCCCATGTTGTTTATGCTGTATTTCCATTCAGTCATAGCTGCTTTTGCTAATAAAGGTCCTCTGGTGGCAGTAATTCTTTTCAGCAGAGTGCAGCCTTTTAGTAACAAAACCCTTGGTGTATTCACTAACGTAAAGTGTGATCTGTCCTTGCACCTGGTGCACATACAGCTTTACAGAAAGCCACATTGCTATTCATACCTTTTGTTTAGTCACACAAGGGAACTAGAACACGAAGTGTAGATTTTCACCTTGGCTTTTATAAGATACATTAGGAACTGCACACCAGCCTAGAATGAGCTTGGCAGTCCTTGAGCTTAGATAACAATAGTGTGCAACTGGACATAAGGGAAGGGGACATTAATTGCTTGTAATTAGTAGTTCACGGAGGTTTTTTTTCCTTTGAATCAGTCAATCCCCTAAGAAAAATAGTGACTAGAAAAGCAAGGCTTTAGCTTTAGAATCCAAGCATTTCAACTGTAGTGTCATACAATTGATTATGGCAGCTTTATTTTGGGGGCTCACAAAACGTTGTATCATCTTGACTCCTTTTAAATTTAGTATTATTTTTATCAAAGTTGCATATGTCCATGCTTAAAAGTCAGACCTTCAAAGCTTATTATGAAAACAGCAATCTCCTGTTCTACCCTTCTGCCCCCCAATTCCTGCTCCCCAGAGGCAGCCTCTTTCTGCTTTAAAAGCATTTTTTCCTGCTTTTTTCTGTCATTTTTCTAAATAATTTTCTTGCAACATCATTTCTTGATTTTATTTTCAGTTTTAGGTCTTATTAATTGGCCTCTTAGTATGGAAGATAGGAGTTAGTGCTATGAAACCACTTCCCATGACCTCAAGAAACATCTCCCTTTTACCTTTTTTATTGGATTATAATTTTAATTAATTATAAATTAACTATATTATTTTATATTATTTGTGCTATAACAATATTACCCATAGTTGTGAAGTTTAGCAAAGTATGGTCACATTTCTTACCCTTTACAAGTTTAGGTTTTCCTGCAGTTTATAATTGTCTTTCTCTGAATTTTCTCCTCTCTTACCTTTCTTAGGTTACTGTGTACCTATGTCTGAAACAATGATCGTAAATGCTGTCCCAAACTGTTTACCTGAAGTGTTAGTCTCCTTTTGGTTAGAATCAGTATATCGGACAGTATTTTGTAATCCACCTATGTCCTTTTGGGGGCGGGTGTGGAAGGCTGGAAGCACATCCTTCTGGTGGTTTTCTCTTCTGTTCTGAATTGGACTATCTCATTCTGTAGAACAGAGAAAATGACTTTTCCCTACTCTTCTGTTTTTGTTTGTTTGTTTGTTTGGCTGGGCTGCAGATTAAATTGACATAGATGAATTGCAGAGAAACCACGTTTAATTACAAACACAGGCATTCCAGGAAATATGAGACTCCAAGAAAGGTCAGATGAATGAAACTGATAAAACAGAAACAAATTGGGAATTATGCGGGTTGGGGAGACACAGATTACTGGACGGAAAGGGGAGGAGTTTTATGCTAAATAAAGATTTTCTTGTTATGCAGCTGAGAAATCTCTTACGTAATAGAAGGTATCTCTTGGAGCAGCCCTCAGAAGAGCACGTGAGAGTCTGGGCATGGAGTGGACTTCCAGGCTCCTTTTCTGAGACCGGTTTATCTGCTCTGGTTGACAAGACTCCCATGGAGGGGGTTCATGACCATTGAGTCCCTTGTTGGAGGATCGCTGTTAGGTAGATAAGTGGTGCTCAGACAAAGCTTCTGCTTGCATCTACTGGTCCCAAGTGCCCTCAATTCAAAATCATCTGCACACCAAAGCCTACCATTTTTTAACCTTCAGTTCAAAGACTCATACCACAGATGCTCTCCAACCTCCTCTTGCCACCTTGTGAAAGCTCTCTTTGCTTTGCCTCTGTGGGACTCAATGTTTCTGGATCTCACCTTTGCCCCATATTTTGGTTGAGAAGATAATCATCCAGTAGTTCATCAAGAAAGGGGAAAAGGAAGTAAAATTTTTGATTCTCCTGTGTATCATGATTTTATTTGGTCCCTGCATGTGAAATTTTATTCAGCTAGATATATATTTCTAAAATAAAAGTCATGTTGTAGCAGAGTTTTTATTTTATTTTTTAAATTGAGTGTATTGGTACCTTTTAGGTATACAGTACAGTTACATTTGTCATTGGGATCTTGTACCTTTACATGATGTATCTTGGTTCTTATTTTTTCCTCATACCTTGCCTTCCTTTCACCCCCTCCACCTTTCCCTATTTACAAAGCCTTTGTTTCCATTTTTTCCTTTTCTCGTATTTTTTCTTTTCCCTTCTTTCCTTTCCCCTACCCTTCCCACTTCCCCTACTCCTTTAGCTATTTTCTTTCTATTTCATATTATGTAGCAGAGTTTTTGAATGCACTGCTTTTGGCCTTTGTTCTTTTAACGTTGCTGCTTAGAAATCTGATGCCGTATTGATTCTGTGCTTTTCAATTCCCTTTGGAAATTACTGGATCTTTTCTTTGTTCCACTTGGTGATCTGAAATTTGCTAATGATGGATCTTATAATGCATTTTCTTTCATTTGTTTTGTTGCTACTTTTATATCTTTTTGTTTTTTGTTTTTTTTTGAAACAAGGTCTCCTTATGTACAGCTCAGGCTGGCCTTGAACTCATGGCAATCCTCCTACTTTAGCCTCTCAAATGCTGGGATTATAGCTTTCACCACCTTGCCTAGCTTCTTTTGTTATTACTTTTAATCTGGAAACTCTGGCCTTGTAAATTGAAGAAGTCTTTTAAACATTAAAAAAAAATGCTGTCCCTTTTATTGTATCTACTTTCATTTTGTAATACTCTTATTATTCTGATTTTGGATGCCCTGGATTGATCTTAACCTGTTCTCATCCTTTGCCTATGTTTTCTTTTTATTCTACCTTTTAATTTAGTTAGTATTTACCTAGATTTACTTAGTATTATTTTCAAATCTCCAAAGTGACATTTTGGTTTCTGTTATCTTTATTTTATTTCCAAAAGCATTTTATATTTTGTTTTTTTAACATTATTTTCTTTTGCTGTATTTTATTTCATGGTTGCAGTATTTTTTCTAAACTTTCTTTTCTAAACTTTCTAAGTTTAGTAAGCAAGGTTTTTTCTTTCAGAATATATTGTGTATGGTTTCCTTCTCCCTTAGCTATGTCTATTTTAAAACAGATTCTAATTGTTCGTTTGCTACTTTGGTTTCTGTCTTTCACATAATCTCTCTCAGTAAACCACTTTGTAAATTATTTATTTATTTTTTGGTACCAGGGATCGAACTCGGGTCCTTGTGCTTGCAAGGCAGGCCACCGAACTGCTGAGCTAAATCCCCGGCCCCAATTATTTATTTATTAAAAAAAAAATTTTTTTGTTTGTACCGCTGATCGAACTCAGGACTTTGCACTTGTGAGGCAGGCAGCAGAACCACGGAGCTAAATCCCTGGCCCTTAATTTTTATTACATACACTAATATTTTACAGAAAAATAAAAAACCCTTTAATGTTAAACTGTAATTGTCTTTTTTTTGTGTTTAAATCTAAATTTTTACAGTGGTAACCAGTAAACATAATTTATATACTAATTAACATTTTCTTAAATATTTTTGCATGCAATTTTACATATATCAATATTTAAAGGCTGTAACAGTTTACCATAGCAATAACAACACACTAAGATTTATCCTTCTCAACTGATGGGCTTTAAAAAACTTGTAAAAGTAGCTTTTAAGTATTTTCTTGGGTATATGCTACTCAAAGTGACTTAGTATGTCAAAAGATCAGGACTTTTCTCATTGCTAACAATGGAGACGTTTATTTCCACCACTTAGCTGATGATATTAGAGATTCAGAACATTTTGTTTTTTAAGTATAATTTTACCCCTTCCTTCCGTTTGAATGAATTACTATTAACTTTTTCTCATGTGCTTCATTTTTTAAAAACTTTCTAATTTTACTTCTGGAATCATTTCCCTTTCTTTTAAAGAGTTTCCTTTGGTATTTATTTAAATCCAGGTGTGCTAGCAATAAATTCTTAAAGCTTTTGCTTGTTAGAAAGTATTTCACCTCAATTTTTGATCTTTTCACTAAGAATAGAATTCTAGGTTGGTAATTATTGTCTTCCAGTATTTAACAGATATAATTTCATTGTCTTCTGTCTTCTCATGTGTCTGGTAAAAAGACAGCCCACAGACCCTAATTGTTTCTTCTTGGAAATAATGCAACGTTTTTCCTCTGGCTACTTTTAAGATTTTTGTCTTTGATGCTGGTTTTCAATAGTTTTACTGAGATGTGCCTAGGGATGGTTTTCTTTTTAAAAATATTTCTACTCAAAATAAATTTGAACTCTGAGAAAAAGTACCATCTTAAAATGTATATTATCTACTTGAATCAATAAAAGAATGCCAATGAAAATATTCTCTCCATGTACATAATCATCCAATATTGTATCTGTAAATATTTGTGAAGCCACAATACGGGGAGCATTCTAATCCTTTAGTCTTAAATTTAAAGTGCAGCATGGTTTACATGGGATGTTTGGGATTCAGGAGCTTCTCCCTTTCATTGCTGACAAAGACCCTGAAACTCAGAACATTAAGTGCCCCTGTTGTATTATTCAGCTTTCCCAACACTCACAACTTAGAAGAGACAAAATTGAACTTGGCTTATGGCTTCAATCCATGGTGGGCCGGATCCAAGGCAAGAACATCATGATACATGGTGTAGAGGGGCAAAGCTGCTTAGTTCATGGCAGCTGGGAAGCACAGCAAGGTCACATCAGAGGCCTGACTGTGAAATCTATGAAAAGCTGACAGATCATTAATTTTAAGAAAGCATGATGGAATAAAAGTGGAAGCTGATAATCTAGAAAGTAATAATTTTGAGCACAGCTCTTTGTCTAATTGTTTGAAGCCTATGTTATCAAGCTGGTGAATGCAAGAAATTAAGAAAAGTAGACTGCTTGCAGTCATAAACTGGTGTGGAGGGTCTGGAACTTAAGTAGAAAAATTGTAGATAGAAGATATTCTCAGAGATGAATTTTTATTCCAGAGTTACGTTTTCATTGTTATATTGCTTTATAGCAGATTTTGAGATCAGGTAGTTGATTTTTCCTGCTTTGTTCTTTTTGCTCAAGATTGCTTTGGCTGTTTAAGATTTTTTTGTTTGTTTCAATTTGAATTCTAGATGCCTTTCCTTCTGTGAATAATGCCAGTGATATTCTGATAAGAAATGTCCATTTTAACCATATCGATTCTTCCAACACATGAATGCTGTTACCTTTTTCTAAGTCTGTTTTAGCTTTGTTCTTACAATGTAGCTCTGTGTCTTTCAACGGAGGGGTTGTATTCACTAGGATACCTCTCACTGGCTGACCTGGAACTATAATCCTCCACATCTTAGCACTTTAATAGGATCACACCCTCCCTCCTGCTTTTTGCAAGATTTCTGCTTAGCTTTCAGAGCCCTGCCCATAGAACTTCAGAATTCATCTTTTAAGGATAACATACCAGTTGTGTATCAAGCTTATTTTTCCATTTTCCCTTTCTTTCTGGAATCTTGATCTTTCTCTTCATTTTTTTGTTATCTTGCTGGAATTCATCTCTTTCTGAATCAGGCACCTGCTGAAAGCTACTGAAGGCTACTGTTGTTCATTCTCTCATTCCCCCCACCTCCAATGGTACTGCAGATCGAACCCAGGGCCTTTCCACTGCACCTCACTCTTGGCTGTTTTTTATTCTTTTTTTTTTGAGACAGATTCTTACTAAGTTGCTACTGGCCTCAAATTTGCAATCAAATTTGCAGTCCTCCTGTCTCAGCCTTCCAGAATGCAAGAGCCAACCTGTAGATGAGAACACCTGGAAAGACTATTTTAAAAAGAGGAATGGTTAATCTGCTTCGAGCTACTCCATCAAATTCAGAAGTATAGATATCTATTAATACCGGAATGAAAAGAGCTGACATTCTCGTTGGAAGAAGAATCCATCCAGCTAAGCAAGGGGTGTATGAATGTATGTGCTTGTGTGTAGGAGGATATACTGTATATAGACACATACAGGTTTATACATTCAATCACCACTTCTTTATTTTGTCTCACCTAAACCACCATTTCTAGGATCTCATGTTTTTGATTCTTGAGGTTTTGCGCTGTCCTGAAGACCTGGTTGTTATCCCTGGGCTTTCTCTGCTGACTTAGTCTACCCTTATGTTTGCCAAGTCAACCATCACTTTATTCATCAGTTTCCCAGTCACAATTTCTTCAATTTCTTTTCCCCTTCCTTCCTTCCTCCTTCCTTCCTTCCTTCCTTTCCTTCCCTCTTTCCTTTTTTCTTCTTTTTGCTTTTCTGTGTTTTGCCGTTTTTCATCCACCTCTTTATTGTGTTTCAGGAGGGAATAGAGGTAATATTTAGCACAAATCTCATATTTTTTTTTAAAAATGGAATTGTGTTGTTATACGGCTTTTACATAAATGGTTCACATCAGAGAAGATATCCGTCAAACTGTTAGCAGAGTCAGAAATGGAATAGGACTGGGGCACTGTTTTCCTTTAATCTCATCTCCCAATGCTTACATTTTAGCAGTTGTCACCAACTACAACTTTGAAGTTCTGGAGACTCAAGACATATGCTCACTTTTCATAGGCATTCTTCACACGAAACAGAGATGACACTTTCTCAAAAGGATGTGATAACTTGTTTTATGATAAACAGTTTCATATTAATATGTTTTACTATATTTCTCAGTTTTTATAAGATCATTCATTATCCAGGTTGCTGGATAATGCTTGAATGTGGCTGTCCACACAATCCTATGTGTCCTCGGAATATGAAAAGCATATCAAGAGCTTTACAGGATCCTGTTCAAATTATTAATGGCTATATTAGGAAGTTGGCTAGACATTTAAAAATTAATGTATTTTAAATTTTCTATGGCTTTGCTTTTTTTTTTTTTTTTTTTTTTTTTTTTTTTT
>NW_022900941.1:32148102-32162111 GCF_012274545.1 Fukomys damarensis | reverse complement strand
TTTTTTTTTTTTTTTTTTTTTTTTTTTTGTACTGGGGATCAAAGTCTGAACCCTGTGCTTGTCAGGCAGGTGGCGGAACCACTGAGCTAAATCCCCAGCCCTATGACATTGCTTTTATAGGCACATCAAAATTAGTAAACTTGTTTTTTTATTTTTCTCCAATACAAAGTAAGAATACTCTATTATTTGGAGGGCTGTATTACCTTGCTAATGTAATGGAAGTGTCAACAGTTAGAAACAGGTACTTCATTTCAGTGGAAACTATTTGCTTTAAAGTCTTTGTGTGTATTTTATACATAAATTATCACTAAGGTTTTAAACAATAACAGTGAATTAAATGAACAGGGCTTTCATCCTTTGAAGAACTTTGCATTCTACAAAAGATATTGCAATAAACAAAATAGCATATTATTGATATGCTTTCAGGTGTACTATAAAGAAAAAATAAAGCAGAGTAAAAGAAAATAGAACATAATGAAGTTTTTTTTTTGCTAGGGAGGTCAATCTCTTGAGGAATAACTTTGAGATCTGAGCAAACCAAACAACTCAGTATCCATCAAGTAAAATAAAAATTCCAGAGAAGTCACTTATTTCAGTGAATGATTTATACTTTTTCTACTTATTCAATGCACTTATTCAATATTGAATATTTTCAATATTCAATATTTTCCACTTATTCAATATTGAATATTTAGTATTCTTGTTTGTATGTTCAAATCTCAAAATAACTTGTTTATTAGAATCAGTCAAATCTTTATTCAGCTTCTTTTATTTGATAATTCAGATCCCTGTTCATCTGAATTATTGTTCTTTAGAATGCATGTAGTAGGCAAGATCTGCTGAGGTTATAGGTGTCATTGCAGTTTGGCATATATTTATTGTCTCCATATCCAGTGATGTGTGTGATAGAATTTTGGTTGTAGTTAGCAGAATAAGGTTCTCTTTACACTTTTTATGTACGAACGTACTTACTAGGCTCAGGAAGAAGTACCTTCAGAGGCACTTTCAGAAAAAACACTAGTTCTAGTGAGTAAAGGATCGGTTAGTTTACTGCAGGTCTGAAAAGGTTCCGGGAGAAACAATGAGGTGTAGGTAGTCTTAGGTGGCTTCTGGAAATACCTCCGCTTCCAACCCAGCCGCTAGAGGGATCCTTGTACTGTGGAGTAGCAGCTCCGCCCCCAGCTTTTGAGAGTGAATGCGCTCTGAGCTGTGTAGGGAGGTATTGGCCTTCTTCCCAGAGAAAGTGGTAGAAGCAGGTAAGAGGGACCAAGGGATTGCTCTCAGCACGTCTCCGGCCTACTGTGGGCCCTAGAGATAGCCATCTCTGCAGTGCGTGTTCAGCTTCTCATTCTCTTTGAAGTTTAGCTATTTGCACTACGAAGTTAGAATCTCCAGACTGTGTAGGCAGAATGTAGTTTTAAACCATGTGTTTTCTTTACTAGTCAAAAACTTTTGAGAGATATCACCAATAAGTAAGCTATTTTGGAGAATTTGTAGTGATAACTGAAAATATTACCAATTCTGCATTTAAATTTTCTTGCTTAAAAATATATTTGTTTAGATTGTATTATGTAATTGAAATAATTTAATATAGCAAGTTAACACTTTGAATTGACATATTTTGATAGCCTTTATTAAAACATGGAGATTTTATTATACTACAATTAAATATGACTCATTCAATTGATTTTGCTTAAAAAGATGTAAATAAAACATTCAATTAGCAGTTAATTACTCAAACATTAAAACATTGAAAATTTTCCTTAAAAATTGTATAATGACATATTAGTATCCTTGTGAATTTTATAGTAATTATTAAATTAACAAAGTATATAAAATTATATAATCCTAGTATGGTATATTCTAGGTTCAAGTTTTTATGTAAAGGAAAGAAAATATGTAATATATTAACCTAAAAGTCAATGCTGAAATGGTGGATACTCTTTTCCTGAAGGGCTTCTCTTCCTGTTCCATAGACTCAAGAAAATGCAGTCACATGTCCTATGGATTCTGGGCCATTTTCAGTAATGTAATCTATTTTTATATATAAAATCCATGCGTAAACTATTAGTAGACAGAACATAAATATACATTTTTATATTGTTTGTTTATGTGGCTCAAATTTGCAGTAAAGTTTACTGCGTATTTTTGTAGAGTTCATTGGTCACACAGGGCTTAGATTTTGTTCTGACTCACTTGTTATAGAATCACATAGAAGCTGCTGGGAACTTTACTTGTATGATTATGCTCTGGGAATGCTAAAGCATTGGAGGTAAAACTTTTTATTCCTCATACAAGTGGTAGTTGTTGCTCATGTATGTGCATGTAGTAAATAATATAGAATCCAGTTTCCCAATTTTGTGTAGGGGATTTTCTCTTTGCCCTCTATCAGGCAATCATTGTCGTCTGCAGAAATTTTGTCTATGAGTCTATGTACGTGTGTGTGTGTGTGTGTGTGTGTGTGTGTGTGTGTGTGTTTGTGTGTAGTATATTCGGGTCATTTGTTATGCTTTTTCTGAGTCTCTTCTATTTGCTTGGTTTTTCCTAGGCTAAGGACATTCTTGAATATAATAAAGGTAATGACTCAAAGTTGTAACTTTTTTGCTTCCATGTAGAACCTAAGAGAAGAACATTATGATGTCTTTGAGGAGAGTGCAACTGACATGTGGGTGTTCTCTCCTGACCCATGACCCCCCCGCTCCCGTTTAGCTTCAGGGCAGCCACATAAGGACCTTAGTCAAGTGCAGGACTCCACTGGGAATCTTCTGCCCTCAACGCATTGCTTTGATCCTTTGTTGAGTCTTATTAACTCCAGGGCCTCACTCTTTGGGTTCTCAGGGATGCTCTCCTCTGCCATCAATTAGTTATCGTGACTGAGAACACATGTGGTCCTCCAATTCCTGTTTTTGTCTACTTATTAATGAGATTTTTGGCTGATGCCTCACTAGTTTCCCTAGGGTGCAAGCACACTATACAAAGAAGAGAGTTCTTTTTTCCTAATTTCACATGAGATAAAGGGTTATATCTTATGTAAAATGATTGACTTCTCTCCCTATAAAATAATCAGCCCTACCTTAATGTGCAAAAGAATAATTCATTCTGTCATGTTCTGGGATTATCTCTCTTTTCTCTTATTTCTCTTTCATTAGGATGTAAACTCCACAAAGGCAAAGGACGATTGTTTTGTTCACTGCTCTACTCCTATATCTAGAATAATGCTCAGCACATAACATGTGATCAACACATGTTGAATAAAGGAATATTAGAAGGGTTAGATTCTATGTCAAATGATTTCTTTTTTGCCATTTAGAAGTGAGGTATGTGTCAAGAGAACATTTATGTAGATTAGTTGATAGTTTAATATACTTTCCACTTCATATTCAAATGAAGGGAAGTTTCTACTTTACTCTTCACTCCAACACTGAGCCAATTGAGGATGGCTAAGGTAGAGAAATAGAAAGATAATCAGTAGAAGTAATTTACTTTACTAAGACATGTTCAGTTTGTACTTGTAGACCAGGGACTTTACATCTGGAGCTACTTCAGATTGATCTGTGTTAAATGGATCACTATGCATTCAGAATTATAATAGCTACTTGCTGAGTATATATAAGGTGTGACTATTCAAGCTAGTGAGTAATTTTAGAAGTGTTCATATCAATGCTACACAAACATATCTCCAACTTTTCTCAAGTCAAAGCTTACAAGATACAGAAGGATGCTGAAAATGTTATTTTTCAAACAACAGAGTAGAAATAAGAAAGATGTAACCTGGTTTAGAAATGCTCTCAGGCTGGCCATACTTTTGCAGTCAGTGGCCTTGCTATTGGGTGTTGAAATTACATTTTGCTGAGGGAAAATCAAAGGAAATGTTAATATGACACAAAGAAAAAAATGGAATGAATGCAGGCTTCATTCTGATGAGAATCTGAGGACTGTGCATCAAGCCAGGAAGAGATGAGAAGATTAGGTTAATCTTCTTTCCAGATAATAAATATTGTGGCATATAGCAGTAGGAGAGGGAAAGGACCATTGTGAATGACTAAAAAGAAAATTGCTAAGATCCCTATGTTGGTAATTGATCTTAATGGAATTTAATTATTTCATTACTATAATCAGTCACCTCTTATCTTGCTTTTTCTTTCACTATACTTTGAGAATTATTAACTGCTATTACCTAGCTAAAGTGAGAAAGAAACTGCTTGACAACAAGTTTGAATTCTTATTCATTATGAGTTTTGTGAACACATTTGTCAGCATTCACAAAGCAGAGAAAGTTAACGTAAGATGCGTGAGGTGGAGGAGTTTGGGAGGTGGGTGTATCACTGTGTTTGAAAGCACTCTGAGGTCATAAATTGTTTTTTCATTTTATACTCCGAGTGTCTCACATAGTATCTTGTATAAAGTAGGTAGGTAGCAAATACTATGAAATTACCCATAAAAGTAAATAATATGAATTTAATCTTTCATACTGTTGTGTTTTTTTATTACTGGAAATACTTTATATATTTTCACAAACCAAATAACTCCTTTAATTGATTCTTTGTCAACAGACACCATAGGTTCTTTCAGATGCTAACATAGGTTCTATTAAGTGATGTCTTTACCACTTAATCAGACTACTATAGATCTTTAACATGAAAACGCATGGCTAAATGGACTTCAGTTTTGTGAAATTATTAAATCTGGTTTCATTTTGTTTATCCAAGAAAAAATGACATTTTATTGATAATATTTTAAACTTTAGAATTGGAAGTTGAATTAACAACTTAGAAAACATGGTGACAATTATATTCATATTATGAATTCATATTCATACTAAGAATTTTATGAATTGTTTTTCTATATATGTAATTGATTGGATAGTTCTGAACAGCCTGTTGTCTCCTTGTGAAAATTATATGTCTGACTTTTTAAAATAACTTTCTAAAGTTCTGAAATAGCTTGAGACTCACAAAGAGTTGATGTATTTTAAACTAGGTTCCCAAATCATAACATGCGTTTATGACCATAATGTATTGCCAAACCAATGAATGGATCTTGTTGCATTATTATGAATTCAAATGCAGATCTTATTTATATTTAATGAGGTTTTAAATGTCTTGTTCTTTAGTATTTGGTACTACAAAATTGTATCACATGCAAAGATTCAAATAATGAACACCACTATCAGGATACCAAGCTGCTCAGATTGGCCTCAATCTTACAGTTCTCTGGCCTTAGCTCCCAAGTAGTTGGTAACAGGCACGTAGCACCATGCCTGGCTCTGAAAAATAATTTTGAACCTGATTTATTTTTTATTTCTATGAGTACATGATTGTAGAACATAATGTTTACATTCCTTGTGTGGAGCTGGTTCATGTATATAACACATTTTCCTTACTTTTTTCATCTGCTTTCACATCTTATCGCAGAAGTACATGCACACTCATGTTCATAGCAGCACAACTCATAGTAAATAAATCTTGGAAGCAGCCTCTATGTCCATCAGCAGATGAATATATGTAGAAAATATGGTATTTACACACAGTAGAGTACTACTCTGCCATAAAGAATGATAAACTTGAGTCATTTGTAGGGAAATGGATGCATCTTGAGACCATAATGTTAAATGAAATAAATCAATAGCACAAATATTACATGATTTTTTAAATATGAGAGATCCAAATTATAAATAGAGAGCAAAATAAAAGATATATAATAGACAGTAGGAAGAACATTTTGAATTTTATAGCTTCTCCTGGGTACTATTGTAGCAATAAGTGGATATCGGTAGAATGAGGGCTTTATAGGGGTCTCAAATTCTTACTCAGGTCTTAAAAGTAATGATTTTCTATGGCATAAATTACATATTCATACGCTAGTATGTGTGTGATGATAGAAGGACACCAAGGGAAACTGTTGTTTTCAAAAATAACTTTAAATCCTAATATCAATGGTGGCTGTTCAAAAGATAGAAAGAAAAGTATTTCATCCTTCATATGACTTCAGCTTTCCTTTCCAGAGGATCACTCTTTATGTTTGAAACCTGGGTATGAGTGTGTGTGTGTGTGTGTGTGTTTCTGTATTTACCCATCTGATGAAGAAGGAGGCACCTCACACTGGTGGGAACACACCAGACAAACCCATATTTAGCAGAACAACAGAGAATGGGTAACTAAATCACCCCTCCTGCTAGTGCTGGGAATCTAACCTAGAGCCCCACTCACGCTACCCACTGAGTACACATCTGGTCTATTACCACACTTCTTGAAAGTGAAGATACATCTTAGAACTGGACGGGGCTCGAGGTTCTCTGAAATGGGGAGACGCACATAATGATAGATACAGTTATCAGTGGAAACTATGAAATATTTCCTGGGAAGCTGAGATTGTTATAGAAATTTTCCATTATGCTGAAGCATTTATTTTGGTGTTATCCCTCCTTTTATACTTGTTTCTACTTTAAATGACACAAATAAAATCTGTTGGCAGCTGTCACTACTAATACCAGCATGATACAGAGTAGTTTCCGTAGATCATTAATTATCATTCACCAGCTCCACACCCTCATGTCTTTTTCAGTCTGAATCCTCTGAGCTGAAAGGCTCCAGCAACTTCCTCATCCTCCATTCTCACTTCAAACTATAAAGGATTTTATTTTTGACATCCTGTTAAATTTGATTCTTATTGGACAGTCAAATAAAGATATTAAATAAGCTGTTTCATTTGAAATTTAGAGAGTAGGCCTGTTGTCTAGTTGGTGCTGTCATATACATAGTATATGAAACCAAGAGATAGTCATGGTAGTTAAGAGATGCAGTATCCTGTACATACATCAATAATTGAGAGGTAGGGTGGGTGGGTAAAGGAACCAGTCAAGGAAATGAAGAGTGATCTAGTGCAGAAGGAGGAAAAGGTGAAGACTTTAGTGTCCATGAGACAAAAGAAGTCACTGTCAAAGATCAAAGACCTTGGAGAGCCAGTGCTCTCAAATGTGATTGATAGGTTAAATATGATGAAGTCTACATTGGAGAGTTCTGGTGCCTTTGATAAGAGAAGATACTGTTGACCTAAGTGAACAAAATATTTTTGGAACTGCTTATAATAGAAAAAGAGAAAAAAGAGCTGAAGACAGTAGTATTAGGTGAACAAAGAACCTGGGTAGGAAAAGTGGGGTTAAAAGAAATCGCATCTACACACGATGTGGTTTTTTCATTTTAAAGAGAATACAATGCTTTTTTTGGGGGGGAAGATACCAAGAAGGGAATAACTGGGTCAAATTGAATCTCTAGTTTTAGTTTTCTGAGGAATATCCACAATAGTTGCACTATTCTACAATCCCACCAACAGAGGGAAAGGGTTCCTTTCTCTTCATAGCTCTGTCAACATTTGCTATTGATTAATTTCTTGACAATAGCTATTATTTCTGGAGTGGGATGGAATCTCAGCATTGTTTTAATTTGCGTCTCTCTTATGATCAATGATGTTGAACATTAAAAAAATATTTATTTGCTGTTTGTTCCTGTTCATCTGAGAAATATCTACTCATTTCAGATGCCCATTTTTGCACTGGGTCTTTAAATATGGGGGGGGTCTGATCTTTTTGAGTCCTTTATATATTCTAGATATTAGTTGTCTGAGGAATGGCTGGAAGAATTTTTTTTTCCACTCTGTGTGTTGTCTCTTTCCTCTGCTAGTGTTTCTTTGTGTGCACAACCTTAATAAGGTGAAGCCCCAGTTGTTGATTCTTTGTAATATTTTCTGTTCTATAAGGTTTTGTTTCTAATGTTTTTGCCTATATCAGTGTCTCCAAGAATTCTATTTATTCTATCTTTTAGCAAATTTAGTGTTTCTATTTTAGTACTTAGATATTTGATCTGTTTCAATTTTAGTTTAGTGCACGGTTAGAGACGTGGGTCTAGTTTTATCTCCTTGGCATGTGGAAAGCCAGTTTTTCCAGCACCATTTATTAAAGAAGCTATCTTTCTTTCAGGAAAGGTGCTTGTCTCCTTTGTTAAAGATAAGGTGGTTGAGTGTGTTTGGAGTTGTTTCTGTATCTTCTAATCTACTCCATTGATCCTCCGGTCTATTTTTATGTTTTTGCAAGTATCATGGTGTTTTTATCACAGTTCTTTTGTAGCATAATTTCAAGTTAGGGATTGTGATGCCCCCATCTTGCCTTTGTTGCCCAGAAATGGTTTTGCTATTCTAAGTCTCTTATGTTTCCAAATGAATATTAGAATTTTTTCCTCAAATTCTGTGAGATATGCTATTGGTATTTTGAAAGGCATTGTATTAATTCTGTGTAACAATTTTGGAAGTGTGGCCATTTTCACTATAGTTTCTTGTAGAACTCACCAGTGGATTTATTAGTACCTGGGCTCTTTGTAGGTTTTTAATTATATCTTTCATTTCACCAACCAATTTTGGGTTATTTAGAATTCTTATATCTTCTTGATTCAGCTTTAGTGATACATGTATATCTAGGAATCTGTCCATTTCTTCTGAGTTTTCCATCTTATTAGAATACTGATTCTCAAAGTAAGTTGATGATTTTCTGGATTTCTGCAGAATCTGTTGTTATTTCACCCTTTTCATTCCTAATTGCATTGATTTGAGTTTTCTTTCGTCTTTTTCCCATTGTTTAGTGGTACATTTAAATTAAATAATACAGTTACATTTATCATCGGGATCTTGTACACTTTACATGATATATCTTGGTTCTTGTGTTTTCCCCATATCCCTGCCCTCCCTTCACCCCCTTATTTATAAAGACTTCGTTTTCATTTTTTCACATTTTTTTTCTTTTCCCTTATTTCCTTTACACTCCCCTTCCTACTTCCCCTTAAGCCATTTTCTTCCTATTACACACTCCCAATTATACCTTTTGAACCTTATTTAAACTTTTAGCTTTTCACACAGGAGAAACTATTTGGTATTTACTCTTGTGTTCTATTTATTTCATTTAAGAATATAGCCTCAATGTGCATCAATTTAGCTATAAGTGTTTCTAGCTTCTCATTCTTTGTTTTCTCATTGAGTTTTTTGGTACTTTTAAAGTATTCAGTACAGTTGCATTTATCATTTGGATTTTGTATGTTTATCTGACAGATCTTGGTTCTCATTTTTCCCCATACCCCTACCCTCCATTCACCCTCTCACCTCCCCTATTTACAAAGATTTTGTTTCAATTTTTTCATATTTTTTTCTTTTCCCTTATTTCCTTTCCCCTACCCTTCCCATTTCCCCTACACCTTTAGCCCTTTTCTTCCTATTTCACATTGTCAATTAAACAATAATTTCTCATTCTTTATGGCTTAGTAGTACTCCATTTTATAGAAAAATCACAACTTCTTTATCCACTCTGCAGTTGATGGGCATTTGGGTTGTTTCCAAGTTTTAGCTATTACGAACTGTGTTGCTATAAACATGGGTGCACATATATCACTGTGGTATGATTCTTTTAATTATTTTGGAAAGATACCCAACAGAGGGATAGCTGGGTCAAATGGAACTTCTAATCCTAGGTCTTTGAGGTTTCTTCTTATTGATTTCCACAGTGGTTGCACCAGTCTGCACTCCCAGCAACAATGGAGAGATTCCTTTCTTCCCACAGCCCTGCCAGCATTTGTCATTGGTTGATTTCTTGATAGCAGCCATTCTTTCTGGGGTGAAGTCGAATCTCAGTGCTGTTTTCATCTGCATCTCTTGAATGACCCGGGATGTTGAATATTTTTACATATATTTATTTTCTACTTTTACTTCTTTGTTTTGGAAATGTCTGTTCATTTCAGATGCCCATTTTTTAAAATTTTATTGAATTTATTGGTACATTTTAGGGATACAGTACAGTTACATTCATTGTTGGGATCATGTACCTTTACATGGCAAGTCTTGATTCTCATTTTTTCCCCTTACCTCTGCCTTCCCTTCACCCCCTCCACCCCTCCCCATCTACAAACACTTTATTTTCATCTTTTCATTCTCTCACATTTTTTTCTTTTCCCTTTTTGTTCTTCCCCATACGCATCACACCTTCCCTACACCTTTAGCTCCTTTCTTCAAATTTCTAAATGTCAGTAATCTTATTAGAATCTTATGCATTGTTGCAGAATATTCACACCAGGGAAACTATTTGGTATTTACACATGTGTGACTTATTTATTTCACTTAGGAGTATATCTTCAATATGTATCCATTTTCCTATGAATGAATCTATTCTCTCGCTCTTTATGGCTGAGTAATATTCCATTTTATAGAAAAACCACAACTTCTTTATCCAGTTTCCAACGATGTCAGATGCCCATTTTTTAATTGGGTCTTTGTATTTGGTGGTCTGATTTTTTTTGAGTTCTTTGTATATTCTAGATAGTAGTCCTTTGTCTGAGGAGAGGCTGGTAAAAACTTTTTTACCCACATTGTAGGTTGTCTCTTAGCTCTGTCGGTGATTTCTGTTGCACTGCAAAAACTTTTTAATACAATGAGAGTCCATTTGTTTATTCTTTGTGCAAGTTCTCTTGCTGCTGAGGATTTGTTCATAAATTCTTCTCCTGTGCCAATATCTTTGAGAGCTCTACCTAATTTACTTTCCAGTAAGTTTAGTGTTTCTGTTTTGATATTTAGATCTTTAATTCATTTGGATTTTAGTTTAGTGCATGGTAAGAGATATAGATGTAGCTTTAATTTTTGGCAAATTGAAACCCAATTTTTCCAAAAACATTTATTAAAGAGGCTACCTTTTCTTCAGTGAGGGTGTTTGGCTCCTTTGTTAAAGATGAGGTGGCTGAGGTGTGTCTGAAGTTGTTTCTTCATCTTCTAATTTGTTGCACTGATCCTCAGGTCTGTTTCTTTGCTAGTACCATGCTGTTTTTATCACAGTTTGAAGTTGGGGATTGTGATACCCCCTGCCATGTCTCTTTTGCTTAGGAAGGTTTTTGCGATTCTAGGTCTCTTCTGGTTACAAATGAATTTTTGAATTGTTTTTTCAAGTTCTGTGAAATATACTGTTGCGATTTCAATAGGGATTTCATTGAATCTGTATAAGAGTTTTGGAAGTATGGCCATTTTTACGATGTTGATTCTTCCTAACCAGGAGTAAGGGATGTTTTCCCTCTTCTCATATCCTCTTTTATCTCTTTTTTCAGAGTGTTATAGTTTTCAGTGTAGACTAGGCCTTTGTCTCCTGCATTAGATTGATTCCTAGATATTTCATTTTTTTGGATGCTATCATGGTGAGTCTGTGATTTGTGTACAAGAAGGCCATTGGTTTTTGAGTGTTAATTTTGTATCCCACTACTCTACTGAATCTGTCAATTAAGTCTAGCATCCTTTTGGCAGACTTTTTTGGATCTTCTGTGTAGAGCATAACATTGTCAGCAAACAGTGACAGTTTAACATCTTCCTTTCTTATCTTTATTCTTTTTATTTCTTTTTCTTGTCTAATTGCTGTGGCTAATGTTTCTAGAGCTATATTGAACAGTAGTGGTGACAGTGGACCTTGTTTTGTTCCTAATTTTTGCATCAAGGTTTTTAGTTTTTGACCATTTATTATGATATTGGCTGTTGGTTTTTCATAGATAGCCTTTAGTAGGTTGAGATAAAGATCATCTATTCCAATTTTCTGTAGGGTTTTTATCATGAATATGTGCTGAATCTTATCTAATGCTTTTCCTGCATCTATTGAAATGATCATATGGTTTTTGTCCTTAATTCTGTTAATATAGTGTATTAATTTATTGATTTATATATATTGAACCATTCTTGCATCCCTGGGATAAATTCAACTTGCTCAGGGTGTATGATCTTCTTGATAATCTTCTGTATTCTGTTTGCCAGTATCTTACTGAGGATTTTTGCATCTATGTTCATTAGGGAGATTGGCCTGTAGTTCTCTTTTTAGGTTGGGTCTTTCCCTGGTTTTGGAATCAAAGTAACACTTGCTTCCAGTAGTGAATTTGGAAGTATTGCTTCCCTTTCAATTTCATTGAGGAATTTAAAGAGTAATGGTGATAGTTCTCAAAATGTCTTGTAGAATTCAGCAGTGAAGCCATCAGGGACTGGGCTTTTCTTTGTTGATTATGTTTTAATTACATTTTAAATGTCAATGAATGTAATTGGGGTATTTAGACTTTTTATATCTTCTTTGTTCAACTTTGAAAGTTCATAAATGTTTAGGAATCTGTCCATTTCTTCTGTATTTTACATTTTCTTAGAGTATAGGTTTTTGAAGTAGGTATTGGTGATCCTCTGGATTTCTGGTGGGTCTGTTTTGACTTCACTTTTTTCATTCCTAATTTTATGAATTTAAGCCTTTTCTTTCCTTTTTTTTTGATAAAGTTGGCTAAGGGTGTATCAATTTTATATATTCTTTGGAAAAAAACTACTTTTTGATTCATTGATTTTTTTTTTTGTATTATTCTCTTAGTCTCCCTTGTATTGATTTCTGTTCTGATCTTTATAATTTCCTCCCTCTTATGAGCTTTTAGTTTGTCTTGTTCTTCTTTTTCTAGGATCTTAAGGTTAATCATTGGGTTGTTTATTTGAGCTTACCCTGTTTTCCTAGTATGGGCATTTACTGCTATGAATTTCCCTCATAGAACTGCTTTCATTGTGTCCCATAGATTCCTGTATTTGTATTGGCATTTATCATCTAATTGAGGAAACTGTTTAATGTCTTTTTTAATTTCCTCTGTGACCCAATGGTTGTTCAGCAGGGTGTTATTTAATTTCCATGTGTTTGTGAATTTCTTGTAGTTTCTTTGGCTATTGATCTCCAGTTTAATTGAATTATAGTCTAATAACATAAAAGGGATAACTTCAATTCCTCTTCATTTATTTAAGTATGTTCTATGAGCTAGCACATGATCTATTTTGGAGAATGACCTGTGTGCAGCCAAAAAGAATGGATATTCTGATTTTGTGGGGTGGAACATTGTAGACATCTACTAAGTCCTTTTGTTGTTGACTTGGTTCAGTTCTGTTATTTCATGTTGATTTTTTTTTCTAGATGATCTGTCTATACATGTCAGAGTATTCAGGTACCCCACCACAACTGTATGAATGCTTACTTTGTTTTTCATATCCATTAATATTTCTTCTGTATAGTTTGGGGCATTATTATACAGTGCATATATATTTATGATTTTCATTTCTTCCTCTTGCATTGTTCTCTTTACAAGGATGTAGTGGTATTCTTTGTCTCTCTTAATTAGTTTTGGTTTGAAATCTACTCTGTCTGCAAATAAGATAGCTACCCCCTGTTTTTTTTTTCTGGGCTTCTGTCACATGGAGAACAATTTTCCATTCTTTTACTCTCAATCTATGAATTTCTTTATGAATTAAGTGGGTTTCTTGTATACAGCATACTCTTGGATTTTGCTTTGCAATCCATTCTGCCAGCATGCTTCATTTGTTTAGTGAATTGAGGCCATGGATATTGATGGTTATAACTGTTATGTTTTGGCTTATCATTGTCATGTTGTTTTCCTGTTGCTGGTTCTTTTATTTTTCCTCCCTCCTTTTATTTTTTTGCCTTGTTTGGTATATTCACTCTGTTGGCCTTTATGGAGTTGTGGTCTTCATTTTTTCCCCCAGTATATTGTTTAGAAGTGTTTGGAGTGCTGGTTTGGTGTTCATAAAATTTCTCAGGTGTTCTTTTTTGTGGAAGTATCTTATTTCCTCATCAATTTTGAAAGATAATTTTGCAGGATACATCAGTCTAGGTTGGAGGTTGTTTTCTTTTAGGATTTGAAATACCTCACTCCAGGCTCTCCTTGACTTGAGGGTTTGTGTTGAAAAGTCTCTTGTGATTCTGATGGGCTTTCTTTTGCCTCTGTTTTGTTTCTTTTCTCTAACTTCTTGTAGTAGCTTGTTCTTTTGTTGAGTTTCTGGGATCTTGATTATTATATGTCGAGGTGTAGATTTTTTTTTTGATTATGGCAAGTTGGAGTCCTATATGCCTCACTTATCTGTATGTCAAATTCTTCCCTCTGGGAAGTTTTATGTCATTAACTTTGTGAACAGTTTTT
>NW_022900941.1:32109424-32141747 GCF_012274545.1 Fukomys damarensis | reverse complement strand
GGTCCTTCCTGGGTCTGTTGTCGCGCAGGCCGGGAGCTCCCGCGCAGGCCGGGAGCTCGCGCGCACGCCGCCGGGTGATCGCAGACCAACAGTTTTTTTTAATGTCATTTGTACTTTCTTCTGCTACTTCATGGATTACTATCAGCCTTATATTATTCTTCTTTGCATCATCTAAGGGTTTTTGGATTGATTTCTCATGGTCCTTTACTGCTTTTAAGAGCTCTCTCTTTTCATGGTCAGTGACTGAAATCCTAACTTGTATATCTAAAATTCTATCTTCACATTCGTTCATCCTGCTCTGGATGCTTCCTATAGAATTTTAGTCTCCTGGATATCTGTTTGAATCTGTTTCATGGATTCCATTTCTTTCCTATGTTGAGCATTCAAGGTTTCCATCATGGTCCTGAGCTCATCTATTTTTAAATCTGTTTATGTTCTAGAATCTCTAATCATGTATTCCATTCTTCTCACCATCTCTATGGTTATCTGGGAAATTATTTCTGTTTTGAGTTTTTCTAGACCCTCATTTATCTGTTTTTTTTTTTTAACTTCTTGTGCTATTGGTTCAGGATGTCCAGATGATTGGCTGTCAGACTTTTCCACCTCATTTTACCCAGAGTTTATCTTTGGTGGAAGTCAGTGTTTGTGTCTTGTTTAAATGCTTTCTTATTTCTATTTTTGTCATTGGTCCCATCCTTGTTTTAATTCCTGGTTTAATATTTCAATCTTCCAGATATAGCTGGTCTTAAGCTTTTGCATCTCTAATGTCTCTGAGGCAAACTCATTTTATTATACCAGGGAGGACAACTGATTTGATCAATCACAATACTTTAGCCCAAGTGATACAACCAGTAATAGCATCAAGCACAGCTTAGAAAATGACAATTTGTGGTAGTTATTAATCTATCACCTTTAACCATGTGAATGAAATAAAAATAGAGGAACAGCACAAAATATGTTTATAGTGAATAAACTCTTCAATGTAGCAACTTACTCTTCAGTTTTGGAATTTAGGAGTTGGGGAGGAAGGGATAGATAGATAGATAGGATAGAGAAATGTTGGAAGTGACATCAGTGGACACAGGAAGATCACACAAACTCTAGGAAGACATTGAAGAGAAGAGCAGAAGACAGAAGAAAATATTTCCAATAACAGAACAAACTAACAGCAATAGGGAGGCTAGAGAGTGTAATCATTTTCTTTTAAAACTAATGACAGTTGAGAGAAGGAGAAAGGGAAGACAGGGAAAAGAAACAAAAAAATAAATTCAAATTAGGATAGGAACAGCAACAAAAAGGGAATGTAATGGAGATCAAGGTGGTGGGGGAGAGAGAGAGAAAGAAAAGATATGAAAAAGAAGATTTAAGAAGGAAAAAATTGAGAAAGAAAAAGATAAACCATATTTTTAAATGATTAATGATAAGCTAAAATATTACTTTGAAAATAAAAAATACAAATAGAAATAGAGGGCCTCCTTCAGGGTATGCCTCAGTTGAAACAATAGACAGTGTGGGTAGGAGTGTGCAGGTCTAAGTTAATTAGTCTCAGCAAGCCAGCAGCTATCCGCTGAGGTTCAGGTTGATTTTTGACTGCAAGGCCCAAGTTGAGATCTCTATCCTCCTGTTGGGTTGAACTCTGCAAGGTTCTACTGCAGGTTCCAGTGGTCTTTTCCCTGAAGTTAGACCAGGTTCTGATGTGAGGTACTAGTTCCTACCACTTACCAACTGTGGTGGTGTGGTGTGCCCTTGTAACAGATTTTCTTCACTTTTCCAGTGGGCTTCAGCTTTTCATCCAGGAGCTTCAGAGGAGCCCTCTTTCTCTTGTTTGTGGGTGGAGGGGCATGAACATTGCTCTGTTGGCTCCTGCTTGACTGGGCTCCTCTGTTGCACTGGGTCAAAGAGGCGGGCCTATTGATTGGTGGTGAGTGGCCGCTGGGCTCCTTCTTTCCTTTTTTGATAAGATTGGCTATGGGTTTGTCATTTTATTCAATCTTTCAAAGAACCAGGTCTTTGATTCATTGAGTCTTTGTATTGCTTTCTTAATATCTGCTTTGATTTTTATAATTTCCTCCTTGGTATAGCTTTGGGCTTGACTTGTTCTTCTTTATCTAGAAACTTGAGGTTCAATATTAGGTTATTTATTTGAACCTTCTCTATTTTTCTGATGTGGGAATTCACTGGTATAAATTTCCCTCATAGGACTGCTTTCATTACATCCCATAAATTCCAGTATGTTGTACTGCCATTATCATTTAACTGTAGAAATGGTCTGATTTCTTCTTTAATTTCATCTGTGTCCCATTGGTTGTTCAGGTGGGTATTATTTAATTTCCATATGTTTATATAGTTTTTGTGGTTTCTTTTACCACTAATTTCTAATTTCATTGCACTATGATCTGATAACATGTATCATGCGAATTTTGTTCTTGGCTCTTAGAAAGGAATTTGAACCCCTTTGCCTTTACTTAAGCATGTTCTATGAGCTAGTATGCATTATTACAGCAATTACCTATCTATCTATCTATCATCTATCTATATCTATCATCTATGTATCTATATGAATATATCTATAGAAATATATCTATATCTATCTAAAAGCACAGTTGGTTATAACTAAATCTTAGCATAGCCTGAATGCTCATCAGCCATGACTAAAGATGTGTGTTTTTTAAAACTATAATGGAGCATGGCTCTTTACTCAGTGATAAAGAAGGATAAACTTGAGACATTTCTAGGTAAATGGAGCATCTTGAGACTATACTCTTAAGTGATACAACTCAGACACAGTTGTGCAAATATTGCATTGTGTCTCTGGTGTGAGAAATTGAAAGCTTAAAGAAAGACCAAAATTTATAACAGATATTATGAAATGGGAGGAAAGATGGGAAGGGGAGCTAAGGAGGAGAAGAGAGAAAGAAAGGAAGGGAAAAGAAAAAAGAAAAGAAGAAAAAGATGGAAACAAAGCTTTTGTAAATAAGGAGGGAAAGGGGTTAAAGGCAAGGGAGGAGAATGCGAAAAAAAGAATTAAGACATATCATTACAAGTACAAATTTCATGTGATTAATGTCATCATTATGTAATTAAGTAATGAAAAAATAAAAACAACAACCAGAAAGGGAATATAATTTGAGGAAAATATTTTTAGAAAGTGCATGTCTTCTAGTGCCCTGTCATTTATGCCTTATCATGATAAAAAAAAAACAAAACAAAACAAAAGAAAGGTCGTGAACACAAGGTCCTCAGTTCAATCCCTGGTACAAAAAAAAAAAAAAAAAAAAAAAAAAAAAAAAAAAAAAAAGAAAAGAAAAGAAAGAGATGTGGACCAGATTTTGCTGGGCCTGCACAAAGCATCCTAATCATCATAGAAATCTCAATTCTCAATTCAGCTATGCAATTCTTTTCTCCTAGAACAGATTCCTTTGGGAAATTAAGAGTTTAACAGTAGAGATTCTCCATACAAGATCTTGACAATGATAATCACATTCTTCCATGCTATTGTACTATTTCTCTGACATGTTTGTCACCATCCATATCCTTCCTTCTACCATAACCAACGAGTAAGAAATTGACAAAATTCCAAAGATCACCACTAAGAAATTGACAAAATTCCAAAGATCACCACTGTCATTCACCTCCATGTGCCCATTCTGAAGAGATACTGAGGAGCCCCAAAGTTTTGAATGAATATGATTGTGTATACTGTAGCTTTACCATTACAATATTCCACTAAAGTAATCACCCACTGGTTTGTTAATGCTTATGAGAAGAAAGAACTAAGATTAGGAAGACCTACACTTTGTGGTACAATTGCAAATAGTATTTATTCTATAATAGTAAATCATTGGTTGGGAAACAATTCCCTTTCTTTCTTCCCTCCTTTCTTTCTTTTCCTTCCCTTCCTCTCTTTTCCTACTCTCTTTCCTCCCCATCTCTTTCTTTTTTATTTTAAATACCAGAGAACTTTTATCTGCTATAGCAAATCACATCTCTCCTAAAAAGAATGCACTATCAACATATTCTCTACTCTTATCTTAAGCAGTGATTTAAGCTATGTAAAAGCAGTTCTTCCCCAACCCCATACACAGCAGAATTTTAATGGGAGCATTATCATCATCATGATAGTAAGAACCTCTTGCCACTGCTTGCCCCTCTTTCACAGAACAAACTGTGATGTCAGTATGTCACTAGCATACTAGATATGTATCTCTAGAGGTTGCCATGGCAAATATGGAACCAGAGCCTCCCTAATGAGCCCCAGCTATAGCTCCTGACAGACTAAGCATACCCAGGCATTTCCTGTTAGACACTGTTGTCATCAGCTATGAAAGCACTTACTTCCATTTCTGGCAGCATATTAGCACTGGAGTGGGAGTTGGGGTAAAGTCTTACTCAGGGTGGAAGTGTCACTTAATCTGACAGAGGAATTTCTAAGGCTGGAAATATATCAGGTACTACAGGAAACTAAGGGCATAGGTTAAGTTAGAACCTGGTTTCTGGCAGTTTTATTATAAATCCATCTACCTTTCTTTTGAACAAACAAAACAATTCCCAGATTAAGAAGAGATTCATTTTTAGTGATTAAAAAGAGACTAAAAGAGACCAAAACTGGGGCAAGAATAGTGTTCTTAATTGCCTCTTTTCTTCATTGGTAAGATTAGTGTTCATAGCATAAACAACAAACATATTCTACCTTTGGTAAGGAGTCAAACATTTGCATGATTCAAACATGCAAAGCTCACATAATAGTTGCTGGTTACAGCTAAGTATTAACATGGTGCCTTAGTTTATTTTTTGTTTATAATAGCATAATAGCACAGACTTGGTAGGGTATAAATAAAAGAGATTTATTTTGGTTCTGATCCAAGGTCAAGGGGTCATATCTGGTGATGATCTGTAGGCTTTCAGAGTCCCAAAGCGGTTCAGGACATCAAATGGCAAAAGACAGAAAGCATGTTTGAAAGACCTAGCCAAACTGGCTTGTCTAGAAGGCCCACTTTTGAGATAGAGCATTTCATCCATTAATTGCATAAACAGGGTAATCTTTCATGAGGGCAGGGTACCAGTCAGTTTTGAAACATGCCACCTGGCCCCCATCTCTATTTCATGACAGAGATTGAATTTCAAAATTAATTTCAGAGGGGAAAAGAACATAATCAAGTCATAGGAGATGGCAAATACTATCCTTCCTTATGATGTTGCAGCTGCATAATTTCCTTTAAGATAGCCTTCAATTATTTACAAAGTTTGGAAATTGAAGTAATGGCTTTTCTCATTTGTAAGTGACTGACATGACGATCTTAAAGCAGAATAGAATAATTGCTAGAGTCAAGAGGACAGTTTGTGAAATAATAATCCCATTTAATTAATTTGGTGCTTTCTCTTGCTTACCATAATGTAATTAAACCCTTGGGTGTTGGACAGGGAGACAAGTTGGGCAGGATTCAGGACAGAATGTTGGGAAGCTGTGAGGAAATCTGGAAGTGCTCATTCACGAGGCTCATGAGGAAATGGATGACACTGAATTATCGAGTGGCAGAACAGGGAAATAGAAGGTTCTGATCTTTTCTGTAATCAGGTATCAGAAAGTTCTGGCTTTTACTACCACTAGGAATAAATCTCAGTGCTCTTTGTTTGTGAAAAACCTGGGAATGAGAAGGCCTCCCAGAGTAGAAGATACAGAGGGACAATCTATCAGTGACACAGCAGGTTTGTGAGACTGAAAGCTGATGCATGGTCCAGGGAGACAAAGTAGGTGGCTTTTCAGAGTATTGCAAAGACAGAATGTTATTGTCTCTCCAAACCCTGAATGAAATCCACAATATAAAAGGGTTAGGGGGACTTTTTTAGGAGGCTACTCTCCTCACAAACATAATACCTACGTCTGTTTGGCCTTGTTGATGACATTATTTTTTCTCTATGTGTCCCAAATAAATACTTTGTTCATTGAAGATACAAGAAAAAGCCACAGAGTCCTTTATCTCATAGGCAAAAGCAAATGGCTACACCTTAGGAGGAATTGGGTCTGTTGGTTTCTTCACAGATGTGATGAGTTTGGCTTCATGTTCATCTCCACTTGCACCTGGACTGTGTGTTAAAGGAGTCAGTTCACAATTTTGCAACAGGAAAAAAGTCACTTGGCTTAGGACAAGATTGAACCATTGTTCTTGAATTTATAACAACAATAATTTCACCCACTGAGAAGACCTGGGTGAGCATACAGTCAGTGAGTGCCCAAAAGGTGAGGTTCATTTTTGGAATCTTTAATGCTATGAACCCTGGGCTTCTTGAGTTCTGAAATGTTTCAGTATTTAAATTATCTAGTGGCTTTCAGTGTCCACTAGTGGTTAAGTACTGAACTAATCAGATTCCATAATTGACAGAGCCCCATGTCATGTGACCTATGAGAGAAAAAAATTTAAAAAGCTGATAGAGGCTTCACTTTCACATTTTATTTGAGAAATATCATGACCTGTTCAGGCTAGTCTTTCAAGCAGAAGTTAGTAAATCTCAGCTGAAACATCTAATTAAATATTACAAAATTTCCCTATCCCAATTAACAAAATCCTCCCCTTTACTTTCCTTGGGTGTCACAATTCATTTATCTAAGTGGATCAAAGATTATGGCTCTCTATAGAGTAAATCCTATAGTTTTGTTGTGTAAAGGAACTACCATGGTAAAATTCAGTAAATCACCACTATCCTTTAGATTCAGTGATATGGTGTTACTTTTCACAACAGTGTGAAGGGCCATGTAAACTGCACTCCACTTTAAGAGTAGAAATTTGAGTTAGAAGATTGGTAAAAAGCATTACATATGGTCAGCCTTTGTCAAAGAAAGAGACATTTTACATAAAAAATTTAAGGGAATAAAAGGTTATAATAGATCATGATGACTCAGTGGAAAAAAGAACCTACTTCCTACATGATGAAGGTTCTGCATTGTATTTATAGTGTTTGTCCCTTGAATTCAAATATCAGATCTGCTAAAGGTACTCTGGGAAAAGACCATTGTGTAAGAAAGGAGGATTGGTTCTGATTTTCCCAAGAGGTAGACCAGACAAGGGAATTTTAGCATCTAGCAGGTAATTTGTCAGATGGTAGCAATTTCTGGGAACAACATAACAGACACATCAGTGACAGATTTGAATTGGTTAGCTAGAGAAGAAAGGCTCCCTGAACTCTCATGTCCTCTTAAATACCACTTTTGATTGCTTGCTTTGTCCTTTGTGTCTCTTTTCTTCAAAATCAGATTCATTCTTTTCTCTTCATTTTTAGAACCTCAAGCTTATCTTTTAAACTGATTTATTTCTGATTTTATTGCTCAGGGAGCAGCTAAAGTAACAGGAAAAATATAAAGGATGAATTTGGATATTGTTTTATTATCAAAACTCAGTTGCTGTTGCAGGTGTTGCTGGTAAGATGTGATAATCAAACAGCAAAAGAAACGTAAAATTTTATTTCTCCATCTTAAGACAGGGCTCTCAATTTTCTGACTCATCCATATGGTTAAGAGAAAATTAATGATTCAGAAACTTTCCCTATAAGATGGTGATATGTGATAGTATTTTATATATACTCTCATAATGCATATTCATCTGGGAGGGATGGTGTTTACCATGCAATTAAACCCTTGCTATATTACATTTTATGCCAGAAACAGAGTCATTCTCTGCTCTCAAAGAAGAGGTTATTTAATAATTTAATCTCAGTAGCTAAGAGTGGCTGGTTTGATAAACCCCTGTGATTTTATTATAAATAGAATTTTCAGCTTTTTTGCTTGTGAACTTGTCCTAGGTCTGTCCCTAAATTGCTCCTATCTCAAATATCCTTTTTTGCAGTAGCTTATGTATATATTCTTGGGGCAAAAAAAGATACCTTAGTTCCTTTGTAATGACCCTTTTCATTTAAGGCCATTTTAAATTTTCATTCAGTTGTCCACACTTTAGTGAACACCTGAAAGTGAAATTAATTGCAGTTCCCCTTCCTAGAAAATCAGCCTTGTATGGGGCTTGAATTGTTTGGGACACTCTGATTTCTGGTCTACAGTACGGACTGGACAGATGTCTGGTCCATGATTTGGGGTTGCCACTGAACCTTCTTGAACTTGGATAGACGACAGTATGTGTGTTGATTTTTAAAGTAAGACTATACTTTGGAAAAGTTGTTAGAAATTTTCTTGACTGAAAAACTGGTATAATTTTTAATATTAATGAATCTGTTCTTATGATGGAACTGCTAAGGTTTTTATTGTCAATGTGTCCTCACCTTCTATTTTATACAGGTGTATGTGCTTGAAAGGACTTTTTTCAGAGTTACAGCAGTGTCATTTTTAAAGATTAATGACTTTTATGAACAGATTTCATTCTGCAGTTCTTGCTTCAAAACAATACCCACAATTCCTCTGGGCTGTCAGAACTCAAATGAAATTGGGGCCTATTAATAATTTGCTTTCTTCCTGCCTGTCTTGGGCTGATGAGAATACTCAGGGAGGCACCTCATAAATGGAATTGGAGCTCTTCTTGGGGAGAACTGAAATATCTGTGAAGGTTAAACAATTCACTCACTTTCATTGGTCCATTTATCTGACTAGAAGAGAGCTCAGAGAAAAATTTATTTGAGAAATTATCAAGAACAGAAAAAGAGGAGTTAGAAAGAACAGAAAGCTTGTAGTCAACACAGCCTTGACTCCAAGGCCAATTTGCTTCTTATTGGCAATATGACTTAGAGCTCCTGAGTCTAGGCTTCCAGTCCTGTAGAATAAACATCCAGCAGAATTCATTTGAAATGTGAGCACAATGACAAGTAAAACTTCTGGCAGCCTTAATGAGTAGATTTTTTTCCCCTTTTCTCAGAGCCTCAATTTCTTTATTTATGTAGCAGAGAAAATGATAATTACCATCAGGGATTAATATGAGAATAAAAGAGATTATAAATTTAGCCATGATTATGGGTAATTACTTAGAAGTTAAGTCTTCAGAAACAAATAAACCATCAAGCAATTAGCTCAACTCATCCTTCCCATTTTATAGACAGACAAATTGAGGCTTGCTGAGGGACGGGCAGTGGTAGATCTGGACCTGGACACACTGGCCAATGCTCTTTTCCCTGCATTATTGTTGACTGAACTTCCTAGATGTCTTGGCTTAAGAAATCAAAAATTAAAATTTGAACTATGTGGTGAACAAATGAGATAGTGTACTAGAACATATGCAATATCAAGAAACATTTGGAAATTTGCCACTGAATATTTAGGTTGACCAGAAGAAAAATCAATGTGTTATGAATATAAAAATTGATTTTAACTTAAGGATATGGCTTAAAATGTAATTCTGAAAAAACTGCTTCAAATTGAAAAAAATTCTTTCTGATTCTCCTGTTGTTCTTTAACAGTCATCTGTGTTAGTTAATATAACAATTTTGTCTTAGTGAGTACTTTATTATGTGTCTCTTTGCCCTGAAAAGCCAAATAATATCCTCATTCTATATGACACCAATACTGAGGCAGATAAAAAGGGTTTCATTGCAAGGCTAAGAAAGAGCTAATTTTCTAAAATTGGAACATTATCTGTCATGTATTACTACTCTGTAATTATGACTATTATTCTCATAGGGGAAAAAAGATATTTTAGGAAAGGAAAAGATTTCTATGAGGCTTTTAATATAAATGGGCAATTATATTAAAATACTGGCTTTCATACTTAGACATTATGTAGTAGATATATTATATTTGATGTACATTTAATAAATTATAGGCACATGAAAACTTAGCATATATGAATACTATACCTCCTCAGAAAAAGGCATGAATAGTTTTGTGAAATAAATTGTTGAGATATGAATTCAAAACTTCATGCCTGTAGAGATTTTATTGTTAATAATGAATGTACCTTTTTCTGATAAAGAATGAATCATTTTCATTTGGCAATGGTTCTAAATATTTTTTTGCAAGAATGATTATTCTTATAAAATCATTTGTGGGGCTGAACAAAGATCAGTGGTAAAAATAAAAATTATAACCATAATTCATCTCTTTCTAGAAGATGAAGATAATACTATAAATTATGAAGAATCTTTCAGTTTTGCTTTGAGGCATGTGTTTAGGGAGAGTTCACAAGCAGATAGGAAATTTGGATATGGAAAAAAATAACATTTGGTCTTCTTTAAATTTAAGTAGTTTACATTGAATAGTCAGGAAGACAAAATCTTACCCACATTCAACTGAGTTTCCTCTTAGCTGGATTCCATTCTAGTGGTACATGACATGAAGGAAGTATGATGGAGAAGTCAGAAGAAAAAGACATAATACCCCAAATTTGTGAATTTATGAACACTCACTTTTGTATGTTTTACCAAAGCACACTCCTACCCAAGGTGGTACAGGAGATATGGGTAGATAAGTGGCTCTAAGTGAAGGCTCCATTTACTTCACCATATATTTATCTGGGCTCCCAAGTGTGGTGGTTCTGTGTTAAGGGGTGTTCATGGGTGTGTTTAAACAGACCTGAGACAGTACAGGGATGTTTATTCTAAACTAATGGCTTCACAGAACATTATCTTGGACCATTTGCAATTCATTTTAAAAAATTAATTTTATTGGTACATTTTAGGTATACCATATAATGATATTCATCATTGGAAATTTGCACCTTTACATATCTTTTTTCTTATTTTTTCCCCATTCCCCAGCTGTCCCTTCAACCCCTCCATACTCTCATTTACAAAAACTTCATTTTCATTTTCTCATATTAATTCCATCCCCTTCTTTCCTTTCCCCCACCCCTCCCATTTCCCCTTTGCCCCTTTTCTTCCTATTTCACATTATCACTTATACCTTTTAGTCCTTATTTACATTTTCAGTTTCACATACCAGAGAAACTATTTGGTGTTTACACGCATGTATCATATTTATTTCACTTAAGAGTATGACCTCAATGTGCACTGATTTAACTATAAATGTCTCTAATTTCTCATTTTTTATGGCTAAGCAGTGCTCCATTTTATTTTTAAAAAACCCACATTTTCTTCCCCCACCCCCACATTTTCTTTATCCAGTCTCCAGTTGATGGGCAATTGGGCTGCTTCCAAGTTTTAGCAATTGCAAACTGTATCACTATAAACACGGATGCACATATATTGCTGTGGTATGAGTCTTTTTTAAAAATTAATTTTATTGGTATGTTTAAGGTATGTAACATACATACAGCATGGTACTGGCAAAGAAACAGACCTGAAGATCAGTGCAACAAATTAGAAGATGCAGAAACAACTTTAGACATTCCTCAGCCATCTCATCTTTGACAAAGGAGCCAAACACCCTCACTGGAGAAAAGATAGCCTCTTTAATAAATGTTTTTGGAAAAATTGGGTTTTGACTTGTCAAAGATTAAAGCTAGACCTAGGTCTCTCACCATGCACTAAACTAAAATCAAAATGGATTAAAGATCTAAATATTACAACAGAAACACTAATCCTGCTGGAAAAGAGGTTAGGTAGAACTCTTAAAGATATTGGTGTAGGAAAAGATTTTATGAAAACCTCAGTTGCCCATGAACTAGCACAATCAACAAATGGGATCTTTCCTCATTTAAAAAGCTTCTGCACAGCAAGGGAAACCACCAACAGTTTGAAGAGACAACCTGCAATGTGGGAAAAATTTTTCACCAGCTCTTCCCCTGACAAAGATCTATCTAGAATATATAAAGAACTTAGAAAAATCAGACCTCCCAAATTTAAAGACCCAATCCAAAATTAGGCATCTGAAATGAGCAGACATTTCTCAGACAAGGAAGTAGAAAGAGCAAATAAACATATGAAAAAATATTCAACATCACGGGTCACTTGAGAAATGCAAATGAAAACAATGCTGAGATTCCACCTCACTCCAGAAAGAATGGCTGCTACCATAAAACCAACCTATAACAAATGCTAGTGGGCCTATGGGGGAAAAGGAAAGCTGCTCCACTGCTGTAGGAGTGTAGACTGGTGCAATCACTGTGTTAATCAGTATTGAGATACCTCAGAGAACTAGCAATAGAGGTCCTATTTGACCCAGCTATTCCCCTGCTGGGTATCTTCCCAAAAGAATTAATAGAATCATACCACAGTGATATATCTGCACCCATGTTCATAGCACCACAATTTGTGATAGCTAAAACTTAGAAGCAACCCAATTGCTCATCGACTCGTGATTGTACAAAGAAAATGTGGGATTTTTATAAAATGGGGTACTACTCAGCCATAAAAAATGAGAAATTAGAGACATTTATAGCTAATTGGATTACATTTAGGTGATACTCTTAAGTAAAATAGGACACACATGTGTAAATACTGAATAGTTTCTCTAGTGTGAGAAAGTGAAAGTGTAAATAAGGACTAAAAGATATAATAGATAATGTAAAATAGGAAGAAAAGGTGCAAAGGAGAAAGGGAAATGGGAAGGGCTGGGGTAAAGGAATGGAATTAATATGAGAAAATGAAAAAATGGAAACAAAATTTTTGTAGGTAGAGAGAGATTTAGTGGTTGAAGGGAAGGGGGAAAACAAGAACAAAGATTGGTTATGTAGAGGTGCAAATTTTAAAAGATACATGTAATGATGTGATTAACACAGTGATTGCACCAGTCTACACTCCTACAGCAGTGGAGCAGCTTTCCTTTTCCCCCATAGGCCCACTAGCATTTGTTATAGGTTGGTTTTATGGTAGCAGCCATTCTTTCTGGAGTGAGGTGGAATCTCAGCATTGTTTTCATTTGCATTTCTCAAGTGACCCGTGATGTTGAATATTTTTTCATATGTTTATTTGCTCTTTCTACTTCCTTGTCTGAGAAATGTCTGCTCATTTCAGATGCCTAATTTTGGATTGGGTCTTTAAATTTGGGAGGTCTGATTTTTCTAAGTTCTTTATATATTCTAGATAGATCTTTGTCAGGGGAAGAGCTGGTGAAAAATTTTTCCCACATTGCAGGTTGTCTCTTCAAACTGTTGGTGGTTTCCCTTGCTGTGCAGAAGCTTTTTAAATGAGGAAAGATCCCATTTGTTGATTGTGCTAGTTCATGGGCAACTGAGGTTTTCATAAAATCTTTTCCTACACCAATATCTTTAAGAGTTCTACCTAACCTCTTTTCCAGCAGGATTAGTGTTTCTGTTGTAATATTTAGATCTTTAATCCATTTTGATTTTAGTTTAGTGCATGGTGAGAGACCTAGGTCTAGCTTTAATCTTTGACAAGTCAAAACCCAATTTTTCCAAAAACATTTATTAAAGAGGCTATCTTTTCTCCAGTGAGGGTGTTTGGCTCCTTTGTCAAAGATGAGATGGCTGAGGAATGTCTAAAGTTGTTTCTGCATCTTCTAATTTGTTGCACTGATCTTCAGGTCTGTTTCTTTGCCAGTACCATGCTGTTTTTATCACAGTGGCTTTGTAGTATAGTTTGAAGTTGGGGATTGTAATAACCCCTGCCATGTCTCTGTTGCTTACAATTGCTTTTGCTATTCTAGGTCTCTTCTTTTTAAAATTTTTTCTAGGTCCCTTCTTATTCCCAATTAATTTTTGGATCGTATTATCTAGTTCTGTGAAATATACTATTGCAATTTCAATAGGGATTGTGTTGAATCTGTATAACAGTTTTGGAAGTATGGCCATTTTCTCTATATTGATTCTTCCTACCCATGAACAAAAGATGTCTTTCCATTTTCTTATATCCTCTTTGATCTCTTTTTTCAGAGTGTTGTAGTTCTCAATGTAAAGGTGTTTTGTTTCCTTTGTTAGTTTGATTTTTTTGGATACTATTGTGAAAGGGATTGTTTCCCAAATTTCACTCTCAGTGAGTCTGCTTTTTGTGTACAAGAAGGCTATTGAATTTTCATTGTTTACCTTGTATCCTGCTACTCTACCAAATCTATCAATTAAGTCTAGAAGTCCTTTGGCAGAGTTTTTTGGGTCTTCTATATAGAGTATAATATCATCAGCAAATAATGACAGTTTAACTTCTTCCTTTCCTATCTTTATTGCTTTTATTTCTTTCTCTTGTCTAATTGCTATGGCTAATGTTTCTATAACTATATTGAATAGAAGTGGTAATAGTGGGCATCCTTGTCTTGTTCCTGATTTGTGTAAAGATTTTCAGTTTTGGACCATTTAGTGTGATATTAGCTGTTGGTTTTTCATTGACTTTTAATCAGATTATGGTAGAGACCATTTATTCCATTTTTTGTAGGGTTTTTATCATGAATGCATGTTGAATTTTGTCCAATGCTTTTTCTGCATATATTGAGATGATCATGTGGTTTTTGCCATGACTCTATTAGTATAGTGTCTTACACTTATTGATTTGCATATGTTGAACCATCCCTGCATCCCTGGGATGAATCCCACTTGGTCAGGGTGCATGATCTTCTTGATGATCTTTAGCATTCTGTTTGCAAGTATTTCATTGAGGATTTTTGCATCTGTATTCATTAGTGAGATGGCCTATAGTTCTCTTTTTTTGTTTGGATCGTTCTCTGCTTTGGGGATCAAGGTGATGCTTGACTCCAGGAATGAATTTGGGAGTATTGTATTCCTTTCAATTTCATTGAAGAGTTTAAATAGTAGTGACAATAGTTCCTATCTAAATGTCTTGTAGAATTAGGCAGCAAAGCCATCAGGGCTCTGGCTTTTCTTAGTTGGCAAGATTTTAATTATGTTTTCAATTTTATTGGTTGATATTGGGTTGCTTAGAATTTTTAGGACATCTTTGTTCAACTTTGGTAATCCATACATATCTAGAAATCTGTCCATTTCTTCTGTGTTTTATTGGAATATAGGTTCTCTAAGTAGGTTTTGATGATCCTCTGGATTTCTGTGGGGTCCATTCTAATTTTACCCTTTTCATTCCTAATTGCCTGGGTTTGGGCCCTTTCTTTCTTTCTTTCTTTCTTTCTTTCTTTCTTTCTTTCTTTCTTTCTTTCTTTCTTTCTTTCTTTCTTTCTTTCCTTCTTCTTTCTCTCTCTCTCTCTTTCTTTATTTCTTCCTTCTTCTCCTTTTTTTTGATAAAGTTGAATAAGGGTTTGGCAATTTTGTTTATTCTTTTGAAGAACCAACTCTTGGATTCACTTTTGTTTTTGTATCATTCTCTTAGTCTCCATTGCATTGATTTCTGCTCTGATATTTATAATTTACTCCCTTGAGTGAGCTTTTGGCTTTCATTGCTCATCTTTTTCTAGTAGCTTGAGGTTCAGCATCAGGTTGTTTAATTGAGCATTCTCTGTTTTCTTAATATGAATATTCACTGGTATGAATTTCCCTCACAAGAGTACTTTCACTATTTCCCTGAGATTCTGATATGTTCTATTGTGATTGTAATTTAATTGGAGGAACTATCAGATTTTTTCTTTAATTTTCTCTATGACCCATTGGTTATTCAGAAGTGTGTTATGCATTTTCCATGTGTTTATGAAATTCTTGTGGTTTCTTTTGCTATTGATTTCCAATTTCATCACACTATGGTCTGATAATATACAGGGGATATCTTCAACTCCTTTTCACTTACTTAAACATGTACTCTGAGGGAGTATGTGGTGTGTCTTGGAGAATGATCCTTGTGCAGCTGAAAAAAATGTGTATTCTGATTTTGTGGGGTGGAACACTCTATAAACATCTGTTAAGTGCTTTGTTCAAGAGTTTGATTGAGTTCTAGTATTTTGTTGTTTATTTTTGTCTAGTTGATTCATCTATTTGTGACACTTGTGGGTATTAAGGTCCCCCACTACTGTGTTAGTGCTTATTTGACTTTTCATGTCTGTTAGTATTTGTTTTATAAAGTTGGGTGCACTAGTATTTAGTGCATATATATTTATGATTGTCATCTCTTCTTTCTGGATTGTTCCCTTTACAAAAACATAGTGTCCTTTTTTGTCTCTCTCTTTTTTTTTTGTTTGTTTGTTTGGGTTTGTACTGGGTATCGAACTCAGATCCTTGTGCTTGCAAGGCATGTGGCAGAACCACTGAGCTAAATCCCCAGCCCAGTCTCTCTTAATCAGTGTTAGTTTGAAATCCAAAGATCTGCAAAGAGGATAGGTACTCCTGTTTTTTTTCAGGTCCCTGTTGCATGGAGTAAGTATTGTTTTCTACCCTTTACCTTTCAGTCTATGAGTTTCCTTTTGAATTGCGTGTTTCTTGCTTGTATCATATTGTTGGGTCTTGCTTATTGACCCATTCTGCCAGTCTATTTCTTTTGATTGGTGAATTGAGACCATTAACACTGATTGTTATAAGTGATATGTATTGACTTATTCAAGACTTTTTCTTTTTGTGGATTCTTCATCTTTGCAGTTAATCTCTTGTCATGCCTGATGGATGCATTCTGCTGGGCTTCTTGGGGTTGTGATCCTCATTGACTTTTTTCTGGGATATTGTTTAACATTTTTTGGGGTGCTGGTTTTGTATTAATGAAGCTCCTCAAGTGCTCTTTGTCATGAAATGACAAATGTTGGGTTTCTGGAATCTTAACTATTATGTGCCTAGGTGTGGATTTTTTTTCATGGATAGTTGAAATCCTATATGCCTCATTTATCTGTATGTCAAGTTTTTTTTTCCTTGCTTGGGAAGGTTTTTTTTTTTGCCATTACTTCTGTGAACAGCTTTTTTATGTCATCTGCACTGTCTCCTGTTTCTTCATTGATTTGGATCAGTCTCATGTTTTTCTTCTTGTGTCGTCTAGCTGCTGGATTGATTTCTCATGGTCCCTTATTATTTTTAAGGAATTTTTCTTTTCCTGGTCAGTAATTGCAATCCTGTATTCTATATATGAAATTCTGTCCTCACATTGGCTCATTCTTCTGTTCAAACTTTCAATGGAGTTTTTAATCTCCTGTTTGCATCTGTTTTATAGATTGCATTTGTTTCCTATGTTGGGATTCCATAATGTTGCTCAGCTTCTCTATTGTTTTATCTGTGTCTGCTATAGGTTTATTAATTATGTCTTGCACTATGGGCACAATCTCTGTTGTTATATGAAAATTATTTCTGATGTCATTTTTTTCAGATCCTGTTTCATTGCCAGTTCAGGGAGTCCAGGTGGTAAGAGTATCAGATTGTTCCATCTTGTTTCTCTTTGGCATTGCCCTAGGTGATCTGGAAGTCTGGTTTTGAGATTCTTTGACACATCTTGTCATTTCAACAGATGCAGCCTGATGTGTCTTTGTTGAGGCAACTTTTTGCTCACCCAGTGCTCTTCAGTTCTCAGCTATCCATGGAGTGGCCTTTTCTCTGCTGCTCAGCAGTGCACCAACTCCTTGGTTCAGAATAGTGCCCTGGGTTCCTGAGATGATCTGTTGTCTGGGTGAGCTTATGGCTAGGATCTGTGTACATTTGGGATGCTATTTAGCTGTGCCTCTGGCTAGGGCCCTTATGTAGCTCTTGTCTGGGAGGAACTTTGATAGAGGACTTAGCATCCCAGTCCCTGGTGTCTAAGCAGGCTGCTGGTGAATGTCTCTACACACTTAGTGATGGTATCAGGACAAGACTCTGGCTGTTACTTGTGTTCCTGTGCAGCTCTTTTCCAGGTGGGCCCTTGGCTTTAGTCTGTGTGCTCAATTTGGTGGGGTCACAGTGGGACCCTGGTTGGGATCTGCCTGCAGATGTGTTGCTCTGGTCCACACTATTAGGAAAAGAGGCACACACTTCCTGGTACCCTTGCTTGTCAGAATATTTCCTTCCTTTTTTTCCTAAGAAAAAGTAAGAATTTTAGTATATGTGCTGTTGAAGCAAGCACAGAAAAAGTAAGAATTTTAGGGACATTTGTACTATTATCAACAACAAGAGCTTAGCAATAGAGAATAATGTCAGGTTGACCAAGGAGAATGAAGTTTTGTTTTGGCTTTGGAAGTATCATCACCACCAGAATTAAGCTATCACTGTAATTAGTACTTGTTACTATAATTTTGCCATGTATCCTCTTGTATCTTTGTTTATAGTGGCCTAATTTTCTTAACAGATTTTACATTTATTAAATATAGGAACAATGTCTCTTGAACTTTTGTTTTTCTCAGGGAGTGACCACCTACCAAGGAACAGGGCTACTGTTGGAGAGAGAAATGCCTCCTCCTAGAGCTTATTGCACAATTGATATTGCCAAATTTCTTCATGTTGTAGTTTATTTCTCCATCTTTGAATCTACTAATCCTTCATTTCCCCTGGTGCCCTAATGATATTTTTCTTTTGTGTTAGTTACTTTTCTCTTGTTCCTGAGACAAAAATATCCAACATCTAAAGTCAAAGGGAGAAAGGTATATTTGGCTTACAGTTTGTAGAGGTTTCAGGTCATAATTGGTGGACTCCAAGGCAGGGTGGATGACAGGCAGGTATTGAGGAGAAACAATATCATGCACATAAGGTAATAAAAGTAACAAAAGAGAATTTAACACTGTCTTTCTGCCCCTTTTATCTTATTCAGACTACTTAGGGTGGGTAGCGCTCACATTTTTAATCTTAGTGCCCTTGGGCCTAGTCACACCATGAATCATCACACACTCTGAATTCAGCCACCTCTAAAATAGACTATGACCACATAAGGCTTTGCAGGGACATCTAGCTATAAACCATAACAGCGTGGCACTGGGTATTCAAACAATATATATATATATGCAAAAATCTTTTAGACTAAAAGTTGAACAGAAACCTAACTGGTAAAGTAGATGCATGTAAACTTATCTTGATAGAAGCAAAGTCTGGGGCATAAAGCCATGGCCATTGTCTTCCCTTGAGAGCCCAGAATGACTTAAGTGTTCCACTCAACAATAAAAAACATGTTATAGAAAAATGATTCCTTGATAGAGAATCAGAAAGTCTGAATTTCTATTGTGACTTTTATATCTACTAGCAGTGTCACTGTAGACAAATCATTAACTGCTCTAGACCCCATTTGTACAAAGTGGATAATAATATGTTGGCTTGCTCAGCCTACATGAAATTGAGGCAATGAGAACCAGTTGGGTCATGTGTGTGAAAACCCTTCAAAATGCTCTGCACTTAGAAATGATTATGAGATCATCCACTTAACCTTTCTATCAAATTCACCTTTCAGATTATTCAAGTCAAAAAGTCACAAATAATGACATCTAAATGGTTTATCTCTGCTTTCCTATGTCTTAGATAATATTTCAGGTCCCTGATGAATGGCTACCTACTCTCTGTTCATACTTACTAGGAAACCATGAAAATGAGTATGGAATTTCCAACATGCACAAGGACAGAAAGCACAAGGACACATGTATGTCTGTGCTGCATTAATACAGAAGACATTTTACTTTATAGGAACAGTAAGGGCAATGCAGAGAATGAAAAAAAGTTTCAATCGACCATAAAGTTAACTGGTGGCAAATTTCTGCTATGGTTCATGAGGTAAGAATGATGCTCTTGCTATGCAGAAATGACATACTTGGAAGTGAAAAATTAGTCTCATTTTTAGTTTATGGATAAGTATATCTGTTTGCATAATATACACTGTACAACAACAGACTACAAGAAGATGTAAATGAAAGTAGACAAAATAGAACAGGTAGGGAAAATTGAATACAAAATAGTTGGACTATTTAGCTTAAAGAAGAAAGCCATGAAAAAGTGATATAACAAAGGGCTTTGGGGCAACAGATTTATTATGTAGAGTACAGTGTATAGTTGGATCTCAGGAAATAATTCCTAAAGTGTACTAGAGGTCACAAATCCTGGCCATTTGGAGGAGATACAGAAAAATAAGAAATATGCCCTATAAGGAATATTGGCCCCTTTGCTGTCAAGTCTGTCTGGTTCCTACATCATTCCAAAAGGATGAAAATGTTTCTTACTGCTAGAAACATAATTGATCCTAGAGGGGATTAAGGATGAAATGATATGGAGAAGCATGGTCTATAGCATAACCTTGGAGAAAAGCTGATGATTGACAGCAGGAAAATTCAAGCCATGAGGCAGGGAGAGGTGACTGTTTAGCAGCTCTTAAGCTTTCAGAGGTGTCAGAACCTGCTGCAGTTATCTGAAGAGATTTGCCTCCACACTAGATAGATAAGGAGGAAAAAAATCTTAATAAGCAGCTTTCCTTTAATTGACATGTAGAATGGAATTGGCAGACCCACATCATGATAAGCTGACTTATGTTCAGGCTGAAGGCTGCTTGCATTGTTTCAACTAACTAGGAACAATTTCCAAACTCTTGAAAAGAGAAAACATGCATGAAACATGAAGTATCCATTATAGTTTCACAGACTCCCCATATTGTTAATACAAAGGATTTGCTACTTTTTGTGGAGCTGGTACATATGGGATGAACCTGTGTTCGTACTTCTGAAGGCCGTAGTCCCATATATATTTCACTCAAGTCCTATAAACTGAGTAACAGTTTCCGCTGAGCAGGCCAGATTAATTGCAGGTTTCTTACAGCATAGGCAGATTTCCTGTATCTGACACTGTTGCCTGTCTCCATAAACCAATGGACAGAGGCTTGATCACTTTCTAGGTTACCAAAACTCTTTTAGAATAGATCATAACTTAAGGAATCAAAAAGTGAGAAACAAAAGCTAACAGGTGTTATGTTTCCCTAAAATTTCTATTTATTGTTTTGGGGAGGAAGATTCTAATTTCAATGTGTTACGGTTAGAAAATTTTATAGAACCCTTTAGTACATAAGACAAGAATATTTTCTTGAACTGTTTCCAACTATTTGACAAAATATAAGCAGTTAACATGCTTTTTTTTTTTTTAGCAAATTGTTAGAGGTCTTTTGAAAACCAAGAATTATGATCACTTTTCTTCTTTTCTTTCTTTCTGTACTTGATGCTAAATCATTGAGTGATCTCATTTATGCTTATTTCAAATCCATATCTGTGCTCCATTAAAATACAGAAAACATTTTATGTTATAGTGGAGCCAGTGCACATCATAGGTCAGCACCAATTGTTGCTCACTTTTTTGGGATTTGGTTCTGTCTTGTATCCAGATTTCAGTGTATAAAAGTTAGCTTTCCATACATGCTTTTGCATTAGTCAGATTAAAATCAGAATCTATTATTTGTAAAGGTAATAGAAAGTAACAAATTCAAGACACGTGGAGTTCTGGCCCAATGTAGTTAATGAAAAAATTCACACTAGAATGTGCTGAGTTTCCTTTGCATGTATAATATCACAGTACTGTACCTTTTGACGTGATCGTTATCTGGATAATCCCAACATGGACTAGTTTAAAAAGGATGCACTTGAGGTTATTAGGTGGCATCTATCTCTTTGTATATCTAATGGATAGTGTTTCAAATGTACTCATGCCTTGAGAGGGATGTAGACAATAATTTGCAATCTATGATCTTTATAAATTTATATGAGCTAAACTTGCACTGATGCTACATAAACCAATATCAGTATTTCAAATGAGATGTAGCAAATTCTTGATAGATGTAAACACTCCTTGTGAGGATGGCAATCTCTAAGATGTATTTTTATCTATTCTTCATACCTTGAGCATTTGATATTTAGAGGCTTTGAAGATCTTATGCACTTTTGAAAATAATGAATAGAACTAGTTTAAACTTAAATAAAACAAGTTTTATATGATATACTACATCAACTTTGAATGATGAAAAATGGAAGTGTGTTATTAATTTTCATAGCTCCATTAGTAGAAATTTGTAAAATGATGTATTCAAAGGTACCTTAAGGAAGCAATTCTGGTTCTGAACTGGTCTAGTTTTCTTAAATTTTAGATTCTGGGGCTCTTACTACGAGAATGTAGGATAAAAATTATATTTTCTTCAGCTCTCTTAAATTCTTAGTTGGAACTGACTCCTGTAATAAATTCTAGTTCATACAGTTATCTTCAACAAAAAACAGTAAAATTTTCAACAAATGACAAGATAAAAGAAATAGACTGAGACTCTAGTAGCACCAAATTGTGGAAAGGCAAACAACTGTTAATGGCTAAGTAGTAAAGTTGGCTAACATAGATTTCCTCTAGTATCATTCCTAGGTTCACAAGGGTTTAGATTATCTCTGGTGGCTAACCTTTGTTCTCCCTTGTAAACTTTGCCTTTCTAAATCTATGCCTTGATTTTAGGTAAATGGAGGGAGGGCAGAGAGTTTTCCATCAATAAATTGCCTTTAGTCCAAGAATACTTCATTTTGTGATGCTGCATTCTGGTCTCCCCATAAGACAGTAATGTTCTTTTTCAAGTAGAAGTTACAGATGCAGTTGTTTTTCCCCTTTGGAGACAAGGTCTCACTAGGTGGCCCTGGCTGGACTTCAACTCAGGTTCTTGAATCAGGAGCTTCTGCTTCCCTTTAAAGCCTCCTGTGAAATCTTTGCTGCTAGCTAAGCTGCTTTGGAAGCTACTCCTCTTTTCTTTCTACAGCTTGCTGTGTCTTTGCTCTGAGTACATTGTTTACCTAGAAAACTGTCTCTTTTATAATTAGCCCCTGTGTGGCAGGAGGAGAGGCAATTTAAACTTTATTCCTTCTGGTAGAACTTTTGTAATGTTCCGATAGAAGTTAAAAACTAATACCTCATTTTACAGGAATGTAGATGCCAGATTCTGCTTTCAAGGGGGAGCAAGTCTATAGATAGATGGTGGGCTCAAGAGCTCTTAAAAGTTATTGGACTACTATTGACAAGTTTCTTTAATAATCTTTTAGCTTTGCTTTTTTTCTGTATTTTCATCATAGTTATAATAACTACCATGAATTGGATGGTGCTCCTACCCCTCTATTCATATGTTGAAACCCTAACCCCTCTAATGTGATGACATTTAAAGATGAATCATTGGGAAGTAGCTATGTTTAGATGAAGTTATGAGATTCATGCTGTCATGATGCAATAGTGTCCCTAGAGGAGGAGATACAAGGGTGCTTGTTCTCTTTTTCATTTCTTGCTTCCCTTTCCTCTCTGTCATTTAAGGGTCCAGTGAGAAGTTGGCTATCACAAGCTTGGAAAAGAGCCCTCTTTTTTAATCAGCTTGCACTTGACTCTTGGATTTTCCAGCATCTAGAACTGTAGGAAATAATTTTTTGTTCTTTAAGCCACCTAGTTCAAGGTATTTTGTTATAACAACGTGAGATAACCAACACAAAAACTAATATAACATACTACTTTCATGAGGAAAAGTACTTTTAAAAACAGCTCAAGGCAAATGTCAGACTGTCATGCTAATGACATAGCCCTTGTAGTACAATAGAAGCAGTCCAGGTATTTAATAATACTTAGGTTTCAGTCTATGTAAGTATCAATCACAAGAAATATCACATGATTTCTCTCACATAAGAAAGCCAAAATATAAGCAAAGAGCAAAGTAAAAGATACATAATAGATCTTTTTCAAAATAGAAGGAGACCAAGATAGGGAGAGAGGAGACATGGTTGGGAGGGGAAGGGGTTGCACAAAGAATTAAGATATGTTATGTGCATGTAATAGATCCACAGTAAAAAATGTAATCATTGTATTTATTGCAGCAAAGATATACTAATAAAAAATAAACATTGGAAAAAAAATCTTTTTTTGCATGCCCCGGCTGGAAACAGAGGACGATTATTTATGTTGCTTTTGTTAGTGATGGTGGGTGTAGTGGGAGGAATGATATCATGCAGATATTGGCAGAGGGTGCAATTTGACTCATTTATTTAACAAGCATACTGCTTTGCACCTTGCATTGAGAATGGCATGTTTTAAAACTGAGAAGTGAAGTTAAATAAACTCACAGATTTGGATAAAATGATGCAGCAGAAAATTTTAACATTGTAACAATGTGAATTTTCCATTAGTGAGCACAACTTCAATGTTAGAGACTGAATCTTATGTTAGAATGGTGCAGTTTTATAGAGAATTATGAAAATGGATGACTAGCTCCTATATAAAGATCTAAAAAATTCTTGACAAAACTGCTGAATGTTAAATGCATTCACATTGATCTGTAAAGGAATATAAAAGTGTGAAGAAAAACTCATACAAAATAGGGAAGGGCAAACAAAGGCTTGCTAACATTCTCACTGTGATTATCAATCTTTTTTATAGGGCTAATGGCTCTATACAAGACATGCACATTCATCTACCCACTATATCTGGCAGAACATGGAACAGTGTATTTCTGGGTCTGTAATTGCTTGCCACCCTGAGCTGTGGCAAATAAACTTTTGATATTTGGGAGGAAACAGATTTTGCTTCTTTGGCAAGGTGATGGTATCCTTGTTATTCAATGTTCTAAGTTATTTTGTAGAAAATCAAAATGACTGGACAAACTATGTCTATCTATTAAGACATTTATAGAAGTGTTTATTAAAGACTTTATTTGAGAAAATATATTTGATGCATAAATATGCTTTCAAGAAAGGATTGTGATTATAATTTTCTAAACTTTTAAGGGGGCTTTTAACACTTAAAGTGCTAGCATAGATAAAACCATTGGGGTTATGAGAGCTTTTATTGTCTACAAAGAAGGGATGGTTAGGCTGCAGTATCAGTCTGTCGATGGAGAAAATCATACTATGCGAGGATAATCAAATCTTCAATCACTGAAGAACTTTGAGAACCTTTAAAACATAAAACACTAGAACTCAAGCTCTTCCTGATATTGCTGGTGTAGTTTCTTTGTCCTTGAAAGATATGCACCCTCTCCACGTAATACATTAACTCCTTTCTCTCTGTTTGGCCATTGCTGTGGCCAGAATGAAAATATTGGTTTCTTTATTTCATGAGCCTGATGGGAGAGCTGGAGTTATATTAAGAATTAAATTCTAGTGACTCCTGATGAAATGTTTCTCTGGATCCTGCTTCTGAGAATTGCACTTGATCAATATTACGATGATACATTTGTCCATGTGTTTTCTGGATTTTTTATGACACATATTCCTTCACAAAGACAAATGCCTCCAATAAAAATGAAAGATGATCTGGAATAATGCATAGTAATTTAACATAATGGCATCAACCAGAGTATGTTATCAGTTGCCTTCAGGGTTTCCAATGAGAAAGTATAGTCACCTATAATTTAACAAATATTTGCTGAACACCTACTTTATTTCAAGTACTCTGTACACTGTAGTGGGCCAGACAAAAAAGATTATGGCTTGATTAAATCTTACATTCTAGCCAGGCATGGTGGTGTAGGCCTGTAATCCCAGCACTCAGGAGGCTGAGGCAGGAGGACAGCTGCGAGTTTGAGACCAGCCTGGGCTACACAGTGAGTTCCAGAGCAGTCTGAATTACATAGTGAGACCATGTCTCAAAAAACCAAAAAGAGGAGGGTGAGTTTGACGTCATTGCCCTGACTTGGACTCAGAGCCCTCTCTCCTGTGTGCCCTCCTCTGGAGCTGCACCATTTCCAGTGGACACCACTGATTGGCTTGGACACAGTGGCAAGAAGGTAGCCAAGTGGGAGCTGCTGAGTCCCCATCCCGACTATTAGATCCCCTGACTGAGCCAGTCCTAGGACGCACTCTGCAGAGGTGTGGCAGGCTATAAAGGGTGGTGATTGATCCTATTATGTTTCTGATTATAGCAATAGGGCTAAAGGATAGGGATTGATTTGATGAGTTGTTTGCTCAATTATGAAATTGAGAATGACTATAAGTCACTAGAGAATCAAAGGCTGGGATGCAACGATATCAGGAAGATTTAATGACCCAGAGATTGTATCAAGGTCAACCCAACAGCAAAAATAAAGATGAGAAAACACTTAAGCAAGCCACAAAGACAGACTTCCAGTCCACCAATGGCAAACAGTAGGACAAAGGAGGATGAAAAATCAGATAGTGAACCTTCAGGACACTCAAAATTCACAGCACACTAAGAAAAAAAAAACTGATCAATCAAGCTCTAGAAAAATTTAAAACAGAAATTATTTCCCAGTTAACCATACAGATGGTGAGCAAAATGAAAGACATGATTTGAGAATCCAGAACAGAAATTGACAAAAAATAGATAAGCTTGGGAACATAATAGAAACCATGAAGGCCCAGAATAAGAAAGAAATGGAAACAATGAACACCCAACACAGGAAAGAAATGGAATCCATTAAACAGATTCAAACAGATATCCAGGAGATTTAAAACTCTATTGAAAGCATACATAACAGAATAAAAGATTGTGAGGATAGAATCTCAGACAGAAGATAGGATAGCAGACAGTGACCATGAAAAGAGAGGTCTTTTAAAATCAGTCAGGGAGCATGAGAAATCAATTCAACTACTCCCAGATGATGCAAAGAAGAATAACATAAGACTGATAGGAATCCATGAAGTACCAGGAAAAATGCAAATGACTTAAAAAAGCTGTACAAAGAATTAATGACTGAAAACTTCCCAAACAGAGGGGAAGAATTAGACATACAGATAAGCGAGGCATATAGGACACCAACAAGCCATGATAAAAAAAAAATCTATACCTAGACATATAATAATCAAGATCCCAGAAACCCAACAGAAGAACAAAATACTACAAGCAATAAGAGAAAAGAAACAAATCACATGTAAAGGAAAGCCCATCAGAATCACAGGAGACTTTTTAACACAAATCCTGAGGTCAAGGAGAGCCTGGAGTGAGGTATTTCAAGTCATAAAAGAAAACAACCTACAACCAAGACCGATGTATCCTGCAAAACTCTCTTGCAAAATTGATGGAGAAATAAGATACTTCCATGACAAAGAACACTTGAGAAACTTCATGAATACTAAACCAGCACTACCAAGAAATTTAAACAATATCCTAGAAAAAAACAATGAAGATCACAACACCAGGAGGTCCAGCAGAGCAAATCAAATAGCCACGGCTAGAAACTAAAAAGAGAGGACAAAAAATAAAAAGAGTCAATAAAAGGACAATAACATGACAATAAGTCAGTACATATCAGTTATAACTATCAATGTCAATGGCCTCCATTCACCAATCAAGAGAAATAGACTGGCAGAATGGATTAAGAAGCAAAATCCAACAATATGTTGTATATAAGAAACACACCTAGTGCAAAAAGAAGCCCATAGAGGGAGAGTGAAAGGATGGAAAACAATTCTCCATGCATCAGGAGCACAGAAAAATGCAGGGGCAGCATTCTCATTCACAGACAAAGCAAATTTCAAACCAAAACTGATTAAGAGAGACAGAGAAAGCCACTACCTCCTTGTAAAGGGTATGATTCAACAGGAAGAGATGACAATCATAAACATATATGCACCAAATATAAATGACCCCAACTATATAAAACAAATATTAAGTAACATGAAAAACCAAATAACCACTAATACAATTGTAGTGGGGGATTTGAATACCCCACTATCAAAAATAGACAGATCATCTAGGCAAAAAATCAACAATGAAATACTAGAACTGGACCAAGTTTTTGAACGCATGGACTTATTAGATGCCATAGAGTATTTCATCCCCCAAAATCAGAACATACATTCTTTTCAGCTGCACATGGGTCATTCTCCAAGACAGATCATATACTAGCTCACAAAACAAGTTTGAATAAATGCAAAAGAATTGAAGTTATTCCCTGTATATTATCAGATCACAGTGCAATAAAGCTGGACATCAATAGCATAAGAAACCGTAGGAATGTCACAAACACATGGAAACTGAGCAACACTCTCCTGAACAAATAATGGATCGCAGAGGAAATAAAAGAAGAAATCAGACAGTTTTTAAAAATAAATGAAAATGCAAATACAACATACAGGAATCTATGGGACACAATGAAAGCAGTTCTATGTGGAAAATTCATAGCACTGAATGCCCACATTAGGAAAACAGAGCAAGCTCAAGTAAACAGCCTAATGATGACCCTTAGACTCCTAGAAAAAGAAGAGCAAGAAAAACCCAAAGCTCAAACAAGAGAGGAAATTATAAAGATTGGAGCAGAAATCAATGCAATGGAAACTAAGAAAACAATACAAAAAATAAATGAATTGAAGAGTTGGTTTTTTGAAAGACTAAATAAAATTAATAAATCCTTAGGAAATCTTATCAAAAAAAGGAAAGAAAAGGCTCAGAGCCATGCAATCAGGAATGAAAAAGGTGAAGTCACAAGAGATCCCACAGAAATCCAGAGGAACATTAATACATACTATGAGAACCTGTACTCTAACAAAATGGAAAACACAGAAGAAATGGACAGATTTCTAGATACTTATGAATTATCAAAGTTGAATGAAAAACATAAAAACATTTTAAACACCCCAATCACAACCAGTGAAATTGAAAATGTAATTAAAAACTTACCAACAAAGAAAAGCCCAGGTCCTGATGGATTCACTGCTAAATTTTACAAGACATTTAGAGAAGATCTATTGCCATTACTCTTCAGACTTTTCAACAAAATTGAAAGAGAAGCAATACTTCCAAATTCATTCCTGGAAGCAAATATCACTTTGATTTGCAAACCTGGGAAAGATGTAACAAAAAAAGAGAATGACAGCCCAATCTCCTTAATGAATATAGATGCAAAAATCCTCAATAAGATACTAGCAAACAGAATACAGAGGATCATCAAGAAGATCATTCATCCTGACCAAGTTGGATTTATTCCAGGGATGCAAGGATGGTTCAACATACATAAATCAATTAATGGAATACACTATATTAACAAAGTCAAGGACAAGAACCACATGATCCTTTCGATAGATGCAGAAAAAGCATTTGACAAAATTCAACACCCATTCATGATAAAAACTCTGGAAAAAATTGGAATAGATCATCTATGTTTCAAATTAATAAAAGCTATCTATGAAAAACCAACAGCCAACATTATATTAAATGGCCAAAAACTGAAAACCTTCATGTCAAAATCAAGAACAAGACAAGGATGCCCACTATCACCACTCCTCTTCGATATAGTTCTGGAAACATTAGCCATAGCAATTAGACAAGAGAAAGAAATTAAAGCAATCAAGATAGGAAAGGAAGAAGTTAAACTGTCATTATTTGCTGATGATATGATACTCTACCTTGAAGATCCAAAAAACACCACCAAAAGACTTCTCAACTTAAATGACACTTTTGGCAGGGTAGCTGGATACAAGGTGAACACCCAAAAATCAATAGCCTTCTTGTACACAAATAACAGACTCACTGAGTGAGAAATTAGGGAAACAATTCCTTTCACAATAGCACCCCAAAAAATGAAGTATCTGGGAGTCAACCTAACAAAAGAATCAAAAGACCTCTACACTGAAAACTACAGCACTCTGAAAAAAGAGAATGAGGAGGTTATAAGAAAATGGAAAGAAGTCCCCTGCTCCTGGGTAGGAAGAATCAACATAGTGAAAATGGCCATACTACCAAAACTGCTATACAAATTCAATGCAATACCAATTGAAATCACACTATACTTCACAGAACTAGAAAGAAGAATCCAAAAATTCATTTGGAATCATAAGAGACCTAGAATAGCAAAAGCCATCCTAGGCAACAGACAGATGGCAGCGTGTATAACAATTCCCAATTTGAAACTACACCACAAAGCCACTGTGATAAAAACAGCATGGTACTGGCAAAGAAGCAGACCTGAGGATCAGTGGCACAGACTGGAAGACACACACAGAAAAAACTCCAGATGCACTCAGTTATGTCATCTTTGACTAAGGTGCTGCCAGTACCCACCAGAGGAAAGATAGCCTCTTTAATAAATGGTGTTGGAAAAACTGGATCTCAACCTGCCACAGGTTAAAATTAGATCCTTATCTGTCACTATGCACTAAATTAAAATCCAAGTGTATTAACGATCTAAACATGAAAACAAAAACACTAAACTTTCTGGAAGATATGTTAGGCAGAACTCTGGAAGACATTGGCATAGGAAAAGACTTTATGAACAAATCCTCAGTAGCACGGGAACTAGCAGAAAGAATCAACAACTGGGATGTCATCTTATTAGAAAGCTTCTGCACTGCAAAAGAAACCATCAAAAGAACTAAGAGACAACCTACAATGTGGGAAAAACTTTTTACCAGCTGCTCCTTAGACAAAGGACTATTATCTAAAATATATAAAGAACTCAAAATAACCAGCCCCCCAAATATAAAGACCCAATTCTAAAGTGGGCATCTGAAATGAACAGACATTTCTCAGACAATGAAATAAAAGCAGCAAGTAAATATATTAAAAAATGCTCCATTTCACTGGTCATTCGAGAGATGCAGATGAAAACAAGACTGAGATTTCACCTCACCCCACAAAGAATGGCTGCTATCAAGAAATCACACAATAACAAATGTTGGCATAGTAGTGGGTAGAAAGGAACCCTTCTCCATTGTTGGTGGGAGTGCAGACTGGTGCAACCAGTATGGAAATCAATATGGAGATACCTCAAAGAACTAGGATTAGAGGTTCCATTTGACCCAGCCATCTCTCTGTTCGGTATCTTTCCAAAAGAAGTGAAAGAATCATACCACAGTGATATATGTGCACCCATATTTATAGCGGCACAGTTAGTAATAGCTAAAATTTAGAAACAGCCCATCTGCCCATCAATTGGAAACTGAATAAAGAAGATGTGGTTTTTCTACAAAATGGAATACTACTCAGCCATAAAGAATAAGAAAGTCGATTCACTCATAGTTAAATGGGTACATTTTGAGGATATACTTCTTAGTGAAATAAATAAGGAACACATATGCAAATACCAAGTAGTATCTCTGGTGTGAAAAACTAAATAGTACTCAAGATCGTAATGGGATAGTTAGCAAATAGAAAGAAAAGGACCAAAGGTGTAGGGACAGTGAGAAGGATAGGGAAGGGGGAACAAAGGAAGAAGAAAAAAATATGAGAAAATGTAAAAATGGAATTAAAGTGTTTGGAGGTGGGAGGGGAGGTTAAAGGGAGGGTGGGGACAAGGGGACAAGATGAGAACCAAGACCTGGCATGTAAAGGTACAAGATCCCAGCAATGAATGTAACTGTATGTCTACGTAGAATGTACCAATAAATTAAATTAAACCCCCCCAAAAATGAAAAATAAATCTTACATTTTAGTGGGAGAAAACAGACAATACAAATAGTACCCAAATTAAATAATTTCTAGCACTATTGTTTTGTTCCAGTTATCTATTTTTTGCATAAGTAACCCCAACCGGTGTCTTAAAACTTCCCTTTTGTCTTGTTCTTCATTTACTTTTGTGAGTCGGGAATGTGAAGAGAATTGGATTTGGTGGTGACCTCTGCCCCACATGCGTAGACTGGGCTCACAGGAATGGAGAAACTACTTGCAAGATGGCTGCCACACTCACATATCTAGTGTGTTTGTAATAGTCACCTTTTACTCTAGGATCTCATTCTCTACAGCCTCTCCAAGTGGCTTGAATTTCTTATATAATGGTTGTCTAAAGATGCTCATATTTTTTACAGTATGTGATGTTGTTCACTTTCCAAAAGTTACAAAATAAAAATTGTCAGAATAGGTGAGAGCAATCCTAGAAATGGTACTATATCATTTTCATGCATTCTATTGGTCACACCAGTCTAAATTCAAGTTGAGGTGGAAAATAGGCTCTACTTCTTTGTGGGAGAGTGGTAAAGTCACATTACAAAAGAGCACATGGGATCACAAATAAGGGATGGGGATTTAGCTCAGTGGTGGCACCACCTGCCTAGCAAGCACAAGGTCCCCAGTTCAATCCCCACCACCAAAAACAAAAACAAATAAATTAAGACATCAAAATAAATATTTTTATGCTCAGGTTTAGAAAACTCAGTCTTCTACATGCTTGAAGAAACTGAATCATGCAAGAGAGTAGATGGAGGCAAAGAGAAGATGGGACTTATTTTAGTTAGAGTACCAGATATGAGAAGGAGTGGAGTAAAAACTTTCCAATTGTAAAGTGTAGTAAATTCTACTTTAAATGATTCTACAAGGAAATTGTCCATTTGTAGTCCCATAATGCTCCATTAAAAATACTGATGCCAGCAATAAAGATAGGAAAGGAAGAAGTTAAACTATCATTATTTGCTGATGATATGATACTCTACATTGAAGATCCAAAAAACTCCACCAAAAAACTTCTAGACTTAATTGACAGATTCAGTAGAGTATCTGGATACAAGGTGAATACCCAAAAATCAATAGCCTTTCTATACACAAATAACAGACAGACAGAAAGAGAAATAAGGGAAAAAATTCCTTTTACAATAGCATCCAAAAAAATGAAGTATCTAGGAATCAATCTAACAAAAGAAACAAAAGATCTCTACACTGAAAACTACAGCACTCTGAAAAAAGAAATCGAAGAGGATATAAAAAAATGGAAAGATATCCCCTGCTCCTGGGTAGGAAGAATCAACATAGTGAAAATGGCCATACTACCGAAACTGCTATATACATTCAATGCA
>NW_022900941.1:32089393-32107889 GCF_012274545.1 Fukomys damarensis | reverse complement strand
AAAGTGTACATGATCCCAACAATGAATGTAACTGTACTGTATCCCTAAATGTACCAATAAACTCAATAAAAAAAAAAATACTGATGCCAGAGGTTGAATGAGGAGAAGCAAGTTGAAAGATAGAAATCCAAGTATTATTGTTTATCTGCCTTCCCTAAACATTAGCTTCAATTTATTCTTAATCATTTTGCTTCTTCTTTTTGTGTAATTATTTGCTGCAGGTGATAAACTGCAATGGTGGCTGCTTAGATATTCTTGTGGTGCAAAGTTGTTAAATCTAACCCAAATGCAGACTTACTATCAAAACTGATATTGCCTTTAAACTATGCATCAAATAACTAGAATAGGTCAGGATGATAGCAACACTGTGAGATGAGCAGAAACCCCTCAAGGGGTTTTGCAAAAATGTCAAGAGTGTGGTGGAGCAAATCTGCTGGGTTCATGGCAGTTGAGAAGCAGAGCAAAGGGAACATACCAGCCAGGAAAGGGTGAGGGACAAGACATGGATTGCAGGGCCATGCCTCTATGGTCCATCCACACACACTTAGAAATATGCTTCATCAATTCCTTAGGCATATTCCAAGTTAATACTCAATCCTAATTTCCCCTCATTGCCTTGGTACCTAAACATATCTCCTTAAACCAAAATTAACTTCCCAATTAAAAAAATAGTAAGTTTATAATTTGCCTAACAAAGTACAACTATCCTGTGTACAACCAGAAACACGAAGTCTCAATAATTCAACCATTTTTTAAAAGTTCAAATCTTTTCTGAGACACAAAGCAAACTCTACATATAAACCTTTGTTTAAAAAAACATATTTAATCCCAAGGTACAATGACACAGTGTAAATATTCCCATTCCAAAGGAAGAAATAGGGGTAAAGAACCAGACCAAAACAAGATTAAAATCCAGTAGGGCAAACATTAAATCTTGTAGCTCTATATTTGGTAACTAGAGCATACTGTATTAAATGTGAATTCTAAAGGCCCCAACTTTGTAGTGCAGATGGTCTTTCTCTTGGGCTGGCTCTGCTCTGAGGCTGCAGCTTTCCTTGGCAGATGTTCCATGTTTCTGATATCTCTGACTTCCTGGACTTTCCATTGCATCTTTTCCTCCATTTCCATAGGGTCTCCTTACATGGTCTCTCAATCCTTTCATTGAAATTTGTATGGAAGCCTCTCTGACCCCATACCTCTCACTTTGCTCTTGCTTTTTTATTGAGCAAGAGAAACATCATAGATTAAGTCACATGGTGAGAATAAGGTTATTGCTGGGAAGTTCCCTTGTCAGAGATGAGTCTGCAAACACACAGTTTCTGCAGTAAGCCAGGCCAGAGTCTTGTGAGTTACTCATTCACCATGGTAATGCGGCTAAGTTGGAAAACATGAAGAAAAAAGTGTAAAACAAAGCAAACTATCCCACCTCAACATCACAAATTTTGATATAAATTGGGTGCAAGTTATTCTGACTTTTTATTATGTCTTTTAAGCTTATTCACACAGCATGCCTCCTTTGAATGTCAGTGATATATCTTTTTTTTCTTTTATTGAGTTTATTGGTACATTTTAGGTATACAGTACAATTACATTCATTGTTGGGATCTTGTACGTTTACATAACAGGTCTTGGTTCTCATTTTTTCCCCTTGTCTGTGCCCTCCCTTCACACCCTCCTCCCCTCCCCATTTACAAACTTTTTATTTCCATTTTTTCATTTTGTCATATTTTTTTCTTTTCCATTATTACCTTTCCCCTACCCTTCCCACTTTCCCTACACTGTTAGCCCTTTTCTTTCTATTTCACATGGTCAATTATTTCCTCAGGATCTTATGTACTATTATAGCTTTTCACACCAGAGAAACTATTCAGTATCTACACATGTGTGACTTACTTATTTCACTTAGGAGTATCTCCTCAATATGTATCCATTTTCCTATGAATGAATGTAATTTCTCATTCTTTATGGTTGATAGAAAAACCACATCTTCTTTATCCAATTTCCAACTGATGGGCAAATGGGCTGTTTCCAAGGTTTAGCTATTACAAACTGTGCCGCTATAAACATGAGTGCACATATATCACTGTGGTATGATTCCTTTAATTCTTTTGGAAAGATACCCAGCAGAGGGATAGCTGGGTCAAATGGAATCTCTAGTTGGCAGCAGGTACAATTCCCATTTTGAAACTATACTACAAAGCCACTGTGATAAAAACAGCATGGTACTGGCAAAGAAACAGACCTGAGAATCAGTGGAACAGACTGGAAGATACAAAAACAACTCCAGATGTACTCAGCTCCCTCATCTTTGACAAAGGAACTGACCATCCCCACTGGAGGAAAGATAGCCTCTTTTAAATGGTGTTGGAAAAACTGGATCTCAACCTGTCAAAGATTAAAACTAGACCCTTATCTTTCACCATGCACTAAAGGGATATATCTTGATGGTAATTCTGATACTAGGTGACTAAGATATCGTTGGTAATATTTTTGTAAATTTTTTATGACCTGGCAGGGAAAGGGAAAAAATTGAAACATAAAAGATCAGTACAGATGGTGTGAAAAATGCTAGATAAATGCAGACTGGCATACTACAGAAGACAAGGGGAGATACCTATAGAATAGATCATGCAACCAATGTTGTTCATAGTTACTGTACTACTAACTTCTAGGCAGATGTCTCATGTTATTTGCTCAGCTAGGTTAGTCTCATGTGTGCCAAAAAGCACTAGAAGTTTCCATTACTTGAAAATTTTTATTTCCCACAATTGACTGATGATATTACTTGGCATAGATGAAATTTGGTCACTTTTGTCCACAAAGAATTATGAGAAAGATAATATTTTAAGCTGTACAAATTCTTTATTATTAAATGTTTATGTTTTTTGAAAAATAGGTTCAGATGGTGGAGAGGAAAGAAATATGAGCAAGACATCAGCGGCAGTGTTAAGTGCGTGAGTAGAAGCCTGTGGAAATAAATGAGGAAAAAGACAACCAAAATAGAGAGGACTTGCATGGCGGGAGGATCACCTTAAGTTTGCTTGCAGATCTCCTTCACACTACTGTGAACTCTGTCAAGTAAAAACTGCTGCTACTTTAAGGAAATGATGACGAGGCCGTAGTGGAGCTTGTGGCACCAACTAAAGCAAACCAGACAGGCAATTCATTGGCCCCTTGTGGTCCCAAGAGCTGTAACATGCTTCACTGTGACTTGAAAACTGTCTCTTGACTCCATTCACTTTCTAAAGTGGTTGTCTTTCTAAGTGACACTTGGACTTCATTCCTTTTCATTATGGCATCCAAGCATATGGGCAAATTCATGACTAACTTCAAAGCTTCATTCTGATATTTTTTTTCCAAGAAAATCCTTTGGTTGATAACCCGATTTTGAGAAAATTAGCATGATTGTGGGACCTTAGGGAAAAAGTACATTCAGGATTCTGGCTCCAGGGAATCATCATACTAATCAATCACTAGACTAAGTTCTTTTTTTAAATGAGTTTATTGGTACTTTTTAAGTATACAGTACAGTTACATTTAGCATTGGGATCTTGTAACCTTACATGACAGATCTTGGTTCTCATTTTCTTCCCATATCTCTGCTCTGCCTTCACCCCCTCCACCTTCTCCTATTTAGAAAGCCTTTGTTTCCATTTTTCCTTTTCTTATATTTTTTCTTTTCCCTTATTTCCTTTTCCCTACCCTTCCCACTTCCCCTATACCTTTAGCCATTTTCTCCCTATTTCACATTGTCAGTTATTATTTACTTTTAGTTTTTCACACCAGAAAAACTATTTGGTATTTACAGGCATGTCTTATTTATTTCATTTAAGGGTATGGCCTCAATATGCATCCATTTTCCTATGAATGACTCTAGTTTCTCATTTGTTATGGCTGAGTAGTACTTCATTTTATAGACAAACCACATCTTCTTTATCCAGTCTCCAACTGATGGGCAACTGGGCTGTTTCCAAGTTTTAGCTATCACAAACCGTGCTGATATAAACATGGGTGTGCATGTTGGCAGATGTTCCATGTTTCTGATATCTCTGACTTCCTGGACTTTCCATTGCATCTTTTCCTCCATTTCCATAGGGTCTCCTTACATGGTCTCTCAATCCTTTCATTGAAATTTGTATGGAAGCCTCTCTGACCCCATACCTCTCACTTTGCTCTTGCTTTTTTATTGAGCAAGAGAAACATCATAGATTAAGTCACATGGTGAGAATAAGGTTATTGCTGGGAAGTTCCCTTGTCAGAGATGAGTCTGCAAACACACAGTTTCTGCAGTAAGCCAGGCCAGAGTCTTGTGAGTTACTCATTCACCATGGTAATGCGGCTAAGTTGGAAAACATGAAGAAAAAAGTGTAAAACAAAGCAAACTATCCCACCTCAACATCACAAATTTTGATATAAATTGGGTGCAAGTTATTCTGACTTTTTATTATGTCTTTTAAGCTTATTCACACAGCATGCCTCCTTTGAATGTCAGTGATATATCTTTTTTTTCTTTTATTGAGTTTATTGGTACATTTTAGGTATACAGTACAATTACATTCATTGTTGGGATCTTGTACGTTTACATAACAGGTCTTGGTTCTCATTTTTTCCCCTTGTCTGTGCCCTCCCTTCACACCCTCCTCCCCTCCCCATTTACAAACTTTTTATTTCCATTTTTTCATTTTGTCATATTTTTTTCTTTTCCATTATTACCTTTCCCCTACCCTTCCCACTTTCCCTACACTGTTAGCCCTTTTCTTTCTATTTCACATGGTCAATTATTTCCTCAGGATCTTATGTACTATTATAGCTTTTCACACCAGAGAAACTATTCAGTATCTACACATGTGTGACTTACTTATTTCACTTAGGAGTATCTCCTCAATATGTATCCATTTTCCTATGAATGAATGTAATTTCTCATTCTTTATGGTTGATAGAAAAACCACATCTTCTTTATCCAATTTCCAACTGATGGGCAAATGGGCTGTTTCCAAGGTTTAGCTATTACAAACTGTGCCGCTATAAACATGAGTGCACATATATCACTGTGGTATGATTCCTTTAATTCTTTTGGAAAGATACCCAGCAGAGGGATAGCTGGGTCAAATGGAATCTCTAGTTGGCAGCAGGTACAATTCCCATTTTGAAACTATACTACAAAGCCACTGTGATAAAAACAGCATGGTACTGGCAAAGAAACAGACCTGAGAATCAGTGGAACAGACTGGAAGATACAAAAACAACTCCAGATGTACTCAGCTCCCTCATCTTTGACAAAGGAACTGACCATCCCCACTGGAGGAAAGATAGCCTCTTTTAAATGGTGTTGGAAAAACTGGATCTCAACCTGTCAAAGATTAAAACTAGACCCTTATCTTTCACCATGCACTAAAGGGATATATCTTGATGGTAATTCTGATACTAGGTGACTAAGATATCGTTGGTAATATTTTTGTAAATTTTTTATGACCTGGCAGGGAAAGGGAAAAAATTGAAACATAAAAGATCAGTACAGATGGTGTGAAAAATGCTAGATAAATGCAGACTGGCATACTACAGAAGACAAGGGGAGATACCTATAGAATAGATCATGCAACCAATGTTGTTCATAGTTACTGTACTACTAACTTCTAGGCAGATGTCTCATGTTATTTGCTCAGCTAGGTTAGTCTCATGTGTGCCAAAAAGCACTAGAAGTTTCCATTACTTGAAAATTTTTATTTCCCACAATTGACTGATGATATTACTTGGCATAGATGAAATTTGGTCACTTTTGTCCACAAAGAATTATGAGAAAGATAATATTTTAAGCTGTACAAATTCTTTATTATTAAATGTTTATGTTTTTTGAAAAATAGGTTCAGATGGTGGAGAGGAAAGAAATATGAGCAAGACATCAGCGGCAGTGTTAAGTGCGTGAGTAGAAGCCTGTGGAAATAAATGAGGAAAAAGACAACCAAAATAGAGAGGACTTGCATGGCGGGAGGATCACCTTAAGTTTGCTTGCAGATCTCCTTCACACTACTGTGAACTCTGTCAAGTAAAAACTGCTGCTACTTTAAGGAAATGATGACGAGGCCGTAGTGGAGCTTGTGGCACCAACTAAAGCAAACCAGACAGGCAATTCATTGGCCCCTTGTGGTCCCAAGAGCTGTAACATGCTTCACTGTGACTTGAAAACTGTCTCTTGACTCCATTCACTTTCTAAAGTGGTTGTCTTTCTAAGTGACACTTGGACTTCATTCCTTTTCATTATGGCATCCAAGCATATGGGCAAATTCATGACTAACTTCAAAGCTTCATTCTGATATTTTTTTTCCAAGAAAATCCTTTGGTTGATAACCCGATTTTGAGAAAATTAGCATGATTGTGGGACCTTAGGGAAAAAGTACATTCAGGATTCTGGCTCCAGGGAATCATCATACTAATCAATCACTAGACTAAGTTCTTTTTTTAAATGAGTTTATTGGTACTTTTTAAGTATACAGTACAGTTACATTTAGCATTGGGATCTTGTAACCTTACATGACAGATCTTGGTTCTCATTTTCTTCCCATATCTCTGCTCTGCCTTCACCCCCTCCACCTTCTCCTATTTAGAAAGCCTTTGTTTCCATTTTTCCTTTTCTTATATTTTTTCTTTTCCCTTATTTCCTTTTCCCTACCCTTCCCACTTCCCCTATACCTTTAGCCATTTTCTCCCTATTTCACATTGTCAGTTATTATTTACTTTTAGTTTTTCACACCAGAAAAACTATTTGGTATTTACAGGCATGTCTTATTTATTTCATTTAAGGGTATGGCCTCAATATGCATCCATTTTCCTATGAATGACTCTAGTTTCTCATTTGTTATGGCTGAGTAGTACTTCATTTTATAGACAAACCACATCTTCTTTATCCAGTCTCCAACTGATGGGCAACTGGGCTGTTTCCAAGTTTTAGCTATCACAAACCGTGCTGATATAAACATGGGTGTGCATGTGTCACTGTGGTATGATTCTTTTAATTCCTTTGGAAAGATACCCAGCAGAGGGATGGCTGGGTCAAATGGGACCTCTAGTCCTAGTTCTCTGAGGTATCTCCATATTGATTTCCACAGTAGTTGTACCAGTTTGTACTCACACCAACAATGGAGAAAGGCTCCTTTCTCCCCACAACCCTGCCAACTTTGTTTTGGGTTGATTTCTTGATAGCAGCCATTCTTTCTGGGGTGAGGTGGAATCTCAGTCTTGTGTTCATCTGCATCTCTCAAATGACCAGTGATGTTTACAATATTTTAATATATTAGCCTAAGTTCTTATTCCATAATTCCTTTGAGACAATCAATGTTTCTCAAGCAGTGATTCATGGACCACCTGCATGAAAAATTACTTGGTGGGACTTATAAACTATAGATTATTGAATGTATTCCAGTGAAGAATATTTAAGGGTGGGCCCTGAATATTTTTAAGCTTGTACAAGTTGAGGGATTGGGGAGATGTACCATGGTAAAATTTTATAGATATGAAGTCTGAGAAATGATTGACATCCAACAAGGCCTTGTACAACCTCAAGGTGGTCAAGAAAAAGGGAACTGTGAAGTGAACTCAAGGGAGGTTGAAGCAGAATATAAAGAGTGCAGTAGAATGGGCCTCTATCAGGGCTGTCTTAGTTCAATACCTAGACTGGATCATTTATAAATGGAACAAATTTAATTTTTACAGTCAATGGAGATTAGGAAGTCCAAGATTGAGGGACCCCCATCTGGCTGGGCCTTCTTGCTCTGTCATCCCATGGAGGGAGATGGAAGGACAAGAGAGAACATGTATGTGATCAAGAAAGCAAAGGGGCCAGGCTCACCCTCCTTTCAGGAGTCCACGCACAATAAATAGCTAGTTTATATAATAATGGCATAATCCATTATGAGGGCTTAGCCCTTATGATCAAAGGGTCCCACCTTTCCACACTTTTGCACTGAGGATTAAATTTTAACACAAGTACTTTAAAGAACACACTAAACTATAACCTTGGTAGATCAGGGCAGATACCACATGTCATAGCTCCTGTCCCAATAAAGGGACATATGTGCATTAAGTAGAAGTGGCTGTGGATTTCACATTAGGGTCAATTTCCTACTCCATTCTTTTTGTGGTTACAGAACATTACTATGTGCTTATCAGTGAGGTAACTATTAGGGAATTGCCCAGAAAATTGCCAGGATTTTGCCCTTAAGGAACTTGGCATTCAGTTGGGGAGGTATTGGAAAGGAATCAGAGGAAGACAAATAATTAAGTGCTGAAATAGAATCACAGTTAATGAAGGAAACAATGAAGTGGGAAGATAAAACATGTTAATGTTTTTACAAATATTGATCACACCATGATTACCTAAAGGTTCTGAGAGTTGAGGAGAGTCTGGACCTGCCCTTCAGGTCAGTGTCACTTGTCAGAGGCATCGTCTTTGACAGTTCATCTACATTTTCTTCAGCAGAACTTCGGTGTGTGCATTGCTTCAGGAAGCTTTTTTTGTCTAATGATTTCTTTGCTTTGTTAACGGGTAAGATGAGGCTTGCCCAAAGTGCTAGAATGAATTATAATTCCCTTTGGACTCCAATCAAGTTAAATTCCTACCTAGCTAATTAATTTATCCTTGTACTACCTCTTGCCAATGTCTTTGCCCATATGGTGTTAGGTTACAGTATCTAAGAATCAGACAGAGGAGTGCCTGGCACTGAGTGAAAGCTCCATAAATACTTGTGATTGTCACTGTCGCTGTTCTCATCATTCCCCAACATGCAAAGTTGCATAGGAGTATAAATCTGACTTTCTTCTCCTGGAATTTGAAAGAAGCTTCAAAAGTCACCTAATTCCATTTAATTAATTTGATATAAGAAACTATACGCTGACAAATATCTGATCAGGAATCTAGTCAGTTCTCTTTTTCCTTTACAACACTGTCTTGTGGGCCAACTCAGACAACATAAATAAAGCATACAGTTTGGTGTCCTATGACTTGTTCTGCATCCAGGTTTTGCCAGAATCCTCCACACTGAGGGGTTCTGGCACTTGATTTACTCTCGTGTGAAGCTGTCACTGGTCATCGTGTCACACCGTGGCTCTACTTCTCCCCTCAGCACAAGCTAGGGCTCTGGCACTAGAGGTGGACTTTGCCAGTTTGCCAGTTTTGAAGCAAACTCTCATGTTGTAAATCTCCCTTCCCCAACAGTGCTTGGAGCAGTTTGACAGCATATCCCCCACTCACTTCTGTCTCCTGCTGTTGGGTGCCTAATTTGGGGTGGGGATTTATAGAAGCAGAAACTGAGGTTCACAGGCCCTGAGCATTTGGCCTGGAGTCAGAACATCCAGATTTAAATTTTGGTTCAGACTTGCTGGTGGCCTTGGGCTGCTCACTTAGTGTGCCTGAACCTCAATCTTTTTTGTCTATGAAGTGGAGATAATAGTAATTATATGCAGTTTCTGCAAGGATAAAAGATGGTATGTGTTGAACCACTAAGTGCTGTGCTTGCCTGTCATAAGGGTTCATTTTAATATCTCGTGAACTAAGGATTCCTGAGGCTTGGCTGAGGTTGTGAAGTAGATAAACACTGAGAACCACCAGCAGATGTTTCAACAAAGGTGTAGGGAAATGAACATTAACTTGAAATAAGCCCCTGGTGTCTCATTGTCTGACACATTATCGTGTAAGGAGGTGCGCGAGAGGGTAAGAAGAAAGTTTGTACTTTGCTGATTTAGAGATGATCTTGTTTATTTCCTTCACCTCACACACAGGTACCTGTTGTCCCTCCACTTCACAGTACTATTTGCTCTTTGTTTTTTGCTGCTCCTTTCCTGCCTTAAGCATAGACTTTCTTTGAACATATTGGTTAAAGACAGTAACAAAACAGTCTCTTTCTTGAGATGAGGGACTTAAGAGTAGGAGAACGAGAAAGCCTAGACACTGCATTTATTGTCTCCCTAGCCCCCATCAAGGGCAAAGCTGCCAGTATCCATCATGTCACAAGGCTCCCTCTCTCATTCCTTAGCTCTCTGGAGCAGAGTGAGTATTTGCATTAATATCAGGCAGGGCCTGATCAGTGTGACTTCTTGTGTATCGTGCTGTTAATGACCTGCATCTTCTCACAAAGAGCTTCCTTAGTGTGTTTCTCTCCATTTTACCTGTTAGAAACTCAGTTTTGAACACAACTGGACAAAGGATTCTTGTTTTCCTAAAAGAGACAAAGTTTTAAATACTGCTATTAGTTACTTGTAGGCTGTAGGTTTCCTGCATTAGATAGGAGGTGGGAGAAAGTAATTATATAGCTTAAATATGTCAGGAAAGATAATACTTGGGAAGGTTTTGTGCCTCAGTGAGGCCTCAGGAAAATTCAATTTATGATGAAAAGCAGAAATTAGTCCACTTACCTGACAGAAAGATGGGGCAGAATACATATGGTAAAACATACAGTTTATATCTGTACTGATACACAAAGCGCTTCTGTGTCCAGATGTGTGGGACTTTCTCTCCAAACACACACATACCAATTCTCTGGTGAACACCAAGTGAGCATCCTGTAATTCAATTCTCTTCTCCTCCCTTCCATTCTATGAAAGGATAAAAAACAACTTAGTTTAAAGATCTTAATTGACTTATTTTCAATTCTAGAATTGAGCAACACTTCATTCCATTAAATAGAATAAATGTTCCCATAGGTTGAGCCAGAAGAGTTTGATTTTCTATTTAGAAAAAAGCTAGTAACAGCAGAAACAAAATAACAAAAAGCAAACTGGTCATTTCAAAATCACTTTCTTTGTAAAATGGGGACAGAGACACAGAAAAGTAGAACAATAACAGATTGGATAACATCAGGTTACTTCAGATTTCTTATGTAGGGATTAAGGCAGAGGGAACTTCATTATCATGCCAATTGAACTGACCTGTCAGAAATTTGGTGTTATCTCTCTAATCCTGATTTCTCAGATGGTTAGATAAATGGCTGAGCTTCAGCTTGGTGAAGTGGGACTTTAGCATGGCTGACTCCATTTTGATTTTGTCTGGCCTGACAGAAGCTTAGTACAAAACAATGGCCTCCTGTAATTTTTAACCCTGTCCTTTCCTTTCTGTGTTTTCTAAAGTCATAAAAGTCTTCCTGATGCCTAAGTCAGTCCTATACATTTGCAGAAAAAGCCACCTTTGTCAAGCTATTTGAAAAATCTGGGTGTACCTACTGAAAATTCTTAGCAGCCTTTGTTATACAACTGTCATCTAGTTCAAAGCACTGAAGGAGTACAACCTTTGGCAATTTAGCATAGGCTAAAGGGGAGAAAATGAAATAAATAACATTAAATATTTGTTTAATGGAGGAGAGGAGTGTAAGGACAGCAGCAGAGGTGGAGGGCTGTTTGGGAGGAGAGGTCCAGGAGAAACCTCCACTGAGTCTTAAGGACACCAGGGTAGAGGCACTGGCAGAGGGGAGCCATGGGGGAGAGCATGGAAAAATGAGGAGGAAGCCAGGGTGGACAGTAGGTAGAGAATAGAGTCAGTATTCTATTTCCAGATCAAGCCTGGAAATGGTGCCTACCATGTATAGGAATTTATGTTTTGTCTCTTAATGTGTTTATATTTCTACATTTACATCCTGGCTGCCAAAAATGTGAATAGAGATAAAGAGAGTGAAGTTTTTCTTTTTCTTTTTTTAATACTGGTGGTTACCTTTTGGTGAATGATCACTTGAAATTCACTTAATGGCACTATCGTGTCCAATTTAGTTCATTTGAATGAATAGTATCTCCCTAGGAGAACTTTATTCACTCTGGCTTGATAGCACTAGGAAATAATTTTAGCCCTAAGCAGTATATATTCTCCTCCTCACCGTCTCCTTTGTTACCATAAATGCCAGTACAAAGATTTAAACACAGAACCCAGGGCTATTTTATTTTGCTATCTTTACTGTCTATATTCACAAATGCACACCTCATGCCAAATTATACTGAAAGGAAAATGGCAGAAAGTGTCTACATATTAATGTGTTTGCCCATAATTTTAGCATAATCTAAAAACATGCAGTTTAGGTTATTAATAAAGCATGATTGGTCTAAGAAATGTTAACATCCAGACAGCTTCTTTTAATGTCTGAAAGTATTTCTGCATCTCATTTTCAATGAAGAGAGATGTAACAATTTAGGGTCTAATGGTCAAATGATTCTGTCCCTACCCAGATAGTGTCATTTATGCACCATGATTATGTTGATGGATCTTTCCCATTTTGCCTTTCCCCACTGTGTCATTATTCCTTCAGCTGCGTATTTTCTGGCTCTCATATCAGCTCCAGAGAAAAAACAGTTAATGGTGCTCACATTTCTGTTGCTAATCTTTGGTTTATTAGATCTTTTTCTATAATTGCATTTTAGGGGCTCTGCTGAGCTGCTGGAGTAGTTGATGTGTGCAGGCATTATTATGAGACTCGGGGATGGTAATCCTCTGCTTTACCAGGTAAGACAAACGTGGTATTGAAGAAAAATAGATTGTTGATGGTGCGGCTTAGTAAGAAACATTTGTTTTCCTCCCAGCCTCGGTTGTTAAATGAAATTATGACTTTGAGGAACAGGGGCTCTGAATTCTTTCTTCCTGCCTTGAAAGCACATTTATCTAGGATTTGATATTGGGTCCTCTCCCTTCACTCTGTCAGTGGCTGGCACCCCGATGAAGACTGCTGTCAGCTTAAGAGAAATCATATTTCAAACATATCTTTTCTTCAGATTGGGCAGCCAAAATTAGTGCAAGGAATGTCAGTCTGTTGCCAGATCTGTCAATATAAAGTTTAGATCACACTTAACTGGTGCCAGTTTAGTTAACTACCTGACAAAAAAGGCTCATAATATGCCGTGAAGAATGATTTCATTCTTAAAATGATAGATGTTCAGAGTCAGCAGAGATGTTGAAACTGACACTGGCCCTTTTAAAAAGAACTTGATAACATCATGGAATAATGGAAAGAAGGGAAGCTTGACCAGGAAATAGATGGAGGATAAAGAAAAACCCTATCTTTATTTTATACAATTTATATGGTAGTTTAAAAAAAGTATACTTAATGTAGGACCATGAAGAGATCTGTCATGTGATAAAACAGGCTCTTTATAGTTCACTCTGCTTCTAAGGGTGAAGTTGATATCCAGATCCCAGAAGGGCAGAGTTTAGGCTCCAGATGGTTTAGGTATAGATATGGTTAGTTGTATTTATGAGTAGACTTATCTGTGTTGATAAATAGAAGCAAAAATATAATATTTCATATATAATTCATTTGTAAGTCTTCCGTGGATCTGAGGCAGATGTTTCTGGTCTGCTGGTGCTTTCCTTCATGTGACAGTTCCAGGATTCATTCTCATTTCATGTGCCATCTCTGGTGTCCTACCACCACGCTAGACCTGTACTTCTCAAATTTTAATGAATATATGAATCAGTTGTGGAGCTCGTTAGGACACAGATTCAGTTTCCAGAGGTTTAGATGGAATCTAAGATTTTAACAAGCACTTAGTGATGCCAATGTCACTGGTTTATGGCCCAGATTTTGAGAAGCAAAGACAGAGAAGGGGTTTCATCATTAAGTGCATGCATCTGATAGAAGAGAAAAGAGAATGAAGCACGATGGGGCTTCTGTGGAACATACTTGGAAGAGGTGCATAATTCCATCAGCTCACACCTCCATTGACCAAAACTTAAGTCAGTTCATGGGTAGGAAAGTGGAAACATTCATCTCTAATAAGTTGATAAACATCTTTGCTACCTAGGTGATTTTGGGCGCTGAAGCTCATTCGCTTTTATGATCGCATAATAATCTTATGAAAATCTTCCTAGATATTCTTTTTCTGCATTTTTTGCCAATAGTTAAAAAATGTTGGCAGTTTGCTGTACTGCTCTGAGAATGACGATCCCTGGATTCTATAACTCTTAACATGTCCAAATCTGCTTTGCTTCTGAGCATGATTTCATTAATCTTATGGGTTAAAAGTGAGGTTGGGTCAATATTACCAGCCGTTAGATCACTTAGGTATGCAAAGTGGATGTAGCCTTTGTGTGGCAGATGGATTATCTGGGATGCGTTGCTACATAGTTAATATCAACCTCCTCCCTGAGCTCTTCTGGGGTTCCTCTGATGGCCCTGCCCATAGCCCTTCTACTCTATTTTTCTTATTGTGGGGTTCACCTTATCTATTTACAAGATATAGTTTTCTCACAGTGCTATGCTATGTTGTGTACATATGGTACATTTGTCCTCAGAGGATTCAACATCCATTTAGGCCATGTAATTCATTTAAATAGCTTATTAAAAAGTTAGCTGAACCCAGGACCCAAGGGCAGATTCATATTATAACATGAACATGCTGGACCTGGTCTTCAAACAAGTACAGAAAGTCATGTCTGAGGGTCAGAGGTGAGGCATTTGTCTGAATTTAGTCTGTGGTTGCATTCCCCAGTATAATTTGTAATTATCTAATGTTGCCTAAACTGTAGGTGGGGAAAATGGAGAGTTACTTCTACTATTTTATGCCAGGCTAGGGTGAAGGGAACTAACACTTTTATGCCTTAATAGCTTTTGCAAACACAGCTTCCCAATGTAGATGAGGTCGCTGTAACAAAAATAAGATTATAGCTGCTGGCAGTTTTTCAAACCTCATATATATGTTTGGCTTACAAAACCTACCATGGTTAAAAAAAATTTTTTTTGTTATTCCTGTTTTTTCACTTACACACCTGCATGAAATCATTTAGGCAGCTCCCAAGACATCTATAATAATGACAGTTTAATGTTTCATTTCAAAAGTGGCAATTTTTTTATGTTCTCAGAAGACTTGTTTTGTTTTTGTGCTACTTCTGTACAAATATGATCTTAGAATGTATATTTAGATGTTGGCACAGAAATTGCATTTGATACCCCAGGAAGTACAACACTTTCTACTTTTTAGATTCCCAACATTCATCTTCCTGATGGTTAAAGCCTCTGCAACTCCATGCATTGGGTTTTTTCCTTAATTAGTGCTTTCCTTGTATGTAGTTGAGGAAATGGAAGGCAGCTGTATTCACCACTATACCACCAACACAAACTATAGTTGAGTAAATGGGAGTTAATCTCACTTTAGCTCTTGAGTCATCTGTTGTACTTGTGTCTTCAAGCTTAGTTCTACTTTATTTGGCCCTCACTTCACTGTGGTCCATTTAGCTTCTCTTCTTTGCTTTGAGTTCTTAACAACAGATCTCACAAAACGTCTTTTTCCTCTGTGCAAGCAGTGGCAGAAGGATGATTGCTCTAGATGCTATTTCCTTGTCCTTTCCTGATCTTTGCTTTTCATCCACAAAATATGCACTGAATACATCTTTAATAAAATGCTGGGGAAATTTAAAATAACTGCATCTTAACCTTAAGAAGAAAAAATTTAATTGTGTCTCACATAGCAATCCCTATAATTCAACAGAAAAACAGACACATTTAGATGCTTTCTGGATGCCATCTCAAGAGAATGACCAAGTCCTATCCTTGCTCCTTGACTTTATATCCACCTCTTGTAAGGAAAAGTATCTTCTGGAGAACTCTATAGATTGTATATTTATTTCTTTTGAGTTCAATATTGTCCTAGGATCTTTGTCTTTCCTTCATCTGGTAAAAGAACCCAGGAGATCCCAGCAGTTCATTTCTCTTCATTTGAGACTTCAAGTCTTTAGTGACATTGAGTAGCAGGGATTAGAGTAGACTCAGTAGGAGGATTGTGGATGAGCCTTGTAAAGCTCAGCACAATGGAAGCATTCACATTGGATTTAGATGTCCCCAATTTAATTTTCTTCTAACATCTATGGCAGAGGGAAATTAAAATTAAGAATTCTTCTTGGTAATCCATTTGGTAATTATAAAATAGAACATACATGTGTACTTATAAAACTCACTTGTTTCCAAAACAATGTTAATTTTCAAATAATTAGTGTCTAGTTCCCTATTAACCAGAAATATATTACATGAAGCAAAACCCAATCTGCACATACTCCTGAATTATGCATGGTAGATTAAGGCATGTTCTCTCCCTTCCCCTAACCTTTTCCATTTTCCAGGTTCAAGGTGAAATTTTGAATCTCTTGCTTAAGAAGCACATCAAGTGCTAAGTCCATTATACTGAAGACTGCACAAAAACCCAGGAGAAGGTTTGAAATGACTGCATTTTTTTTTTTTTTTTTGAGACAGGGTCTCACTATGTAGTTGAGACTGACCTGGAACTCACTATGTAGCCGAGGCTGGTCTCATACTCACAGCGATCCTCCTGCCTCAGCTTCCCGAGTGCTGGGATTACAGGTGTGTGTCACCACACCTGGCTTATGACTACTTTTGAGTGTTACAAAAAATTCAGTTTCTAGTCAGGACACACCTACTCCCCTTTACAGTTCAGGAAAGAGCTTTTCAGACTGGATTGGGGAGATGTAAGATATTATTACCCCTTTCAGAGGCTGTTTTATTCTAATCTGTTTATGGCAACTTAGTTATTGTTTCCTTGTGGAATTATTACCTCCTCCTCATGCAAGTCATTATTTAAACTCAACATACTTAGAAACTCTTTCTTCCTTTTTATATATTGCTTGTCAACCAAGATGAGAGAACATTAGAACCATGTGAATTCCCAAGCACAGAAGACATATATTTGATAGACTGGACGGGCCATGCTTTGTTCTAATAACAACTTAGTTCTAGTAACAATTTAGTTAATAACAACATGAATTCCTTTAGTGTTGAATTAAACATTATACTTGTCTTTGAAGTAGAAATGGGGGAAAATTTGAACTTCAAGAATATGCCAAAGGAGGAAAAAAAAAACTTCCTGAGTTTTAGAAGGACACTTTGAAACTGTTTTAGAACCATGGGTGGAAATTTGGGGTCAGAAAAATTGATTAACATAGTTAATCATTTGAACATAGTTATGATGTTGAAAGAATAGCTATACAGCAACACCCTTCACACAGTGCCCAATCCTGAATCAGTCTGTTTATGAGCGATGAAGGGGAGACAGTAACAGAAATACCCTGGCTAAAACTGTATACAGATATGAATGTTACTGAACAACATGAGTACAAGTGAACGATACCCTGAACTGTCAGAACCACAGACTGTGGGAGTTGTTTACTGCCAGTGCCATCCATCTACTTGATTCTACTCTGTAGGCTCAGAGTGGTCAAATGGACTATCTGATGTCATTCAGTTTCCTGTTGGCAAATGTAGGATCAGAACTCAGGTCTCTAGAATCTTCACATAATGGTCTCCTTATTACTAGTTTCTAGATATTTGTGGAGATGCTTTAGAAGTAAGTGTGAGAGACTGAGCCCTAATATTAGGGCCCATTTAAATTAATGTATCTAAATAGTTGTTTTTATTATTGGGGTTATAAGATTTTTCTCAAACCAGCTTTCGTTATTTTTTAAAAATTGGAAACATCTGTACTATTATGTTTATTAGTGTTTTATTAGAAATGAATCAATAAAATATGTGTAACTGTAAGGCAGGATTTATTAGATTGGCTTACAAGATACAGACTAAATCATCCTGTAGGAGTCACTAAGTTCCAGCGCAAGAAACTGGAAGCCTCAGAACAAGAAGGAGCCCCAGTCTGAGGCTGAAGACTCAGGAGCCTCCTGGAGAGCTGCCCGAGCAACTCTGGAGTCAGAGGCTGAAGAATCTGGATTCTGATGCCCATGCATGATAGCAGTAGTGATCCATTCAACAAGAGTCACGACTGCATGTCAGGGGGCTTCTCCCTTCCTCGGTGCTCTGTTCCCTCAGGGTCCCCAGCCTGCTGGGTGGTGGTGCTCACTTCAGCTGCTCCACTCTGGAGGGATCTTCTCCACTCCGTTTGCTGACCCATGTGCCAATCTTTGGGACAGGCTCACAGATTTGCCCATGCGGATACCTTATCAATTTTCTTTTCTAGGAGTCCCTTTGTTCAGTCAAGTTGACACTGAAGATTAACCACCACAACATATTTTCATTTTTCTACTGCAAATAATTTATTTGGATTGTAGAATATGAATTTTATGCTTATTAATATGGATCCTCTTTTTTAGTTTTTCTTGTTTTGTTCAATGATTTCTCCCTAACTGGGTTTACAAACTTCAGTTGATGATACATTTCTCTACAAGCATAAGTTATACTGCCAGGGATTCAGCAAAAATAAAAAAATTTGAGGAATAAGCTTTTTTTTTTTTTTTTTTTATTGAGTTTATTGGTACATTTAGGGATACAGTACAGTTACATTCATTGTTGGGATCATGTACCTTTACATGGCAAATCTTGATTCTCATTTTTTTCCCCTTACCTCTGCCCTCCCTTCACCCCCTCCTCCCCTCCCCATCTACAAACACTTTATTTTCATCTTTTCATTCTCTCACATTTTTTTCTTTTCCCTTTTTGTTCTTCCCCTACGTATCACACCTTCCCTACACCTTTAGCTCCTTTCCTCCCATTTCTAAATGTCAGTAATCTTATTA
>NW_022900941.1:32062266-32084413 GCF_012274545.1 Fukomys damarensis | reverse complement strand
GCTGGCAGGCGGGCGGGCAGGCAGTCAGCAGAAGAACCCCCCTCGTGGGTCTTTGGGGCCTTCATGTGCTGTTGTCGCGCAGGCCGGGAGCTCCCGCGCAGGCCGGGAGCTCGCGCGCACGCCGCCGGGTGATCGCCGAGGAATAAGCTTTTGATGGTAATAAAGATCTTTTTAATTATTTAAGACAGAAAAACTTCTCATTAAATCCAGGGGTAATTTTCATTTGGTCTTTTGTAATTTCATCCAGATTCTGGACATCAGATTTTTCTTTATTTAAAATGGGTTCTTACTACTAAGAATCATGAGCCAAAATTGAAATGTTATTGCGGCATGAATGCAAAATTTGTAAAATTTAAAAAATGATCATCAAGAAAATATTCTTAGGCTTCCCCTATTGGTAACAAAAGATCTATTGGGATACTTCAGTGTGATGTCAATTTTATACCTAGCTTCCTATGGCTCAGTAATGGTGAGTAATTTTTTGTCATCATTAATTAGAAAATGGAGACTTTTAAGAGAGTGGGAAGGTAGAAGCTGGAGAATGCAGCATGGAAATAGCAGGCAGGAATTTATGTTCAGCAAAGGCATGAGTCTAATTTTTAGGAATCTGGTTTTTATAATGATGCTCCTGAAATGCTACAAAGGAAGAGGGAGGGGAAAAATGAGAAAAGAAAGCACCAGTCGGTTGTTTGTATTATGCTTAGAAGACAGACTATTTGCTTTTTATCAGTAACTCTTTTATTAGCAAAGGAAGTCTCTAGATTTTAAAATGTCATGAAATCTGAAGTTAGACCTTTTAAAACAGTTATTGGTGTATTTTTTGTTTTGAAAGGTAAAAGAAGTTATATTTATCAAATTTCAAAATATCTGCTAGCTATTTATTCTTTTTTTTTTTCAGCTTTAATTGAGTTTATTGGTACATTTTAGGGATACAGTACAGTTACATTCATTGTTGGGATCTTGTACCTCTACATGACAAGTCTTGGTTCTCATTTTTAGCTATCCATTCTTAAGGACATTAGAAAAGCTTACTTATTCAGTCTCAACCAATAACCAACATTGGGGCCGAAATGGGAAAATCCTGACAATTAATATCAATACCTAGTCATTAGATTTGAATTAAAAAAAAATTTTTTGGTACTGACTGATTGAACTCAGGACCTTGGGATTGCAAGTGATTTGGAGTTTTTGTGTTAGTAAGCAAAATAATTTGTAATTGTTATTCTTCATTTTTAGTTGAATTCCTAGTTATCCTCTATCAGTTATTACTTTTAAAGCTACTTAAGGAAGTATTTTCAGAATACTCATGCAATTCTGGATTTAAATCTTTTTAGTTTAAGAAGTGATTTTGCAGTTTTATCTGGTATACTTCTGTGTACCACATAGTCCTTTACAATTTAAATTTCATAAGGCAAGTTTTTTTTTTTTTTTTAAAGAAGAGAGAGGGTCAGGAGATTTCTTAATGCAAAATTTAACATTGAAATCTTGAGGGATTGTATATGATTGAAGACAGGATCTTCACTCTGACAGTTTAATGCATTTTCCATTATGATGGCATTGCATGCTTCACAGTTCTTGAAAAAAGAGCTTACATTAGGCCTCAAAGTGGCGTCCTTTTCTCTCAGTCATTCCTGATCATCTCTTTTGCTCACATCAAATCCCAGAGGGAACCCATTTGTGGAGGAGAGATAGTTTTGCCACTTGGGAAGGATACATTTGTTCTTTGCCTTAGATAAAATTAGTTATAGAAAGTGTCCTGTACTGAAGTGTTTTGTCCAATTATGGAACAGCCTAGAAGATCAGCCCTCTAAGCATATTCTGGTACATGAATTCTTGTAGAAATTCTATGTGTAAATCATTCTGCACTTTTCCTTGTGTTGGAAGTAAGAGAAATGGTTAGTGACACCAAATTTCAGTCTTTTTCTTCCAGTTGTGTGTGCGTGTGTGTGTGTGTGTGTTTGTGTGTGTGTGTGTGTGCTTGTTTTGTTTACTAGAGTATAGAAAAACACTTGAACTTCTAGTTGCATTCTTTTACTTGTTTAAAATTTTGGATAACTAATCCAACATCTGAATTTCAATGTCCTTATGTAAAGGGAATGATACCTTTATTATTTGTTTGTTTGTTTGATTTTGAGATAGGGTCTTGCTATGAAGTTCAGACTGGCCTTGGACTCACTATGTATCCTAGCCTAGGCTGGCCTCAAACTCACAGGGATCCTTTTGCCTCAACCTCCTGAGTGCTAGGATTACAGGTGTGCATCACCATTCCTGGCCAGGAATCATACTATTTTATTAAATTCTTATGTATTTTAATTTATTTTAGTCCTTGAGCTCAGTAAATGTATTTACTTGAGAAATAAATATTAGTTCCACATTATTAGTGAGAAAGTAAGGTTCAGAGAAGTCAGTTGAATATTTTGGATGAATAGCTGGTGAAGGATGTGTTATTTTATGCCCAATTAATGCCTGACTTCAAAACCAATGTTTTTCCACTCTGCCATGAAGCAGCTACCAAATACAAACTGCTCTCCAGTATATTATTATGTATATCATTATGTAAAAGTGCAGTTGAATATTGTAGGCTGGAGAACACTGTAAAAAACAGAAAATAGTATTTAATCATAACATTACTATTATTAATGATAATAATACTGTGATAGGACTAAAATCCAATGTATGTCTTGGCAGTAGATTCTAGCTTATTTGAGAGGCCTCGTCTCTGAAGTACTTAATGAAATGTTACTAGAATTATTCAGAATTTTGGCAAATGTAAAAGGATTGAGAATACCAGACACTCATGTCTTTGACTTATAACCTCTTCTGGGATATATAATGATAAACAGTTTTTTTTGAAAGTCCAAGTTATATTATCTGTTTGATTACTGGTGGAGAGAGGTGGACTTTGTCCAAAGTAGCCTTTCAACATTCTGAAGGAAACATTTTAAATTGCTGGATAAGAGTTTCTAGGAAGTTGGAGAATCTTAGTTATGATGGAAAAAGACAGGCAATAACCACTATGTACTGCCACAATCCTGAATTGTTCAGTTTAGGAGGGTTAAACGTGAAAATGATGATATTTAAAGAAATATAATAAGAGTATTCTAGAATTAGACCATTGGACTGTGGCTAATTTGAATTGTTCAAAATCCTACATATTTCCCCTTTATCTCTGAGAACTAAATAATATGTAGCAGAGGAATTAAGTTTGTTGTGATAACTCCTGACACATTTTCCATCTGAGACAGCTGAGTCCACTGTAATTTGCATGGATTGCCTCCACAGCTATCTGCTTATGGAATTTGTCCAATGTGATGGAGAAGGTTAGAATATAATGACATGGGAGCTACTCTTTCCTTTAGAAGTTAGGATGCTAGGCTCAAACCAGACTTCCTGTTTGGGAGAGATTTTGATGGTATGAATTCAAAAGGGCAGAACATTATTGCCAAACTCAAATTTGCTCTCCCATGGGAAAGACTCCTTCTCCCTCCCTCCTCACATCCCCAGCTTGGCAGTGACAGACCCTTCTGCACTTCTCAGGAACAAACTGTACACAACACAGTACACTGTTATTATTGTGCATTTCTTCTGCCTTTTCAATGAGATTACAAGTAATGTAGGGTTCATGTCCCTCTTCTATGTTTCACACCATGCTTAAGGTTGAGAGTACATAACAACCAGTTTAAAAGCTTTGTTGTCCTGCTGCCTGCCTCATAAGTACAAGGTGCTGAGTTCAATCCCCAGTACCCCCACAAAAAAATCACAATAATAAATAAAATAAATAAAACTATTTTAAAACCTTGGTTATTCAGTTAATTAATTACTTAACACTTTTTTTCTTTCCTAAACTACATTTGATCACATTCAGAAATATATTTTCATTTCTGTAAATGATCCAAGTCATATAACTTGAGAAAATGCAAACATTTATAAAAACCTTTGCAAACAATTTATAAGTTAAAAGTGCCTACCTCAAATGAAACTAAGCAAAACAAGGATAGAATAATATACTTGAAAATATATAACTTTTGAAATGTTTTTCATCTTTTAAATAAAAATCTCTTAAAATTACAAAATTAGAATTTGCTTGAGTCAAGAAAACAATCCAAGCAAGAAAAAAGTAATTGTTAAAGTAAGGAAAATCTTTCTGTACATTCTTCACCCATGTGGTGGTGGAACTTTGGCATCATGACCTTTCCTCTTTATTGTCACACCAGTGAATGTCACCTATGAGGCAAAAGAGACTGAATTTGTAATGAAGGTGAGCAATCTAGTGACTTTAAGCTATGGGGAATAACTTCACATATCTAACTAATCCCAGTGTATTCACAAGAGTGACTCCTTAAAAATAGACTGAGCTGAAGGCAGAGATGAAGCCAGAGAGATTGGAAGTACAAGATGACTGGATGTACCCATGCGGGCTTGGAGGTGGATAGTCACATACATGGAGGAGAGACCTCAAGGGGCTGAAATCAACAATGGCAATTAGTCAACAAAGAAAAGGAAGCTTCAGTCCTGCAATTGCTAAAGACTGAGTCCGCCCACATCAATGAACAAGCTTGCAAGTGGATTCATCTCCAGACCTTTCACAAAGAAACATGGACCTACCAGGATCCTGTTTTCAGCCTTGTGAGAGTGTAAGCAGGGAGAAAGCTGAGCCACATTATAGCTAGAATTCTGATCTACAGAACTGTGAAATACCAAATATGGGTATTATTTTAAGTTGCTAAATTTGAGGTAATTTTTTGAACCACAGCAGTGGAAAACTAATATATTCTATGTCCATTCCCAGTGAGTTAATAGTCTTGGACTATGGCACCAAGAAATTTGTGACTGAAAGTCTTAGTACAATGCTTAACCTTTAAAATTTTTTTAAAGAAAGTAGTTGATTTTTTTATGTCATGAGTAATCACTGTATAATAAGAATCTTAATTTTTTATAAGTAGCAAATAGTCATTGTATTTATCATATTTTGAAATGTGTATATATTGGGATGACTGAATTGAGCAAATTAATATATGCATTACTCCCTAAACTTATTACTTCTTTTGTGGTATTGCATAATTAACCTCTATTATTATTATGAAGAAAGTGTTGCCAAGCAAACCAGACTCTGCCATGATAATGCTGAGTCTTGGGGCAACCCACTTTCTGATCCCTTCTCTGGCTGTCTTAGACAGAAGCTTTCTTTCCCTCAATAACATTTTCCTACTCTTAACTTCCATCATTCCAGAATTCATTCTTCAATTTTAGAGAACATGAACTTGCATTTTGTATATCTAGCAGGTTTGGGAGATACATCTCTTCCCCTGTGTCATTTTGGAGGTCTTCCACCAAGATTATTGGTCGGAGGTAAGAGTTTTTCTTCCTAGGTTCTAACTTTGGTCTTATTGCTTCATCGATTGTAACTTGTTTCATAGGCTCTCATTTTTTTTTGTAGATTCTATTTTTTGTTTCATATAAATTCTTCTGATCTTTGTTTCAGCTTTAGCCCTTTTCTTCCTATTTCACATTATCAGTTAAACAATTTGGATCTTATTTACACTTTTAGTTTTTCACAGCAGAAAAACTATTAGTATTTACACATGTATGTTCTATTTATTTCACTTAAGAGTATGGCCTCAATATGCATCCATTTTCCTATGAATGACTCTTGTTTCTCATTCTTTATGACTGAATAGTTCTCTATTTTATAGAAAAACCACATCTTTTTTTATCCAGTCTCCAAATGATTGGAAACTGTGCTGTTTCCAAGTTTTAGCTATTATAAACTGTGCCACTATAAACATGGGTGCACATATACAACTGTGGTATGATTCTTTAATTCTTTTAGAAAGATGCCCACCAGAAGGATAGCTGGGTCAAGTGGAACTTCTAATTTTAGATCTTTGAGGTATCTCCATATTGATTTCCATAGTGGTTCCACCAGTCTGCACTTCCACCAACAATGGAGAAGGGTTCCTTTCTCCCTACAACCTTTCCAGCATTTGTTATTGGTTGATTTCTTGATAGCAGCCATTCTTTCTGTGGTGATATGGAATATCAGTGCTGTTTTCATCTGCTTCTCTCAAATGACCAGTGATGTTGAACATTTGGCCAGTACTATGCTGCTTTTATCACAGCGGCTTTGCAGTATAGTTTAAAATTGGGAATTGTTATACCCACTGGCATGTGTCTGTTGCCTAGGATGGCTTTTGCTATTCTAGATCTCTTATGGTTCCAAATGAATTTTTGGATTCTTTTTTCTAGTTCTGTGAAATATAGTGTTGGAATTTCAATTGGCATTGCATTGAATCTGTATAGCAGTTTTGGTAGTATGGCCATTTTCACTATGTTGATTCTTCCTACCCAGGAGCAGGGGACGTCTTTCCATTTTCTTATATCCTCTTTGATCTCTTTTTTTCAGAGTGCTGCAGTTTTCAGTGTGGAGGTCTTTGCTTCTTTTGTTAGGTTGATTAATAGATACTTCATTTTTTTGGGTGCTATTGTGAAAGGAATTATTTCCCTAATTTCTCTCTCAGTGAGTCTGTTATTTGTGTACAAGAAGGCTATTGATTTTTGGGTGTTCACCTTGTATCCAGCTACTCTGCTAAAAGTGTCAATTAAATCTAGAAATCTTTTGGTAGAGGGTTTTGGGTCTTCAGTGTAGAGTATCATATCATCAGCAAATGATGACAGTTTAACTTCTTCCTTTCCTGTCTTTTTTGCTTTAATTTCTTTCTCTTGTGTAATTGCTATGGCTAATGTTTCCAGAACAATATTGAAGAGGAGTAGTGATATTGGGCATCCTTGTCTTGTTCGTGATTTTAACGTAAAGGTTTTCAGTTTATGGCCATTTAATATGATGTTGGCTGTGGGTTTTTCATAGCCTTTATTAAGTTGAGATATAGATCATCTATTCCAATATTTGCAGTTGTCCTTTTTTAATCATGAATGGGTGTTGAATTTTTTCAAATGCTTTTTCTCTATCTATGAAGAGGATCATATGGTTTTTGTCCTTGACTCTGTTAATATAGTGTATTACATTTATTGACTTACATATGTTGAACTATCCTTGCATCCCTGGAATAAATCTGACTTGGTCAGAATGTATGACCTTCTTGATGATCCTCTGTTTTCTGTTTGCTAGTGTCTTATTAAGGATTTCTGCATCTATATTCACTAAGGAGATTGGCCTGTAGTTCTCTTTTTTTGTTACATCTTTCCCAGGTTTGGGAATCAAAGTAATACTTGCTTCCAGAAATGAATTTGTAAGTATTGCTTCCCTTTCAATTTCATGTAAAAGTTTGAAGAGTAATGGCAGTAGTTCTTCTCTAAATGTCTTATAAAATTCAGCAGTGAATCCATCAGGACCTTGGCTTTTCTTTGTTTGTAAATTTTTAATTACATTTTCAATTTCACTGATTGTAATTGGGGTGTTTATAATGTTTTTATCATCTTTGTTCAACTTTGGTAATTTGTAAGTATCTAGAAATCTGTCTATTTCCTCTGTGTTTTCATTTTTATTAGAGTAGAGGTTCTCAAAGTAGGTATTAATGATCCTCTGTATTTTGTCTGTTGTGACTTTGCCTTTTTCATTCCTGATTGCATGGATCTGAGCCTTTTCTTTCCTTTTTTTGATAAGGTTAACTAAAGGTTTATCAATTTTATTTATTCTTTCAAAAAACCAACTCTTTGATTCATTTAATTTTTGTATTGTTTTCTTAGTTTCCATTGCATTGATTTCTACTCTAATCTTTATAATTTCCTCTCTTATTCGAGCTTTGGGTTTTTCTTGCTCTTGTTTTTCTAGGAGTCTAAGGTTCATCATTAGATTGTTTATTTGAGCTTGCTCTGTTTTCCGAGTATGGGCATTCAGTGCTATGAATTTTCCACATAGAACTGCTTTCTTTGTGTCCTATAGACTCCTGTATCTTGTATTGGCATTTTCATTTATTTGTAAAAAACTGTCTGATTTCTTCTTTAATTTCCTCTGTGACCCATTGATTGTTCAGGAGAGTATTGTTCAATTTCCATATGTTTATGAAGTTCCTACGGTTTCTTATGCTATTGATCTCCAGCTTGTTGCACTATGATCTGATAATATACAGGGGATAACTTCAATCCTTTTGCATTTATTCAAACCTGTTCTGTGAGCTAGTATGTGGTCTATCTTGGAGAATGACCCATGTACAGCCTAAAAGAATGTATATTCTGATTTTGTGGGTATAACACTCTATAGACATCTATTAAGTCCATGCATTCAAAAGCTTGGTTCAGCTCTAGTGTTTCATTGTTGATTTTTTGCCTAGATGATCTGTCTATTTGTGAAAGTGGGATTTTTATATCCCCCACTACAATTGTATTAGTGCTTATTTGGTTTTTCATGTTTCTTAATATTTCTTTCCTTCATTTATTTTAAATTGTCAACCATTTATCAGAAAGAGATGAGTATATCCCTAGATCCTGATTTTATAAAAGGAAGTGCTATAGTTTTTCCCAAGTAAGTCTTGCAATATGTAGAAGGTAGAGCGTTATGTGCTCTTTCAGAAGAACTTTCTAGCCAAGACACCTGTGTTCTGCTGAATTTTCTAACAGACAGAGGTTATAGTGTTTCTAGGTCTAAGGCACAGCTTTGCAGTCTTTGGGGTAAAATACTTAGGCCTTATTATATCTAAGGCAACCCAGAGACTCGGGGAAGAAATAAGTAAACCATTTCTTTCCTCTCCACAGCCCAAGACCCTAAAACAGTTAGGGAGATTTCTAGAAATTACAGGCTTGTGTCACCTTTAGATAGTAGGGTATAATGAGATTGTGTGACCCAACTATCAGTCTATAGAAAAACCCAAAAGACAGCCATATTTTAATGTGGAACATGATTTCAAGACCACATTCCAGAAGATCAAATAAGTACTTCTCAGTGCCTACCTACAGGACATCATTTCAGTTTGTATGTCTCCCCAACCCTGATACCAGGAATCGAACTCAGGTCCTTGTGTCTGCAAGTTATGCTGTAAAACTACTGAACTAAATCCCTGGCCTCACTTTTTATGTTAATAAAACTTTTTATGTTAATATACCCTCCCTTTGGGAGGGTTTCTACAAGATTAGGGACCTGCTCAACAGCTTGTAGTATATTTAAATTATAAATTAGATATATATTCAAATAATTTATTTAAAATAAAAGCTCTGAACACTATAGTTAAAACACTTTTATTCTCTTCCAAAAGGCAAAGAGCAACTACTCAGGTTCTTTGATTATTGGTTTGATTTTATGCTTGTCAATGCAATTGGAGTCAACCAGTTTTTGTCTTTAAAGACATGTTTTTCTAAGGATTGCCAATCCATTCTGGAAAAACTCCCTGATCTTAATTGTCCTAAATTGAGATGGTTAAGATGTAGTTCTTATGCCACACTTAGAGGCACTCTTCTTGTCCCTTCCGCATTGCCCTGCCCCTGAGAAATAACACAGTTCTCAAACAGTATTTAATTCTAAGTACTTCCTTCCTCAGTGGCTGCTGGATTTCAAGGCAAAGCTTCCAGAATGGTGAGTTTCCCTTTCTTAGAATCCTTCCAGAATAACACTGACCTTCACTTATTTCTGGACCATATAGAAAACTGGTCTAGGCTTAATTCCAAAACTTGAAGATTAAAGTGTAAGCTTTAGTCCAGATTTATCTTTGAGCCCTCAGATGAAATTAGAGAATAAAAAGAACATCTAAATTGGCTCTGACCACTTCCTTGAACCTCTAGTCTGCTACCACTGGCACTGGACAAGAGAAAGTCTAAGAGACACCTTAAATTGGGCATAGAACAAGAGGGATAGACGGAAATGCCTCCTTTCCCTTTGTTTCTTTCAAAATGGAAAAAACTGTAATAAATAGATATCTGCATCACAGCACTTTATAGCCTTGGCAGGCCTTCTTCCCTCACTGCATAGAATCTGTACTTAGCTCCAAACAGTGTCAACTAGTCTCTTCTACATGTAAGACTGGCCTGAATGGACCCCCACTAGAGATAGTTAAAATTACTTGTAACAGTCTGTCCCTTTAGAGAGAATAGTCAAATGTGGCTATCAGCAATCATGTATCAGCAAGCCTGTGTAGCTGGGTATTCATTCCAGTGAGATAAACTGTCAGTTTAGGGCACATCTTAAAACTACTTTTTGCTTTCATAGGTATGAAAGATTTTTATTCATTTTGATTCTTATTATAAGAGATCTCTGTTAATTGATCTACAAAGTTCTGACTAGTCTTTTTTGTAGTTATAAACCAAAAAATTATAAAAGTTACTATAATTCAATTTGGCCAAATACATCTGAGTGCACTCTAGTTTATAAACAAGTTGTCATATGTGTGTGTCTGTTCAATTTGTTATAACATGTACAGCTGTTTTATTTGAGGCTTTTTCTTTTGGAATTTTGGATTTTTAAAGATGTTTGCCTGTAACTCAGGTTGGCTTATAAATAAATGTCACGAAAGATGTGCTTCCCCCCTTGCCAGGTGAGGTCAAATAATGTCAACTTGTTTTACAAGTACAGCACATATTGTTGTCTATATATAATAACTTGGGAATCTTTCATTGATTAAAAATAATGTTAATTGTTGTGATCTGGTTCCCATTGGTCATCTAAGAATTTGTGAAGATAAAAAAGACTCTGGGCTTAGGAAGACTACTGAACAGGACTCCCCTTTGTAAATAAAGGAGTGGCTGCCTGGAAATTTTTTTCCAGCCTTTGTTCACAAAGGAGACCCCACTAATTTTCATATCCTTGTGGAAAATACATTGCTAAACATATTATTATGATATGTATACCTTGGTAATGGTCAAAGAGCTAAGTTTTCTATGGGAAAACAATAAGGTTTTATTTAAAATGCTCTTGGTACAAAACAAAATTAAAGGACAAAGGGTTTCAGGTAACTGATACTCATTGTTATTTCATAGTGTACATATTCATGTCCTCTGGGTATTGAAGTCGGCTAGGATATTGTTTATGGTAATGATCTTTTTGACTCAGATATCTGCCTTTCTTGCACTTCAGCTACTTGTGATAAGAGATACATGTCAAGTCAGCATGAGATAAGCAGTCAATTGTTTTCTTAAAAACTTATATGATGTATGTTATATATGTCATCACACTTAGGGATGCTCACTGGCCAAACAATTAAAACAATGTCACACACTAAAATTAGAGGTTAGATATAATGAACTCCTAAGGTACATTTATAGGCCAATCTATGTTCTCCTTAGATGGCATCCTATTACAGGATAACAAATACGAGTTTTCTTTATGTCATTTAATGTCTTATGATCAGATGGATGTCTTTGCCTGAAAGATTATTCCATACTAAGATGGACATTGTTACAAAGAAGCTGTCATTGTGATTGTCATGCTAAAATGCTATGTGTGGCTCTTGATTTTAAGTTTCTCTATAAGATTTAACTGTTTTCTGTTAACATTCTGAAGGGATTCAACTAATAGAAAAACTATGGTTGATAAGAAATAACAGCCCATCTAACTGTGCTTTATACTTCAAAGCACTTAATGTCCAGATGAAATTATATTAGCTAAACTACTGATGTCACTGATTTTGTTTTCTGGGTGTTCATCAACTAAAGTTTGGAGATCAAAACTAGAAAGGTAACTGGGTTATGAGGAAAGCCAATATTTTGGCCCTGGCCCCTCAAGGTCTATAAGATCCATGACCCAAAGAACTTTTCCTATAGGATCCTACATCTTTGGTAAGTCACTCAACCTCCTGAGCAGGGCGATGGCTGGACACCAGAGGGGAGCTCAGCTAGAGTTTTATATTTCTAAGCAAAATTTATTCTTCAAATTGCCTCTTATCTTAGAGCTAAAACTAGAGATACTTATGACAAAGTATGAGACTTAGAGGTAACTTCTATGCATGAAAGAATCTAAGACCAGCGGGTTTAATCACTATTTCAATTTCTAAATTTGACTTTCTCCCCAACCTGCCATTTCATTCTATTGTGCTTATGCTTAGATTATGCATATTCTTACTTCTTAAAAGTTTTATTTATTCTTGCCTAGAGGCTGCCAAACTCCAAGTGGTCATACAAATGGAACCAATGACAAATGTGCTAGACTTTTTTACTGGCATCCACCAGATTGACCTTATTGAGGAACAGAAAGAGGCCAAAGTCCCTCCATTTTAGCTAAGTCAGATTATATGCTCCATTATTCGGGCTGACCTTTAAACTCTGCAGATAGCCTTCCATTGCCAAAGAATAGATTAACCAAAAACCAGGTTTTTCAGGAACTGCAACTGAGCAGTTTCCAGGAATCACAACTGGGTGGTTTATTCCAGAAACTGCAGCCAGGTTAAAGTATGGTGAAATGGGCTGTGGCAGTTAGATGACTAAGATAAATCTCCTGCGCAAACCCCTGCCTGCGCCCAAATAGTAGCCAATAAGTTTGAAGTATTACACCTTATAATATCCAATAGTAAGTTAGAATTATAGGCCAATAGAATCAGCATAAATTGTAAAAAAAAAGCCAATAGAATAAAGAGAATTTCAAGCCACCCATACCCTATAAAATAGGCTAATTTAGTGGGTCAGGACTTCCAGTTTGAAGCCGCTGTGTTGGTGACACTGGGAGTCCAGGCTTGAGCTTGCAATAAACTCCTAGTGTATTTACATCAGAAGAGTTTCCAGGTGGTCTTCTTGGGGATTTTGTGACTTGGACACAGCACTTATAAACAGCTCATAACTGGTAAACTATTCAAAATGACTTTTACTTTGGACTCTGAAGTTCCCTGGACCTTCTCTTTATCTGCTTTGTTGGCTATATTCATAGCAATCCTGCTGACCTTATAATTTGGCCCATGCATTCTTAACTGTCTCTTTGGCTTTGTCTCCTCCAGACTTAAAAGCTATGCAGATACCAAGACAACAGTGCCAGGTGCCTACCAAGGGCCTTTAGATAGACCCTCTGTAGAGTAACTCCTAACTGCTGACCAGAACTACAACCCTCTTCAGTTAGAAGTAACCAGAGCTGTCTGCATACTTTGTACCCTCACAGCAGTTAGGGGCACTTCTTCAGAGAGGGGAATATTGCAGGTAGGTAAGTTAATTAAGTATCTTGTAGGCAGTTAGACAGGGCTACCCTCCAGAAGTCAACACAGCAAGGAGCCAACATGGAGGACAATCAAGACACATTCACTGTAGGCCAGAATTATAAAAGGAGAAAAACTTCTATACCTTTGTGCGTCCCCTGAGGATAGATAGCAGTGATTGATATTCTAAATGTTTCAATCACCTGGGTGGGGGGTCGAGGTCTTAACCCAGCCTTTCCATGAAATACCCCTGGCCCTCACCCTTACTGAAAATCCTTGTATGCTTGTTATATGACTTGCCTCCTCATTTGACCCCCATTTAATCAATATTACCTGAGTGACTATACTTGTAATCTTATCTGTTTTGCCCTGCCTCATACCCATCTTGTAATTTTCCCATTGTGTACCTGCCTCACCACATGACTTTGCTGTATAAAACATCTTTGAAAGGCGGGGTGGGTGGGCGACACACTTTCTGGTCCCACTTCTGTCTCTCTTAGACAGAAGCTTTCTTTCCCTCAAAATTCTCCTACTCTTTAGAAGAAAATGCTGAGTCTTCTCAAATTCTAATTCTGAATACACGAATTCACATCCTTAAGTACTCTCATTAATGAGAATTTAGAATATGTAAAACTTGAAAAATCAGATGGAAACTGCTGCATTTATAATTATCTTTCTTGGATTCTACATCATTTACTCTTTTTAGAAATGAACATCTTAAGCCACTTTTCTTCTATTCTAGCTGTTTTTTGGCTTCCATGGTGACAGAAAATTTGACTGAGGCAATGAACTTTCAATCAGTGATAAAAGGGTGAATGTGAAACTCTTTCTGGTGATGGCTCAAGTGACAATGTAACCTTTCATTGTACTCACTCCAGCTTTCTTCTCAAATTCAGGCTTTATTGAGGGATATCTAAGTAGATGATTAAATATATAGTTTTTTTCATAATGGTTGAAAGAGAATAATAATAAAGACAAGCTTACTGTGGTAAATTTAAACTTTTCTTTTTCTTTGATTATGTTACAAATGAGTGGGCTAAAAATAGTCTAGCTTCTTGTGTGTGGTGAAGAAAGAATTACCAAGTACATGCTCCAAAATAAATAATAAGTAGCCATATTTATTGAAGATTTCTAGGAAGGTAGCAGCAGGAACATGGGAAAGGTAAAATTGCATAAAGGGCAAATGGAATAAAAGGCCATAACTCAGACTTTTACATTTTGAAGTCCAGACACCTCTGACTTTTTGGTGCCAGTGCTTTGCTGCATAAGATATGGTAATCTCTGAGGACTCTGTTATTTTATTTTGCACTTCTTTTGCTGATAAATGGATAAATATTTGTTTCTTTTACATAATAGAGTACTACTTAGCCATAAAGAAGGATGAACTAGAGACATTTTTAGGTAAATGGATGCACCTTGAGACTATACTCTTAAATAAATTGGACACACTTGTGTAAATATTGTATTGTTTCTCTGATATGAGAAAAACCAAAAGTATAAATAAAGACCAAAATGTATAGTAGATATTGTGGAATAGGAAGAAAGTGTTCAATTGGGAAGGGGAACTAGGAAGGGGGTGGGAGTAGGGGGAAAAGGAAGTCATGGAAAAGAAAAAAATGAGAAAAGAAAGAAAAAATGGAAACAAAGCCTTTGTAAATAAGGAAGAGAAGAGAGGTTGAAGGGATGGGAGGGGAATTTGAAAAAAGAATGAAAATCTATCATGTACAGGTAGAAAAAAAGAAGCATGGGTAACCATGAAGGTGATGTTTACAGTTGAATAAGGGAAGGGAGTGACTTATTCAGCTCCTTTGTTTCTCCTTTTTTCATTAAGTTTATTGGTACTGTTTAGATATAAAGTACAGTTACATTCATCTTTGGGATCTTGTACCTTTACATGATTCTTATTTTTTCCCTATACCCCTGCCCTCCTTTCACTCCCTCTACCCTTCACTATTTACAAAGACATTCTTTCCATTTTTTTTCCTTTTATCATGTTTTTTATTTTCCTTTCTTTCCTTTCCCCTACCTTCCCACTTCCCCTACTCCTTTGGCCTTTTTTTTCCTATTTCACATTATCAATTATACAAAGTGAACCTTATTGAAACTTTTAGTTTTTCACAACAGAGAAACTATTTGGTATTTACACCATATGTGCATCCTATTTCACTTAGTGTATGGCCTCAATATGCATCTGTTTTCCTATAAATGACTCTAATTTCTCATTCTTTATGGCTGAGTAGTACTCCATTTTTATTAAAAACCCCACATCTTCTATATCCAGTCATCTGTTGATGGGCACTTGGGGCTGTTTCCAAGTTTTAGCTGTTACAAACTGTGCAGCTATAAACATGGGTGCACATATATCACTGTCCTTTGTTTCTAACTGTGTTAGTCTGAATGTATTGAGAAAGATTCTGTGTTAGATTTAGGCAACATTTCTGTAGCTATTGAACTAAAGTGGTCCTTGACCTGTCTATACATCAACCCATGTGTTGACTCAGGGTTTATCAGTGCAAGGTTAGTGTCTCAGTGACTGATGGGCAGGGCTCTAGACATCTTTTATATACTATTTTGTTCATAAAATCTTTTTCTACAACAATGTCTTCAGAGTTCTACCTAACCTATCTTCCAGACTGTTTAATGTTTCTGTTTTAGTATTTACGTCTTTATTCCTTCTTCATTTCCTATCTTTATTCCTTTTATTTCTTTATCTTGTCAAATTGTGGATAATGTTTCCCAAAACTATATTGAAAAGGAGTGGAAATAGTGGACATTCTTGTCTTGTTCCTGATTTTAGTGTGAAGGATTTCAGTGTTTGACTATTTAGTGTGATATTGGCTGTTGATATTCCATAGATGGCTTTCATCAGATTGAGGTAGAAACTGTCTATTCCAATTTTTTGTAGGGTTATTGTCATTAATGTATGTTGGATTTTATTGAATGCTTTTTCTGCATATATTGAGATGATCATATGAACTTTGCCCTTCACTCTATTAATATAGTATATTACATTTATTGATTTACATATGTTGAACCATCCCTGAATCCCCAGGATGATTCCTACTTGGTCAGGGTGTATGATCTTCTTTTTTTTTTTCCAGCATTAATTGAATTTATTGGTACATTTTAGGGATACAGTACAGTTACATTCATTGTTGGGATCTTGTACCTCTACATGACAGGCCTTGGTTCTCATTTTTTCCCCTTGTTCCTGCCCTCCCTTCACCACCTCCTCCCCTCCCCATCTGCAATAACTTTATTTCCATCTTTTCATTATCTCACATTTTTTTCTTTTCCCTTTTTACCCTTCCCTAACCGTGCCACCTTCCCTACACCTTTAGCTTGTTTCCTCTCATTTCTCAATGCCTGTAATCTTATTAGGATCTTCTGTATTATTGCAGATATTCACACCAGAGAAACTATTTGGTATTTACACGTGTGTGACTTATTTATTTCACTTAGGAGTATATCTTCAATATGTACCAATTTTCTTATGAATGAATCTATTTTCTCATTCTTTATGGTTGAGTAATATTCCATTTTTGTAGAAAAACCACATCTTCTTTATACAGTTTCCAACTGATGGGCAAATGGGCTGTTTCCAAGTTTTAGCTATTACAAACTGTGCCCCTATAAACATGGGTGCACATACTTCTCTGTGGTATGATTCTTTTAGTTGTTTTGGAAAGATACCCAGCAGAGGGATGGCTGGGTCACACGGAACCTCCCATCCGAGCTCTTTGAGGTATCTCCATATTGATTTCCATAGTGGTTGCACCAGTCTGCACTCCCACCAACAATGGAGAAGGGCTCCTTTCTCCCCACAACCTTGCCAACAGATGTTATTGTGTGATTTCTTGATAGCAGCCATTCTTTGTGGGGTGAGGTGGAGTCTCAGTGTTTTTTTCATCAGCATCTCTCGAATGACCAGTGATGTGGAACATTTTTTCAAATATTTACTTGCTGCTTTTACTTCTTTGTCTGAGAAATGTCTGTTCATTTCAGATGCCCATTTTTGAATTGGTTCTTTGTATTTGAGGGGGCTGGTTGTTTGAGTTCTTTATATATTCTTGATAATAGATAGTCCTTTGTCTGAGGAACAGCTGGTAAAATTTTTTTTCCCACATTGTAGATTGTCTCTTAATTCTGCTGATGGTTTCTTTTGAAGTATAGAAGCTTTTTAATAAGATGAGATTCCAGTTATTGATTCTATCTGCTAGTTCCCGTGCTACTGAGGATTTGTTCATAAAGTCTTTTCCTATGCCAATGCCTTCTAGAGTTCTGCCTAACTTACCTTCCAGCAAATTTAATGTTTCTGTTTTAATATTTAGATCTTTAATCCATTTGGATTTTAATTTAGTGTATCGTGAAAGATAAGGGTCTAGTTTTAATCTGTGACAGGTTGAAATCCAGTTTTTCCAACACCATTTATTAAAGAGGCTAACTTTCCTCCACTGAGGATGGTCAGCTCCTTTGTCAAAGATGAGGTAGCTGAGTACATCTGGACTTGTTTTTGTGTCTTCCAGTCTGTTCTACTGATCCTAAGGCCTGTTTCTTTGCCAGTACCATGCTGTTTTTATCACAGTGGCTTTGTAGTATAGTTTCAAATTGGAAATTGTTATACCCGGTGCCATGTGCCTGTTGCCTAAAATGGCTTTTGCTATTCTAGGTCTCTTATGGCTCCAAATGAATTTCTGGATTTTTTTTCTAGTTCTGTGAAATATAGTGTTGGAATTTCAATTGGCATTGCATTGAATGTATATAGCAGTTTTGGTAGTATGGCCATTTTCACTATGTTGATTCTTCCTACCCAGGAGCAGGGGATATCTTTCAATTTTTTATATCCTCTTCAATTTCTTTTTTCAGAGTGCTGTAGTTTTCAGTGTAGAGATCTTTTGTTTCTTTTGTTAGGTTGATTCCTAGATACTTCATTTTTTTGGATGCTATTGTAAAAGGAAATTATTCCTTTATTTCTCTCTCAGTGAGTCTGTTATTTGTGTATAAGAAGGCTATTGATTTTTGGGTGTTCACCTTGTATCCGGAATATGAATCTGTCAATTAAGTCTAGTAGTCTTTTGGTGGAGTTTTTTGGATCTTCAATGTAGAGTATCATATCATCAGCAAATAATGATAGTTTAACTTCTTCCTTTCCTATCTTTACTGCTTTAATTTCTTTCTCTTGTCTAATTGCTATGGCTAATGTTTCCAGAACTATATCGACTTGGTCAGGATGGATGATCTTCTTGATAATCCTCTGTATTCTGTTTGCTAGTATCTTATTAAGAATTTTTACATCTATATTCATTAAGGAGATTGGTCTGTAGTTCTCATTTTTAGTTGTATCTTTCCCTGGTTTGACAATCAAAGTGATACTTGCTTCCAGGAATGAATTTGGAAGTATAGCTTCCCTTTCAATTTCCTTGAAAAGTTTGAAGAGTAATGACAGTAGTTCTTCTCTAAATGTCTTGTAAAATTCAGCAGTGAATCCATCAGGGCCTGGGATTTTCTTTGTTGGTAAATTTTTAATTACATTTTCAATTTCACTGATTGTAATTGGGGTGTTTAAAACATTTTTATCTTCTTTGTTCAACTTTGGTAATTCGTAAGTATCTAAAAATCTGTCCATTTCTTCTGTGTTTTCCAGTTTATTGGAGTACAGGTTCTCAAAGTAGGTATTCGTGATCTTCTGGATTTCTTTTGAATCTGTTGTGAATTCGCCTTTTTCATTCCTGATTTCATGGATCTGAACCTTTTCTTTCCTTTTTTTTGATAAGATTTGCTAAGGGTTTGTTGATTTCATTTATTCTTTCAAAAAACCAGCTCTTTGTTTCATTTTTTTTGTATTGTTTTCTTAGTTTCTATTGCATTGATTTCTGCTCAGATTTTTATCATTTCATCCCTTGTTAGAGCTTTGGATTTTTCTTGCTCTTGTTTTTTTAGGAGTCTAAGTTTCATCATTAAGTTGTTTGTTTGAGCCCACTCTGTTTTCCCAGTGTGGGCATTCAATGTTATGAATTTTCCCCTTAGAACTACTTTCATTTTGTCCCATAGATTCCTGTATGTTGTATTGGCATTTTAATTTAATTGTAAAAACTGTCTAATTTCTTCTTTAATTTCCTCTGTAATCCATTGATTGTTTAGGAGAGTGTTGTTCAGTTTCCATGTGCTTGTGAAGTTCCTACAGTTTCTTGTGCTATTGATCTCCAGCTTGATTGCACTATGTTCTGATAATATACAGGGGAGGACTTCAATTCTTTTGCATTTATTCAGACCTGTGCTGTGAGCCAATATGTGTTTTATCTTGGAAAATGATCCATGTGCAGCCAAAAAGAATGTATATTCTGATTTTATGGGGTGGAACACTCTGTAAACATCTAGTAAGTCCATGCGTTCCAAAGCTTGGTTCAGTTCTATTATTTCATTGTTGATTTTCTGCATAGATGATCTGTCAATTTGTGATAATGGGGTATTTAAATCCCCCACTACAATTGTATTAGTGGTTATTTGGTTTTTCATGTTAATTAATATTTGTTTTATACAGCTGGGGGCATTTATTTTTGGTGCATATATGTTTATGATTATCAACTCTTCCTCTTGAATTGTTCCCTTTACAAGGATATAGTGGCCTTCTTTTTCTCTCTTAATGAGTTTTGATTGGAAATTTAGTTTACCTGAGAATAAGATTGCTACTGCTGCTTTTTTCTGGGCTCCTGATGCATGGAGAATTGTTTTCCATCCTTTCACTTTCAGCCTATGGGCTTCCTTTTGCACTAGGTGTGTTTCTTGTGTACAACATATTGTTGGATTTTGCTTCTTAATCCATTCTGCCAGTCTATTTCTCTTGATTGGTGAATTAAAGCCATTAACATTGATGGTTACAACTGATATATTCTGACTTATTCTTGTCATGTTATTGTCCTTTTGTTGACTCTTTTTACTTTTTCTCCTCTCTCCTTTTATTTTCTTGCCTTGCCTATTTGATTTGTTCTATTGGGCCTCATGGTGTTGTGACCTTCATTGTCTTTTTCTAGGATATTGTTTAGAATTCCTTGCAGTTCTGGTTTGGTGTTCATTAAATTTCTCAGATGTTCTTTGTCATGGAAGTATCTTATTTCCCCATCTATTTTGAAAGAGAGTTTTGCAGGATACATCAGTCTAGGTTGGAGGTTCTTTTCTTTTAGGACTTGGAATACCTCACTCCAGGCTCTCCTTGACCTAAGGGTTTGTGTTGAAAAGTCTGCTGTGATTCTAATGAGCTTTCCTTTGCATGTGATTTGTTTCTTTTCTCTTACTGCTTGTAGCATTTTGTTTTTCTGTTGGATTTCTGGGATCTTGATTATTTTATGCCTAGGTGTAGATGTTTTTTGATCATGGCTAGTTGAAGTTCTATATGCCTCACTTATCTGTATGTCTAATTCTTCCCTTCTGTTTGGGAAGTTTTCTGTCATTAATTCTGTGAACAGCTTTTTTAGGTCATTTGCATTTTCTCCTGCTATTTCATGGATTCCTATCAGTCTTATGTTATTTTTCTTTGCATCATCTAGAAGTTGTTGGATTGATTTCTCATGTTCCCTTACTGTTTTTAAGAGACCTCTTTTTTCATGGTCACTGACTGCAATCCTATCTTCTATATCTGAAATTCTATCTTTCCAATCAATTATTCTGTTGCATACACATTCAATAGTGTTTTTAATCTCCTCAATATCTGTTTGGATCTGTTTTATGGATTTCATTTCTTTCCTCTGTTGGGCATTGATTGTTTCCATTTCTTTCTTATGCTGAGTCTTCATGGCTTCTATCATGGTCTTGAGCTCATCTATGTTTTTGTCAGTTTCTGTTCTAAAGTCTTGAATCATGACTTTCATTTTGCTCATCATCTCTGTGGTTAACTGGGAAATTATTTCTGATCTGAATTTTTCTACAGCCTGATTTATCTGTTTTGTTAACTCCTGTGCTATGGGTCCAGGGTGTCCTGCTGGTTCACTATCAGATTTTTCATCCTCATTTTCCCTACTGTTTGCCATTGGTGAACTGAAAGTCTGTCTTTGTGTCTTGCTTAAGTGTTTTCTCATTTTTATTTTTGTTGTTGGGTTGTTCTTGGTTTAATTTCTGGGTTATTACTTAAATCTTCCTTATATAGTTGCATTTTAGCTTTTGAGTTTCTAATGACTCATAGACATCCTCATTTTCATAATATTGGAGAAAACAACTCATTAAATCAATCACAATCCTTTATCCCAATCGATATGTTCAGCAGCCCAATAGGATCAAGCACAGCTTGCAATTGACCACTTGTGGTAGTCATTAATCTATCACCTCTAAAACATGTGAATTAAATTAATATCAAGAAGCAGCCCAAAATATGTTTGCAGTGAATACACTTTTCAATATAGCATCTTTACCATTTAGGATGGGGGGGTTAGACTGAGTTAGGACGAGAGGAGTAGATAAGTGAAAGAACTGGAGAGGTTTGAAGTGAAACCAGAGGATGTAGAATGACCTTACTATCTTTACAAAGCTATCAACTTCAGAGTGCAGGAATAAGGACAAGAATATATTCCCTTAACAGGTGCTTGCCTTCCCTTGAAGCTACGGAGACATGAGTGAAGTAAAATGACTGCGGAAAAGAACATAAACAAAACAAAACAAAACAAAACACCCCACCCCCACCAAAAAGGAAAAATAATAAAAGAAGTCTGAGTTAAGGCAGGAGCAGGTATAAAAAGGGAAATGAGGGATAATATGGTGTAGCAAGAGACTGAGTTTGTGAGAGAGGACCAAAGAAAGAAAGAAATTTTAGGGACGTATGAAGAAAAGAAAAAAAAAGAATCTGTCATATTATATCACATGTACAGCTGCGGCTCTCTGGGGGGACCCCGTCCCGCGGGGAATAGGAGGTGAGAGCCGCCTCTTATTCGTGGGTCATCAGAGGCCGATCCGATCTTGAATGTCTGTGGAGGAAATCTTTAAGAAGTTAGAGTACACGGCCCAAGTCTGGTTTCTGATCAAAGGCGCTTTATTGGCTCAGCAAAACGATTATATACTGTTATCCCAGGGGGAAGGTTCAGCAAGCTTATTGGACAGTTCAA
>NW_022900941.1:32048270-32059874 GCF_012274545.1 Fukomys damarensis | reverse complement strand
GCGAGAGCCGTGTTGGCTAATTGCGACCTGGAAAGCGTATGTTGTTCCTGAATGGTATGAAAAGGGGGAAGGCCAGCGATGCGAGCATAGAGGTCAGAGTCCTTGCCTGCCAGGGCCTTGCAGTGAGAGAGGAAATCAGCCTCCCAAGAGACAAAGAGGTCTCCCCTGAGCGCGGTGCGAACAATGTCACGCCACTCGGTAGGAGAGACAGCGCCACCGCCGCCAATGGACTCCAAACAAGAGAGGGTGTAAGGAGCTTGGGGGCCGTAGGAACTGCGCGTATAGACGGATAGAGGGTGGAAACAAAGGAACGAGTTCGGCGCGTAAGAGAGGGAGGTGAGGGTGGGGTGGTTTGAGTGGCCGAATCGGTTAGCGGGGGGAGGGGATCAGACAAAGGCGAAGCAGGGTCAGCTAAGTTAACAAAGGAACTGGCTCTGGATTGAGAGCGCGAGCAATGACGAGAGGCCAATTCCAGGTGCTCTTGTGCATTTTGAATGATCTGACTAGAAAGAGGGCAATGGGGGACATCGACAATGATATTTTTAAGAAGTTGCCAGTACTGGAGCATCATGTCCTTGTCTGAGTCGCTGCCGTGCTGATCAAAGTAGTCAGCGAGCTCGCGACCAATCTGGTCCCATGTGGAAGGCACAATTTTGGGGCAGGTGATAACGAACCAGGGACATACTTTGTGTACAAACAGCAGAAATTGCAAGAGATCTTTCTTTCTAACTTCAATATTACGGTTTTTCAACTGCTTTTTTATATCAGAGATAAATTTAGCTCCTTCACTAACTGCGTTCCCCCTATTCTCGGGGAACTTTGGGACGGCGGCTGTGCCTTAGCTAAGATTTGACTAACCCCAACCCTGCACCACCCGGATGGGGCTTACCTGGTGTCTGACGGGCGGGCTCCGGACTCGTCGTCTCTCTGCCGTCCGATCGGGAGTCGGTAACCTCTGTAAACCACGTTGGGCGCCAGTTGCGGCTCTCTGGGGGGACCCCGTCCCGCGGGGAATAGGAGGTGAGAGCCGCCTCTTATTCGTGGGTCATCAGAGGCCGATCCGATCTTGAATGTCTGTGGAGGAAATCTTTAAGAAGTTAGAGTACACGGCCCAAGTCTGGTTTCTGATCAAAGGCGCTTTATTGGCTCAGCAAAACGATTATATACTGTTATCCCAGGGGGAAGGTTCAGCAAGCTTATTGGACAGTTCAAACAAATCAATCACATGAGTCACTCAAGCATTTAACCATACAGCAATCAGTATTTTACCAAATGTGGGGAGGGGTAAGTGGGAAGGCGTACATCAACAATTAACCCTATGCAATCTTTAACTTCACAATCCCTAGGGGCAAGTAGGACAGGGAAATACCACCTGCTTCCTGCTCCAGATCCCGTGACCCTGTGGTTAGCACAAAGGGCTATTCTTTCTGTAAGATTTCCTGTTTGCCCAGGGGCTAGACCTGCCAAAAGTCACGCATGTAGTCTAGTGGGATTTTTCCACCGAGGCAAAGGCTAAGGTTGAGGGCATCCATCTTGTGCAGGCCCAAGCAGTCTCTCACATACAGCCATATGCAGTAGCAAATCCCCTGGTCTCAGCTAGCCAATGGCAGGTCCCCACAACTGAGACTGACCTCAGTCCACAAAGCCTAACCTGAGTTTCCCAACCCGCAGGGTTGAACTCCACTCAGTTCTATTACAGGTTTCCCCTACCCTTTCTTTAAAGATGTTCAAAGTTTGGAATGGGGGGGAGCAGGTCATGGTGGTTTTTCAAGGGCACGCACGAGGCTACCTTCCTTACTGGATCTGATGGCATGCAGTCTGGGAGGTCGCACACCCGCCAGGTGGTCCCGGGAGGGCAGCTGGAGAGTCCTCCTCCAGGGTCCTTAGGTCCTTACTGGATCTGGTGGTGCGCAGTCCAGGAGGTCACGCACCCGCTGGGTGTATGATCTTCTTGATGATCTTCTGCATTCTGTTTGTGAGCATCTTATTGAGGATTTTTGCATCTATGTTCATTAGGGAGATTGACCTATAGTTATCTTTTTCGGTTGGGTCTTTTTCTGCTTTTGGAATCAAAGTGATGCTTGGTTCTATGAATGAATTTGGAAGTATTGCTTCCCTTTCAATTTCATTGAATAGTTTAAACAGTAGTGGCAAAAGTTCCTCTCTACATGTCTTGTAGAATTTGGTAGTGAAGCCATCGGGTCCCAGGCTTTGCTTAGTTGGTAATTTCATTGATTGATATTGGGTTGTTTAGAATTTTTACATCTTTATTCAACTTTGGTAATTCATACATATCTAGAATTCTGTCTATTTCTTCTGTGTTTTCTATCTTATTCTAATATAGCTTCTCTAAGTAGATATTGATGATTCTCTGCATTTCTGGTAGGTCCATTGTAATTTCACCTTTTCACTTTTTTTCTCATTGAGTTTGTACATTTTAGGTATACAGTACAGTTACATTCATCATTGGAATCTTATACCTTTACATGACAGGCCTTGGTTCTCATTTTTTCCCTTTACCTTCTCCCTCCCTTCTTGGGCCTTTTCTTTCCTTTGTTTTGAAAAGGTTGGATAAGGGTTTTTCCATTTTGTTTATTCTTTCAATGAACCAACTCTTGGCTTCATTGATTTTTTCTATCATTCTCTTAGTTTTCATTGCATTATTTTCTGCTCTGATCTTTGTAATTTCCTCCCTTGTATGAGGTTTGGGTTTGTCCTGCTCTTCTTTTTCTAGTAGCTTGAGGTTCATCGTTAGGTTGTTTAACTCAGCTTACTTGATTTCCTAATGTGAGTATTAACTGTTATGAATTTCCCTCATAAGACTATTTTCATTGTGTTCTGTAGATTCCAATATGTTGCAATCTCATTTTCATTTAATTGTAGGGACTGTCTGATTTCTTCTTTATCTGTGACCCATTGGTTACTCAGAATTGTGTTGTTCAATTTCCATGTTTTTAATAAAATTCTTGTGGTTTCTTTTGTTATTGATCACAATTTCATCACACTGTGTTCTGATAAAATACAGGGGATAGCTTCAACTCCTTTGCACTTACTTAAACATGTTCTCCAAGGGAGTATGTGGTCTATTTTGGAGAAAGACCCATGTGCAGCTGAAAAGAATGTGTATTCTGATTTTGTGGAGTAGAATGCTTTAGAATTTTGTTCTTCTGTTTGGTTTCTGGAACCTTAAGAATTATATGCTTAAGTATAGTTTTTTTTTTTTTTTAAAATCATGGCTTGTTGGAGTCCTATATTCCTCATTTATCTCTATGTCAAGTTCTTTTCCTTTGCTTGGGAAGTTTTCTGCCATTACTTCTGTGAACAGCTTTTGTATGTCATCTGCAGTGCCTCTTGTTTCTTCATTGATTCCAATCAGCCTTATGTTATTCTTCTTTGCATTGTGTAGCGGCTGCTGGATTGATTTTCCATGGTCCCTTACTATTTTAAGACATTTTTGTTTTCCTGGTCACTAATTGTCTCCTGTCTCCTATGGGTTTCTATGAAATTCATTCATATTGGCTCATTCTGCTGTTCAAGCTTTCAGAGGAGTTTTTCATCTCCTGTTTGCATCTGTTTTAAGGATTCCATTTGTTTCCTGTGTTGGGATTCCATCATGTTCCTCAGCTCCTCTATTGATTTATCTGTGTCTGTTCTAGAATAATCAATCATATCTTTCATTATGGGCACAACCTCTGCTGTTATGTGAGAAAATATTTTTGATTTCAATTTTTCCAGATCTTCTTTCATTTCTAGTTCAGGAACAGATGCAGCCTGCTGTACCTTTGTTGAGGCAACTTTTTGCTCACCCAGTAGTCTCCAATTCTCAGCCAGCCACCGAGTGGCCTTTTCTCTGCTGCCCAGAGCTGCTCAGTGCACCAATTCCTGGGTTCAGAATGGTGGCTTTCTGGATCCCTGAGCTTACCTGTTGTCCGGGCAGGCTTCTAGCTCGTACTTTGCACACTTAGGATGGTATCTAGGTGAGCCTCTGGCTAAGGCTACTATGTAGCTTTTATCTGGGAGGGCCTTTGACTGGTGGCTGTGCACCCCAGTCCTGGTGTCTGAGCTGGTTTCTGGCTAGGGTCTCCATGTACCTACTGATGGTATCAGGGTGTGCCTCTGGCTGATGCGTTTGCATCTGCGCAGCACTTTTCCAGGTGAGCCCTTAGCTTAGGTGTGCATGCCCAATCAGCTGGAGTCAGGGAAGAGCCCTGGTTAGGATCTGCCTGTAGCTGTGCTGCTCTGGTCCACACTGCTACTCACTGGGATCTCACTGCACTTATGGATTATATTGGGCTGGGCCTCTCACTCTTGCTTGTGTGCCTGTGCAGCTCTTTTTTGGGTGGGTCTTTGGCTAGGTCCTCTGTGCCTAAGCTTCTGGGGTCAGGGTAGGACCCTGGCTGGATCTGGACTTGGACTTTTAAGCAATGATGAGTCAGTTAAGACTTTGGTGTTGCTTAGAGATGAACTAAACACATTTTGCCTAAGGAGATGGACAGGAACCTTTTGGGGGACAGAGGTAGAGTGCTATAGTTAAATTTTGAATGTCTCCCAGGAGATTCATTCATTCAAAGCTGGGATTTTGGGGTGTTTGTATTATGTGTGCATTATAATCATCAGTGAATTAATCCTAGTAGCTGAATGTGCTATTAGGAGGTGGGTTTGCTCAGATTAATCCTAGTAGCTGTATATGTTCTTAGGAGGTTTGCCTGGTCAGAAGAGACTTAAAAGCAGGGACACTGGACACATTACTGGGATGAGTGTATCTCTCTCCCAGGCTCCTCCCTTCTTTCTCTGCTCCCTGGCCACCATAATGTGAGCAAGTTTTGTTGCCATATCTTTCTGCCACACTGTTTCTGCCTTACAGACTGATGAATATGAAGTGAATCCTGTAAAAACTATAAGCAAAAATAAACCTTTTTTTCTTGAGTTATGGGTGAAGAGTATTTTATCCCAGTGATGAGAAAATAAGTCAGAGATACTCAGATATTGAGGTATAATCATTTTGCTCACTGCCATGACCTATAGTTTTCTTTAGCAGAAACACACTGATAACAAGACTGTTTAAGCTTTCCCTTTAACCATTTATTCATGTCTGTCTCTGTGTATGTATTCATCTTCCAGTCACATACACATCCTTGGCATCAGCTTTCCAAAACTGATGTTTAACATGATTATTTGTATATTCCTGACAAATAATAAGAAAACTGAAGAGAAAATAATTATTTATTAAGCATTTCCTTTGAATAGCCACGAATTGTTTATCAGAACAGCCTTTGCTAGTATCATCTTATTTACAAAGAATGCAAAATCTAGAGCGGTTCTGAGTCTCTTTTAAAGTGTGATTAGAACTCAGACTTTCAACCTAAACCAAACATGTTACAGAGAGGCCATTTGGAAGCTTCTTTTTGTTCTTACTATTCTAATATGCAACACTGATTAGGTGCATATGAGAGAAGAAAAAGTCAGGGTTAGGCTTAGTACACATATTTCTTTTCTAGTACATAACATCTATTGCTTATTTTAAAGAAGAAAAATACTGTATAGGCATATTAAATATTAGAGTTCTTTAAAAATATTTTGTATTAGAAATATGGGGTAGAGGAAACAAATGTATCTAATTTTCTCCAATGTGATCTGATATATAGCAAATGTCATTAACAGACTCCAGTTTACTAACATCATCATCTTAATCATCATTGACATAATGGTGATGATGATTGGATAATGGCAATAATGATAATAGATATAATGGGAAGAATTCAAATCTGTGCCTAATCGGTGTTTACCCATGTATTCAGAAATGTCTGGAATGTCTGGAGGGGGAAGGAGGGTATCTATGTGCATAAATGAGTGTAGAGCCTTCAAGGAGAGTTTACACTCAGGGAGACAGACAAATGAGTGAACAAAACTGGCTCAATGATGATGGGCCAAGTGGGAGCAAAAAGAAGAGTTTGGATGCTAATCTATTTCATTTCTAGACAGAGTGGCTACAGTATGGGAAATAATGAATTCAACAAGCTTCTATCCTGGTGCTTTCTAAGGACTAGTGATGTGCTGAGGTCAGGGATGGGGGTTCAGGGCACTGGTCCCTCCATGAAGAGGAAACAACATTCTCTCTAGGAGCCTTAAGTTATCAAAGCACCACTGAGACCTTTGTACAACCCTGTGGGAATTAGTGGGGACACCGGCTCATGTAATTGATATCCACTGCCAAAATGGTGCAGCAGTGGACATCAGCAGGACAATTGGCACTGATGGAATGCCACAGCAAGTTGGGAAAGAGTAGAGGACTGATGTTACAGAGCAGAAAGTCTGCTCAGACTGCCTGAACTACTGATGAGATAAGGAAAGTTCAAGGTGTTATGGCTGTAGACCCTTCAGAGCTAAGGGAGAGAAATTTGGAGGGAAGTAGAGACTAAAATTGGGGAAGGCTGGTAAGATTAGAGAAATAGTGTTTTGGTGCTTGTTGCAATGCTATTTATATTTTTATCAAAGCAGTTTGGATCTAAAATAGGATGTATACCTTTAACTTGTGTACTTTTAGGATGTGTATCATCACCAGATATAGCACATTCATACTCTATTTTATAATTTTGATTTAATAGTGCCAAATTGACTACTTATGATATAATCAGCTCAAAATCATCAGTAATTAAGATAATTTTAGTATAATTTATTCAAATTTAGACAATAGTTTAAAATTTTATTCCAGTCAACTTGATAAATATATTTTAAACCTGATACTGTCACCACTTGTAATTGTACAGGGGAATATATTTCTTGTTCTTTGGCAAGCTGATGTTTTTCTGGTTGTCTTCTTTGTTCTAGCTTTTCAAGTGAATCTTTGAATAAATCCCATGATGTGATTAAAAAAAAAAATCCCAGATCATGTACCTAGACCTTCCCCTTAAGGCAGAGCAACTGGTGCTCACCCAGATGGAAATCTCACCAAACCACTGCACAGCCTCCAGGGTGGCCTCAGTGGTGGAGAATTGAATCAACTACCAGAGAGAGACCCTCCCATGAAGTGTTGAGCTATAAAGAGGATATTCCAGAAAGAGGATACAAGTGTCACCTTAAATTTTCTGTAGAAGAAATTATCTAAAGACAAGTTGCAGTGAACTGCACAACTGAAGTAATTTTCCCTCCAGTGGGACAAGATACTGTACCATAAGTCAAATTTACATTTGAAGGAGACTTTGAGAGGAACCCAGATGAAGAAGATAACACATTTTATCAAAGACTCAAGTCCACAAAGGACCCACTAGAAGCACAAAATATTTCAGACAGTTTTGGGAATATACTTGCACAAATGAAGCCAGTTTGACACTTAGCCTGGGTTGCTTGTGGTTGTATAATATGGCAGAATTCTACTGAAAACACATGGTATAAAATGATAAAAATTCAGACTGTCAAGCAAGTGCAAAGAAATGATGACTTTATTGAATTAAATGATACCATTGTACTTCATGACATTGCATTGCAGGAGATTATTCCTTGGCAAATGCAAGTTCTTTGGCACCCACAGTATGGTACAAAAGTAAAATATAGTGGCCATCTCCCAAAGGAAGTAACACTGAGATAAACAAAGACCCTGCATGGAGACCACACCTAGATAAGCCTTTGTATGATATGTATGCCAGTACTTATTTGTATCTAATCTAAGGGACCAAACAAACCCAAAGTGTTGCTTTGTACAATATCTTATGTACTTTATAGAACAACATATATTCCATAATAAAAGATGTCCCTACACAAAAAGGTTTTTATAATAGTAATAATGCCATGTATATCCTATAATTAAGTTTTCATTTAAGTCTAAAAAAAACTTCCAACTCTGGATTTATTTAGAGTGGGTCTAAATCACACTCCTTCCTGGATGAGTGAGGATAAACATGCTATTAAGCACTCACACTCCAATTCTCTTTGTCTACAACTAGAATGAGGTTATGATTTGTGAGCAGAGCAGGCTGGTTCTCTGTCCCAGATAGATGCTCTCAGGTGGCCTTCCACTGAGTTCACTGAGTGGCCTGCTGAGGTCAGGATGTTGGTGTTCAAGGTCACAATAAGCCTTAGGTTGACAAATTCCATCTGCACTGCCCATGCCAGTGGTGGCTTGACTTTATGGATTATGTTTAAGTAACATTTCTATGATTTCCTGAGAGGTAGTGACAGCCACTTCACCATAACAATAACATGGGTTTTGTGACCAAATTACTCTGGCTCAAACCTGGCTTTAGTTTTTCTCATCTCTAAAATCAAGATCCTTAAATTATCTAACTCATAAGCTTTTTATAAAGATAGAGTGATATGGTGCAGAAAAAGTTCTTAGAACATTCATGAAAAATATCCATGTTAGTTTTATTGCTGTTTTAATCATTAATCATTGACCAGTTTAGCTTGGGCTGATATTAATGAAAACTAGGTTCCAATAAAGAGGAAGTTGGGAATATTCTCAAGTTGGGAAGGTGGAGTACCTTAAATTAAAGAGGCAAGTATGATTTCTAGTTGCTGTGTTTCATTTTTTTTGTTTTGTGAAAATTTTAAGAAAAATTGAAATGGCCTATGCTGGATCAAATGTCCACCCTTAGTTGAAATAGTTTTGTACAGAACCATGCAGCAGAGATAAGAGTACATAAGACCATGTCTGTGGTGGGGTTGGTTTCCTGTGAGAAGAAGGTATGATAAGCTGGTGGCTGTCACATTTCTATCTGTTTAAAAAAGCACAGCAGGAGCACTAGTGGCCTGTATTCCTGAGTGTGTGCATGTGTGTGCTTCTGTATGTGCACATGCACAATATGAATTGTCAGATAAACTTCTGAAAACTAACAAAGTGACATTTAATAAAACTGCTTGTCATACTAAAATTTTGTCTAGTCTTTCCGAAGAGCAATTTCTTATTTGCTAACAATAATCTTCTAGCAATTTTGATCCAATAATTTTACTGCTAGAAATTTTGAGTTCTCTTTGAATGTTGCTCTGTTTTTCTGATATGGGAATTTACAGCTATAAATTTCATTCATAGGACTGCTTTCATTGCAACCCAAAAGTTCTGATGTGTTGTATTGGCATTATCATTTAATTGTAGAATACCCATTTGGTATTCATAATGGTAGAATACCCATTTGGTATTCCTTGTGTTTGTGAAATTTTTGCAGTTCTTTTGCCATTGATTTCTAATTTCATTGCACTATGCTCTAATAAAATGCATAGAATAATATCAGTTATTTTGAATTTACTTAAGCATGTTCTATGAGTTAATATGTGGTCCATTTTGGAGAACAGAGTAAGCAAAAATAACCAGTGTTGAACTTTAGGCTTTTAGAAAGACAAGAGCAAGTCAAGTGCAAAGCTCATATAAGGGAGGAAATTATAAAAATCAGAGCAGAAATTAATGCAACTGAGAGGAAGAAAACAATAAAAGAATCAATGAATTGAAGAATTGATTCTTTGAAAGATTAAACAAAATTTACAAACCCTGGGCCAACTTTATAAAAAAATTGAAAGAAAAGACTCAGATCCATGTAATCAGGAATAAAAAGGATGAAATCAGAATGAATTCTGCAGAAATCCAGATCAGCAATACCTACATTAAGAACATGTATTCTAATGATAGAAAACAAGAAATTGAGAGATTCCTAGATACATATGAATAATCAAAGCTAAATCAAGAAAATATAAATATTCTAAATAACCCAATATCAGTGACTGAAATCGAAAATGTAATTAAAATTCTGATGAAGAAAAGCCCATGTTCTGATGGATTCACTGCTGAATTTAACAAGAAATTTAGAGAAAACCTAATTCTGCCACTTTTCAAACTTTTTAGTGAAACTGAAAGGGAAGCAATCCTCCTAAATTTATTCCTGGAAGCAATTATTTCCCTGATACCAAAACCAGAGAAAGATCCAACCAGAGAACTACAGACCAATCTTCTTAAGGAACATAGATGCAAAAATCCTAAAGATACTGGCAGACAGAATGTAGAAAATCAACCAGAAGATTATCTACTATGACCAAGTATGATTTATCATGGGGATGCAGGGAAGGCTCAACATACACAAATCAATAAATGCAATACACCATCTTAACAGAGCCATGGATAAAAATCACACGATCATCTCAATAGACACAAAAAAGCATTTGACAATGTCCAACACCCATTCATGATAAAAAATCCTACAGGAAACTACAATAGATGGTCTTAACTCAACATGATAGAAGCAATCTATGACAAATCAGTGGCCAACATCATAATAAATGGCCATGAACTAAAAGCTTTCACTCTAAAATCAGGAATAGACATGGATGTCCACTATCACCACTCATTCTATGTAGTTGTGGAAACATTAGCTAGAGCAATTAGGCAGATTTAATGCAATCCTGATCCAAATACTAATAGCACACCTCACAGAACTAGAGAAAACAATTGTAAAATTTACTGGGAAACAGAAGAGAACCAGAATAGCAAAAACAACTCTGGGCAACAAAGGCAAGGCAGAGAGCATCAGAATCCCTGACTTGAAATTCTGTTACAAAGCTATTGTGATAAAACCACCATGGTACTGGCAGAAAAAAACAACAAAAACAACAGCAGCAGCAACAAAAACAACAACAACAACAAAAACATAGACCCAAGGATCAATGGAACAGATTAGAAGATGAGGAACAACTCCAAACACACTCAACCACCTTATTTTTGACAAAGGAAACAAATGTCTTCACTGGAAGAAAGATAGCCTGTTTAGTACATGGTGGTGAAAAAACTAGCTTTCCATATGCTGAAGACTAAAACCAGACCCATGACTGTCACCATGCACTAAACTAAAATTTAAATGGGTCAAAGATCTAAATATTAAAACAGAAACACTGAATCTACCGGAAGATAAAATAGGTAGAACTCTAGGAGACATTGGCATAGGCAAAAACCCTATAGAACAGGAAATATTACAAAGAATCAGCACTTGGGATCTCATGTCATTAAAAAGCTTTTGCACAGCAAAAGAAATCACCAACAGAGTGAAGAGAAAATCCACAGAGTGGGAAAGAATTTTTCCCATCTGTTTCTCAGACGGACTAGTACCTAGAACATAAGTCAAATTAGACCCACCACATTTAAAGACCCAATCAAAAAATGGGCATCTGAAATGCATAGACACTTCTCAGATGAAGAATTGTAAACAGAAAAAAAAAAAGTGAAGAAAAGGTAGACATCAGTCATCAGTAAAGAGATGAAAATTAAACAATGCTGAGATTCCATCTCAGTCCAGAAAGAGACTGGTCAAGAAATCAACCAATAACAAATGCTGGTGAGGCCGTGGGGAGAAAGGAACTCTTCTCCAGTATTGGTGTGAGTGTATACTAGTGCAACCACTGTGGAAATCAGTGTGGAGATTCTTCAGAAAACTAAAACTAGAGATTCCATTTGATCCAGCAATTCCCTTCTTGGTATCTTCCTGAAGGTATTAAAGCATCATACTGCAGTGATATATGCACACTCATATTTATGGCAGCACAGTTTGCAAAAGCTAAGTCTTGGAAACAGCCCAAAGGATCGTCAACCAATGAATGGCAAAGAAGTTTTTTTTTTTTTTTTTTTTTTTT
>NW_022900941.1:32021636-32048098 GCF_012274545.1 Fukomys damarensis | reverse complement strand
AAGATACTGTAAACCCAAGAATGGCCAAGAAGTTTTTTTTTTTTTTTTTTTTTTTTTACAATGTAGTACTATTCTGGCACAAAGAAGGATAAGCTCGAGACATTTCTAGCTAAATGGATGCACATTGAAGTGATACTTTTAAGTGAAATTGGACACATGTGCACGTTTAGTGTTTCTCTGGTGTGAGGAACCAAAAGTGTAGATAATGACAAAAATTTATAATAGATAGTGGGAAATGGGAAGATGTTCAAATGGGAAGAGGAACAAGGGACAGGACAGGAAGAAATGAAGGAAGGGACAAGGAAAAAGAGGACAGAAGAAAAAAATGGAAACAAAGTTTTTGTAAATAGTAAGGGAAACTAGTTGAAGGAAGGGAAGCAGAATGGAAATAAAGGAAGAGGCAAGATGAATCATCTGCAGGCACAGATTCCCTGTGATGAATGTTATCATTATGTATGTCTAAAGTGTACCAATAAAATTAACAAAAAGCTCAAATGAAGTCATCCAACAGTATAATTCAGTTTTGAATCCAATAAAAATCCAGTAAAATTTTTGAATAGCTAAAGAGACAAATAGGTTGCATATTCCTTTTTTTCTCATCGAGTTTATTGGTATTTTTTAGATATGCAGTACAGTTACATTCATCATTGGGATCTGGTACCTTTACATGGCAGGTCTTGGTTCTCAGTTTTCCCCCATTCCTCTGCCCTCCCTTCACTCCTTCCATGCTTCCCTATTTACAAATACTGTTTCCATTTTTTCCTCATACTTTTTCTTTTCCCTTATTTCCTTTCCCCTACCCTTTCCACTTCCCCTACACCTTCAGCTCTTTTCTTTCCATTTTGCATTGTAATTTATACCATTTGGATCTTATTTACACTTTTAGTTTTTCACACCAGAGAAACTATTCAGTATTTACACATGTGTGTCTTACTTATTTCACTTAAGACTATGGCCTCGATATGCATCCATTTTCCTATGACTGACTCTGGTTTCTCATTTTTTAAAATTGAATTTATTGGTATATTCTAGGCAGACAGTACAGTTACATTCATTACTGGGATCTTGTACCTCTACATGCCAGGTCTTGGTTCTCATTTTTCCTCTTGTCCCCACCCTCCCTTCAACCCCTCCTCCCCTCCCCACCTTCAAACACTTTAATTCCATTTATACATTTTCTCATATTTTTTTCTTTTCCCTTATTCCCCTTTCCCTATCCTTCTCACTGTCCCTACACCTTTGGTAATTTTCTTCCTATTTCACATTGCTAATTGCTCCTTTAGGATCTTTAGTACTCTTTTAGTTTTTCACACCAGGAAACTATTCGGTATTTGCATATGTGTGACTTATTTATTTTACTTCAGAGTATGTTCTCAAAATGAACCCATTTACCTATGAATGAATCTAATTTCTCATTCTTTATGGCTGAGCAGTACTCCATCTTATTGACAAACCACATCTTCATTATCCAGTCTCCAACTGATGGACAATTGGGCTGTTTCTAAGTTTTAGCTTTTACAAACTGTGCCACTATAAACATTGGTGCACATAAATCACTGTGGTATGATTCTTTTAGAAAGATACCCAGCAGAGTGATAACTGGGTCAAATACTAGTTCTTTTAGGTATCTCCATATTGATTTCCATGGTGGTTCCACTAGTCTGCACTCCCACCAACAATGGAGAAGGGTTCCTTTCTCCCCTCAACCTCACCAACATTTGTTATTGGTTGATTTCTTGATAGCAGCCATTCCTTCTGGGGTGAGGTGGAATCTCAGTGTTGTTTTTATATTCATCTCTCAAATGACCAGTGATGTGGAACATTTTTTCATATATTTATTTGCTGCTTTTACTTTTTTGTCTGAGAAATGTCTGTTCATTTCAGATGCCCAGTTTTTCCTCATGAGTTAATTGGTACATTTTAGGCATACAATACAGTTACATTCATTATTGGGATCTTGTACCTTTACATAACAGGTCTTGGTTCTCATTTTTTCCCCTTGTCTCTGCCCTCCCTTTACCCCCTCCCCCCTCTTCATTTAAAAACACTTTATTTCCATTTTTTCATTTTTTACTATTTTTTCTTTTCCCTTATTACCTTTCCCCTACCCTTTCCACTTTTCTTCCTATTTCACATTGTTAATTATCTCATTAGGAACTTATGTACTATTATAGTTTATTGACACCAGAGGAACTACTCAGTATTTACACATGTGTTACTTATTTATTTCACTTAAGAGTATATCCTCAATATGTATCCATTTTCTTATGAATGACTCTAATTTCTCATTCTTTATGGCTGAGTAGTATTCCATTTCATAGAAAAACCACATCTTCTTTATCTAGTTTCCAACTGATGGGCAAATGGGCTGTTTCCAAGTTTTAGCTATTACAAACTGTGCTGCTATAAACATAGGTGTGCATATATCACTGTGATATGATTCTTTTAATTCGTTTGGAAAGATACCCAGCAGAGGGATGGCTGGGTCAAATGGAACCTCTAATCCCAGCTCCCTGAGGTATCTCCATATTGATTTCCACAGTGATTGTACAGTTTGTGCTCCTATCAACAATGGAGAAGGGTTCCTTTCTCCCCACAACCCCACCAACATTTGTTATTGTGCCATTCTTTGTGGGGTGAGGTGGAATCTCAGTGTTGTTTTCATCTGCCAGATGTCCATTTTTAATCAGGTCTTAAGATTTGGGGGGGCTGATTTTTGTTTTTTAGTTCTTTATATATTCTAGATAAGAGTTCTTTGTCTGAGGAGCAGCTGGTAAAAATTTTTCCCACATTGTAGGTTGTTTCTTCACTCTGTTCATGGTTTCTTTTGCAGGGCAGAAGCTTTTTAATAAGATGAGATTCCAGGTTTTGATTCTTTGTGCTACTTCCCATGCTGCTGAGGATTTGTTCAAGGTTGTATATTCTTTAGTCTTTTAACTGCGGAGAAAAAGGAATTCAAGGTTACTTCCTCTGAGCAGTAGCTGAGCTTTGCAATCTAATTTCCATTGTTACTGGGTGTGGTTTTTCATCTCTCTGTTGGCTGAGGGAGATCTTTGACAATGAGTGACCATCAATTTGCTGAGAAAATAAGGAGACTGTTTGGATTAATGTTTGGCAGAAAGGTGAAAGAAGCACACAGAAAAGCAAAACACTATGACTGCCCTCAGGAGCCAATGTATGATACATATACCAGATAGGTAAAATGGTATAGAACAGGAGAGGGAAACAGTGTGCTCTAGGAATGTAGAGAGGGGAGAAAGCATGAGTGTGGATCCTAGCTTCAAGGTAAGGAGGCCTTCAAACTTGGGCTACATTATAGCCTACTATAATGAAGAGGAAATGAGTTTGAAGACCTAGAAACTCCAAGCAAGACAGAGACCTAGGGAAAACAGCAGTGTTTGTGAAGAAACCATGTATGTTTCAGAAAGTTTAGAGTGGGTAAGGGGATTTTTGGAGAATGTGCAGGAAAACCAGGTCATGCCAGGTCGTGGGGCCAAGAATGCTGATTCCAAAAAAATAAGAAGAGCTCTTAGCAACAAGAAGAGCTCTTAGCAACATTTTCATTAAAAAAACCGTTAATATAGAAGGATAGAAGGACACAGGCCTTTTTCAATCTGTGATATCCTTGGCCATCACTTTTAGGGATATGTATATGTGTAGTTGATGATTTTGTTATTTTAGCAGGAAGATTTATAAATTGTTTACTTGTGGAGTTGATGTGAAACGCAACTTTGTTTTTCTGCTGGAATCATACTTTGTGTGTTTCTCATTCTTGTCACATTTTAAGTAATACTATCCCAAATCTTCTTCAGAGTCAGGTGGGACATAAACAAGATGCTAAAGACAATGTAATTACTGGATACTAAAGGTGAACATAAGTAAAAACTCACTAATTTGTAGTTAGCCTTGTTAGTGGTTATAGACATTGAATTTCTCTACTTTACTCTCCTAATGCCAGCTGCTTACTGGAGACCCGCTATGCATTTGAAACTCTCTATCTGAAGACAGATGCAGGGTGGAAAGTTGGATAATATCCAGAGAAAAGCAATAAAAGTGATGAATAGCCTGGAAAATCAGATCTCAGAGGGATACTTAAGGACACTGAGAATCTTAATCAATATCAAAGGAATGACTCCAGTGTCTGCAATCATGGCTCTTGTTTCTTCATCTTTGCAGTGAATATATGAAGAAGTAGGCTTAACTCAAAGCAAACAAATTCATACTGGAACAAACAGGAAAAAACACTTACCTTTGTTTAATACTAACAGGTACAGATAAGAGCTCCAGATTGTTAAATAGAATGGGAGGTATTAAGTGAAGTAACAAAAATGCTTGCATAGCTGTAGTTTATATCTGTAATATATATATGTAGTATATATATGTATGTGTTAGCTCACTGTATTTGCTGAGAGTTATGACCACTTTCCATATGACCTTGGGTTTTACAGATTCCCATTTTCTTTCTAGCTTTATTTAATCTGTTTTAAAAATAAAATACTACCTCAGTCAAACATAAAGTTCAATAAGACTATGACATTAACCAAAAGGAATTTCTGGATATTAAAAAAATCCTCTTTATTGTACTTATTTCAGTATTTTGCACACAAAAACATGTGGCAAGCATCTCAGTAATATTTTTCTAAGTTTTTAGCCAATGAAGTTGATCTCTGTGGTTTATATAGATGGCATCAGAAATCAGCTGCATAGTCAAACATTTACTTCTAATGCTGCAAAAGTGATATTACATTTTGTTTGCATATTTATTGATGGGTAAATTCAGCACTAGGGAACTTCATGAAGTCACGTTTAATTCATTCATATTGCATGAGAGTTAGCCCCAGACCAGCCTAAAATTTAATTTATTAAATAAAGCAATGATGTGAACAATTTGGATGGGTTAGGTTATTTAATCATTTAAAGTAACACATTCTTTTGAAGAACTTTAAAAGTTAAAATGCTTTGATGATGCAAACAAGAAACTGCTTTCTTTTTATTAATATGGGGACACTGTCACTTGTTTATTCATTTTAATTCTACTTTAGGAAGTTTTGATTTTCACAATATTATTTGTTCCTGAAGTAGATTCCAAAACCACTACAATGTGTATGTGTGTGGTACACGCACACTTGTATATGTGTGTATGCACACATGTGTATGCCTAGGTGATTCAGTGTGTTGTTGTGCTGATTTCCTTTCTCCTTGAAGTCAATGAGAACTAGAGAGGAGGTCTATAATATATTTTCTTGATGCACCAAGTGCTACAGGTAATAGATGCTGCCACCTCTATAATAGTTTGGAGAGTGTCCCAGTGAGGTAACACAATCCTGACATCATGAGTTTGACCTCATTTACGAATGAGGTCTGCACAGATGTTAAGAATCTTAAGGATAAAATCATCCTAGTTGTTAGGATAGTGTTCAAAGTGCAATGTTTTGTGTTGTTCTAAGAGCAAGAGAGAGATTTGAGACTCAAACACAGAGGAGGCCACGTGAAGATTAGAGGAGAGATTGCAATCATGTGTGTATAAGGCAACATGTGTTAGTCAGATTTTCTTTACGTAACAAAATGAGAAAAACAATTTAGAGGAAAAAAATTTGTTTGGGTTCAGAGTTTTAGAGGTTTTTGTCCAGGGCCAGCTGTTCCATTGTTGTGGACTTGAGAGGAGGGAGACGGTCATGATAGAAGGGCATGGCAGAGGGAAGATGCCTGCCTCTCCGAAGCAGGGAAGCAGAGAGACAGGGAGAGCGCCTGACAGGAAGGGGTCGGGGCCAGAGTCCTCCAGGTCACATTGCCACGCTGTATTTCCTTCCTCTAGTGCCCACTGGCAAGGTTTCTCTCACCTCCCCACAATGCCAACAAATTATAATTTTGTCAGGGGAGGAATCCACTGCTGAAGTTAGAGCCCTCATGATCCGAACACCTTCGAAGAGACCATGCTCTGAACACAAGAATTTCAGGGAGACATTTTAGATTTAAATCACAGTACAAAGTTACCAAAGATGCCTGGCAACTACCAGAAACGAGGGCAGAGGCGTAGAACAGATTGTCTTTCAGAGTCCTCAGAAAGAAACAACTGTGCCAACAACTTGATTTTAGACTTTTGGCCTGTAGAAGTGGAAGAAAGTAAATTTCTGTTGTCTCATGCTACTAAATTACCTTTTTAGTTTTATTTTAGGATTCCCTATTTTTAATGCTCCTACAGAGATTTCTTTAACTGAAATACCGAATAGATTCTTTGGTGTGAAAAACTATAATAGTACACAGGATCCTAATGAGACAATTAATAATGTGAAATAGGAAGTAAAGGGCTAAAGGTGTAAGGAAAGTGGGAAGGGTGGGGGAAAGGTAATAAGGGAGAGGAAAAAATATGAGAAACTGAAAAAATGGAAATAAAATGTTTGTAAATGGGGAGGGGAGGAGGGGGTGAAGGGAGGACAGGGACAAGGGGAAAAATGAGAATCAAGACCTATTATGTAAATGTACAGAATCCCAATGATGAATGTAATTGTGTTGTATACCTAGACTGTACCAATAACCTCAATAAAAAGAAAAAAAATAAACAAAAACAATTAGGCAGCTAGAGAAATCACTTTTGGAAGGGCAGTTTAAAGTGTGCATTTATAATTATTTTTTCATCATTGAGTTTACTGGTACATTTTAGGGATACAGTACAGTTACATTCATTATTGGGATCTTGTACCTTTACACGACAGGTCTTGGTTCTCATTTTCTCCCCTTGTCCCTCTCCTCCCTTCACCCCTAAAGTGTGTATTTCACATTGCTGTTTGATATTTATTCCCGCCCCGTCTCTGTCTCTCTTTCTCACTCTCTCTCTTTCTTTCCACTTTGGAGTTAACTACAAATCTCAGAAATGCTGGTTGTGATATTCAGTGTGAACAGTTGCTGTGACATCTGACATCAAGATCAATCAGCATAGAGGTTACTAGGTTACGGAAAGTTAAAATCCTCCTGGGTCTCCTATTTTGGCTCTTGCAGACTACACTGAGCTTGGGTCTCTCATCTCCAGGTTCTGCCTCAGGGAAGACAATGAAACCCAAGTGACCTTGTGAAGGGGAGTCTTCCTGAGAGTGTCCTGTAGTACTGTAGTGTGGCCCCTCTGCCATTTAAATTATGCTCACACATAAAGTTTTGACTAAAATGACTGAGAAAAATGCAAGTGCTGGGGCTGGGGATTTGGCTCAGTGGTTTTACTACCCACCTCACAAGCGCAAAGGCCCGAGTTCTATCCCTGGCACCAAAAACAAAACAAAACAAACAAACAAACAAAAAAATGCAAATGTTCTTGCTGTAAATGCTGGAAAACAAAAATGAGAACCAAGAGTAGACTTGAACTTTATTTTTTTCTTTTTATTGAGTTCATTGGTACATTCTAAGTATGCAATACAGTTTCATTCATTACTGGGATCTTGTACCTTTACATGACAGGTCTTGGTTCTCATTTTTTCCCCTTATCCCTGCTCTCCCTTCATCCCCTCTTCCCTTCCCTATTTACAATCACTTTATTTCCATTTTTTCATTTTCTCATATTTTTTTCTTTTCCCTTATTCCCTTTCCCCTACCCTTCCCACTTTCCCTACGCCTTTAGCCCAATGTGAAATAGGAAGAAAATCACTTGAACTTTAAAATACAAGTCTTATGGTAGTTTCAGGGACCTTGAAGGAAATGTTCGAGGAACTACAGGGTCAAGGGTTGCAGAATCTTTCATTGAAGCAAGCAGCATCCACATCTTTGCACTGATATACTATTGTATGAAGTGTAAACACTAAAAAAAAAAAAAAAAAAGCCTAGAATTTGTCTTTGCCTTGCTCTAAGTTTCCTTTTCCATTAACAACAAGAATTTCTGTTGCATCACATCTTGATGACATTTGGTGGGTTCAAACATTTTGTCTTGTTGATTAATATGGAATAATTGCATGCTTTAATTTGATTTCCTTTATTACTATTAAAGTTAAAATCTTTTTACACAGTAGGTAAGTTTTTCTAGTGTGAAATGCACATTTTTTTATCAAATCATTGATTTCTATGGATTCTCTATATAGCCTCATTGCTATTCCTTTTTGAGTTATGTGAATTGAAAACAACTTTTTGCCAGTCTTTGGATTATTTCTTTTCCTCTTTATATTGTATTTTGTTGTAGAAAAGCCTCAATTTTAATATAATGAATTTGTTATTATTACTTTTTCATATGCCATTTAAAAATTCCTTCCATACTTCGATATTGCTTAATCTCCTTTATTTTCTTCAAAAATATTGGCTTTCACAATAAAGTTAAACTTTCTGCTATATATTTTTAATGTTTGAAATAATATAAAATAGGAAGTCAAACATTTTTATGAGATTTTATTTTCCTATTACCTCTGGTTTATTGACCCATATTTTCTGCAGGAATTTATTACATATCTGTCATACAGTAATCCTGTGGTTGGCACCACTTTTACTGATTACCTGCTCATCTCTGAATTACTCTCATACTCTCTTATTACTTTGACTTACATTTGGGATTTTTTTTTATTACACTGTCTAGTTAGTTATTACTGGTGCACAGTTATCACTTTTAGTATTATGATTTAAATTTGTCAATCTTGCTAAATTTTTTCATTAATAGTTTATTATTGCTTTGAGTAAAAATGTTTAGACTCTACTCTCAACTTTATCACTAAATAGTTGTGTCACTTTAGGAAGTGTAGTGTCACTAAATTTAATGTTAGAATTGGAAAGAGGTCATGATATTTAATTCACAAGACAGGGTAGGTGTGAAAGTTATTAAGGTGAATGCAGACAGGCTACCACAAAGTAGAGGCCCCAGATGTTAGTTTTTAAAAATTGTTTCTCTAAAATTGTGTGACAAATAGTAGATGTTTATAAATGCTAATCAAATTAAATTTTACACACACACACACACACACACATACACACACACACTGAATACCCTTCTTGCTCCTTGCTGTTCAGATTCCTATATTATAATCAGGAATTATTTTCCCACAAGCTTCATTTGTTTTCTCTTCTTGACTAAGAATGTACTACTTTTATTACAGAAATCTAAAACATTAAACTAGGGAAAACTATTCTGGGGGAGATAACCTCTTGGAGAGCACAAAATTATCTCTTGGTTTCAGGTGAGATAGATGTTTTTCACATGATTAATTATAGATACTAAAGATGTCAGGGAAACATGACTATTACAATAAAGTGACTTTAGAGTATTTTCCAAAAAATCCATACATGTCATCAGTTATGAAAGCTAACCAAATGCTCACAATGACAGACAGACAGCTGGTTCTCATTCATATTAAGTTCCTTTCAAGCAAAAGGAATGTTAAGGCAATCTGGCCTCATGTTATGTTGATTCCGACATAATTACATTTGTTATTTCCAGGCAATGCAGTAAATCAGGATGTGGCATGTAGGTGGATACATCACAGAAGTAATTTCAGAGACCATGAAATAGGATCGCATGTTCTGCTGAGCTCTTCTGCTTCAAGAAAAATAAAGTCCAGTTCAGGCATAGGGCAGGAAACAGAGTGGAGAGCAGTCATACTTCCCTTAAAAGACAAGAAAACTTTCTATATGAGGATATAAAATTTATAAGAAACATGAGTCCAATTAAGGAATGTGGGGTTGAAATCAGGGACAAACTGCCCCTGTGCAAGAGATTTGCTGCCTCTCTGTTCTCAGTCCAAAAGCTGCCCCCTCCGGCTGCTCTTCATGCAGTTGTGTGTCTCCTGCAAACACACCTGCTGTCCCAGAACTTGCTCTGCAGAAGAACAGCCTGGCCATTCATGAATGTCTACAGCACAGGGGCTTATGACCCTTCTGATTTCATTACAGTTAGAAACTCTGTAGAGCTGACTCTCATTCATATAAAGGCCAAATGCTTTTAGAACCTTTTAACAAACTGATTGCCTAAAGGGTAAATTCAGAAAGAAATCTAATATAGACATCAAGTGATTATTTTGTTGCCTGAAAGTCTCTGTGCAAAAGGGGCATAATTCTTCTTTTCTCTTGCGATCTGAACTCCCATTAATATCAGCTTCCTAGAATGCTACAATGCTACAAGAAGAAAGCAAAAAAGAATCTGACTGTAAAGGGAATCCCCAGCCTTAAACCTAGATTTAAAAATTAAGACTCATGTACTGTATTATTTTTTCTTATATGCAGCAGAAACTTAGCATTCAATAGTTCAATGCATTTTAAAGAATTGGAGAATAAAAAAATCTGAAAAGGTTTAGGACAAAACTTCCTGGGGGCCCTAGGAAAAAATGACTTCTGGAAAACCTTCCCAGTTCTGTGCACACTTTCTTGAGAGAGTGACAAAATCAATCCATGTGTATGGAAGGCTGCAGAGGAAGACAGGGATCCTGATTAGTTAAACATAGCTTGGGTTCAGCTGCATGGAACCATCCAACACAGTGGTGATATTTCCTTCAAATCTCTACTGAGAAATTAGGTCCTTCTCATTGTTTTCTCTACCATCTAGTTTTAACTTGACCAGTGTTCGTCCAAGTTGCTGAAAGCCCATTGGATTTCATTTAGGGAGTTTAAAATTAGAAAGGAGACAGAGCTAAGCTAGAGATAAAGACAGCAAGACAGAGAGAAAGAGAAAAGAGAGAGAGAGACAGACAGAGACAGAAAAAGGGAGAGAGGAGGAGGAGAGGAGAGAGACAGGGAGAGAGGGAGAGAAAATGACAATTACTAGTCAAATGGGGATGAAAAGAGTTTTCTATCCAGAATGCTTTTTTTTTCTCACTTAAGCTGATGCTATCTGACAAAACATTCAGTTTGGAAAGATTCCACAGGAAGAAAAAAAATTAAGAAAAAGTATAATAAAAGAACTTTCCCTTCTTAAGGAAAAACATTGCAATAGTCTATTAAATGCAGTAAGAATATAGATGAGATTTAGATTTTTCCCCTCTCATACCCATTTACTTCATTTATATTCAATGTTTCAAAAATGGGCCAAATACAGTTTATTAAGAGAAGTGGATTTTGGCATCATTCTTTTGGGGGAGCATTTGAAATTCCTCAACATTTGATATGTACAATTAGTTTTAAAAATATATGTTTAATTATATAAGTGGAGAGAGAATGGATATACACACATTTCTGTACTGTGAAATTATGTGTATATTGTCTATGGCACATTGAGAATGCAGATAATGCGGAAAATTCAATGAGAAAAACAAAACAAGGGAGTTCAGACAAGTTGGCATGAGATGGTGAGTGATATCCAGCCACCACAACTTTCTTGTTTTGTTTTCTTTCCCCTCTACTACATATGCCAATGTCCCGAATGGCTCAATTAACACCTGGGATGCTAAGATCCTGTGCTATGGATCCCACAGTCCCAGTTGTGTCTGCTCTGGATCTCCCCTGCTCATTTCTGACCCCAGGGATAGCCCAGGAGCTGCAGCAACCTAGGATCCAGCTACTCACTCTGCTGTTATTACTACCTGTATGACCTCAGAGGCTTCCCTTGATCTCTGAGTCCCAGCTTTCTTCATTTGCTTGGCACAAAGTAGTTTTGCAATAAATTTTTTATTAATTAACTAATGACGATATGTTTAGCAAGGATCTTAGATATTTAAGTCTCTCCTGCTTCATTAAGTAATTCCCTGTCACCCTTACTCAGAGAAACTAACAGTGTTTTTGTGTGTCTTGGCTGACAAGATGGTGTATCAACCGAATAACAACTTTTGCTATGGATGCCAAGAGTAATGCAATTCCAAGTTAAAACGAAACCCTGAAGTGATAAGTTCCTGAGTTGGAATTTGACTTTATGGAAGACTTTTGACAAATACTGGTTGTTAGAGACATGACAACTTGGTCATCTTTCAGAAATACTTTAAAATGGGGCTGGGGATTTAGCTCAGTCATGCCTCTGTCTGCCTTGCAAGCCCAAGGACCTGAGATTGATCCTCAGTACCCCCCCAAAAAACCCCCCAAACCAAATCCAAAACAAAACAAAACCACAACAAACAAACAAACACTTTAAAAGTGAAACTTTCCTCCAGGGAACATGGGTTAGGGAGCAGAGCACAAGTTAGGTTTAGTCCAACAAAGCCCCTTCAGCTGGACAACACTTTCTAATGCATGCTTATGTAAGACTGTAGAATATGAAGTAACCCAAGGTGTAGCTTTAGAGGACTATCCCAGGGCAAACATAAACCTTACACCTTCTGGAAAGAGATGCTGTCACCTTCAATTCACTTATATGTACAGTTTGATTTAGGATTTGTGTGGTCCAGTGGTCTTCAAACCAGAAAACCTTAAATAAAGCATAAGGAGACTGATAAAGATAATGAAAAAATATAATAAAGGCTTAATTTACATTAACTTTAAGATTTGAGCTTCATTAATTTTTGGCTCTATTTGGTCATAATTAATTTACTCTTATAAACTATATACAGCATAACCATTAAAGCATTTTTTAAGTATTTGTACACATTAAATAGATCCATAATGTTTTGGAAACATCACTACTATTCATTTGTAGATTTTTTAATTATCCTAACCAGAAACTCTGTACCCATCAAATAATAATTCCCCTTCCTCTATTCCCCAAGTCCATGATAACTTCTACTTTCTCTATCTGTGAATTTGCTTATTCTAGGTAATCATAAAAATGAAATAATAAAATGTTTGTTCTTTTGTGTCTGTATTATTTAATTTATAATAGCATTTCAAAGATTTATCCATATTATATCACAAATCAGGATTTATTTCCTGTATAGGGCTGCATATTACTTTATATATATATCTCCATCATATTTGTTTATCCATTTAACTATTGATCATTTGAGTTATTTCTACCTTTTGGCTTTTGTCAATAATGTCACTTTGAACATTGACATTAAAATATATGCTTGAATCCTTGTTTTCAATTCCTTGGTGTATATTCCTAGAAGTGGAATTACTAGGTCATATGGTAATTCTATGTTTAACTCTTTGAGGAACCACCTGACTATATGAAGCCTGCATTATTTTACTTGTCTAACAGTAATGCATCTAAATTTTCCTCATCCTCCCCAGTACTTGCTAGTCTCTGTTTACATTAATTAAAAAAACAGGCAAACCAGTGGTGGTCAATTGGTATCTCATTATGCTTATGCTAATTTGCCTTTTTCTTAATGATTTATTTTGGTCATCTTTTTATGCAGTTATTGATCATTTGTATATTTCCTTTGAGGAGATGTCTATTCAAGTTCTTTGTATATTTTAAAATTCAATTCATTTGTTTTTTATTGTTGAGTTTTGTGTGTTCTGGATATTTAGTCTTTTATAAAATATATGCTTTTTCAAATATTTTCTCCCATACTGAGTTGATCTTTCACTCTGATAGTATTCCTTGTTGCACAGATTTTTAGCTTTGATAAAACCTAATTTATCTATTCTTTTGTTTTTTATAACTAGTTTTCATGAATAGTAATGGTCATTTGTTGCATGTATATTTATAATTTTTGTAGAAGATATCTTTAGGGAGAGTAGGAATTCCTCAACTGTGGAATGTTGAGATTTGTGTCTTTCTTTAATTATTCCCAGTGTGTTCAATACATTGTAATTCAAATGTCCCTGAAAGAGGGTTTTTGCATCATTTATTTATAGTTTTATTTTAGATAATTTATAGAACAAATGACCACTGAAATGTCTTGCACAGGCTATTCAAAGGCAAGATAAAATTAATAATGCAAGCTAAAAGTAAAAATAAGAGCAATATAGAGCAAGTCCCCATGTAGGGGGAGAGCTTCTTCAGGGGAACCTTCCATCTTGCCATGGTGGGGACTCTGCCTCTTCTTAGCCCACTATTATTCAACTTTAAATATGTATTTTTATTCACTTCAACACTGGTGATGTTCCTTCTTGGTTTTTGGTCTCCTTGCTCATGGGTACCTTGAGTCCTTGCTGAAATCAAAGTAAAAACTCCCTTTCTTTTCTTTTTTTTCCTTTTATTGAGTTTATTGGTACATTTTAGATATACAGTACAATTACATTCATTATTGGGATCTTGTATCTTTACATAACAAGTCTTGGTTCTCTTTTTTTTCCCCTTGTCTGTGCCCTCCCTTCACCCCCCCTCCGCTCTCCATTTACAAACACTTTATTTCCATTTTTTCATTTTGTCATATTTTTTTCTTTTCCCTTATTGCCTTTTCCCTACCCTTCCCATTTTCCCTACAACTTTAGCACTTTTCTTCCTATTTCACATGGTCAATTATCTCATTAGGATCTTATGTACTATTATAGCTTTTCACACCAGAGAAACTATTTGGTATTTACACGTGTGTGACTTATTTATTTCACTTAGGAGTATATCCTCAATATGTATCCATTTTCCTATGAATGAATCTAATTTCTCATTCTTTATGGTGGAGTAGTATTCCATTTTATAGAAAAACCACATCTTCTTTATACAGTTTCCAACGGATGGGCAAATGGGCTATTTCCAAGATTTAGCTATTACAAACTGTGCTGCTATAAACATGGGTGTGCATACTTCTCTGTGATATGATTCTTTTAATTCTTTTGAAAAGATACCCAGCAGAGGGATGGCTGGGTCAAATGGAACCTCCAGTCCAAGCTCTTTGAGGTATCTCCATATTGATTTCCATAGTGGTTGCACCAGTCTGCACTCCCACCAACAATGGAGAAGGGTTCCTTTCTCCCCACAACCCTGCCAACATTTGTTATTGTGTGATTTCTTGATAGCAGCCATTCTTTGTGGGGTGAGGTGGAATCTCAGTGTTGTTCTCACCTGCCTCTTGAATGAGTGATGTGGAACATTTTTTCATATATTTACTGGCTGCTTTTACTTCTTTGTCTGAGAAACTGGACCTCAACCTACCAAAGATTAAAACTAGACCCTTATCTTGCACCATGCATTAAGTAAAATCCAAGTGGATTAAAGATCTAAATTTTAAAACAGAAACACTAAACTTGCTGGAATATAAGTTATGCAGAACTCTTGAAGACAATGGCACAGGAAAAGACTTTATGAACAAATCCTCAGTAGCACGGTAACTAGTAGAAAGAATCAACAACTGGGATCTCATATTTTAAAAAACTTCTGCACTGCAAAAGAAACCATCAGCAGAACTAAGAGACAATCTACAATGTGGGAAAATTTTTTTTATCAGCTGCTCCTCAGGCAAAGGACTACTATCTAGAATATATAAAGAACTCAGAACAATCAGCCCCCCAAATATAAAGACCTGATTCAAAAATGGGCATCTGAAATGAAAACTCCTTTTCTGATAAGGGGAGTTATGTGCTCGCTTCGGCAGCACATATTCTGATAAGGGGCATTAACTTTCTTAACATAAGACTGCTCTCTGCAACACCTCTGAGCACCTCCCCTTTTGCCATTGCAGATGACCTCATCTTCACAACTCTCTGTCATGATGGGAGCCTTCTGTGTGTAAGGGGATTGCAGATGTCTTGAATCATTTCACTCCACAACTGAGAATCAGCCGGCTCACTCTTTTTCATGTCACTTACATCTCTCCTCTGACTCTCTCATTCTTTAGCAATGAATCTGATTCTTGGCTTTGCTGAATCTATAAGTTTATGATTTTTCCACTTTTCTGTCAAACTACAAGCCATCTTTGGCCTCATATAATTCTGGATCTCATCACCCATCACTCCAATTTCTCTCTTAACCACATTTGAACTTCCCTGACCCCTTTTTTTTTGAGCTAATCATTCCTTTTTTCCATGTTCAGCCCTTGACCCTGTTAAATAATCAGGCTCTTATCATTAGAGACACCTGTTCACTCAGGACTAAAGAAAGCAAAGTGCTTCATGCAACGCAAAACAGAAACACTTGCCTATGCCTCTGAGAAACTCTTATGTCTCCGATATCTTGTGAACCTGTGGAATTGCCAAAAATGCAATTTGGGAAAAAAAATTAGTCATTTGGACTTTTGGTTTCCACTCAGGGATATAGATGGTTGGACAGAATACCATTTTCACCCTTTAAATAAAAATATCACTAGGTAAATTACAAGTTTGATTCCACCAGTCAGCTGAGGATTTCAGAACAACTCCCTACCTGAAATCTAGGCATAGAGCTGTGTCTATTGAATAAATGAGATGCAAGCATTCATTGACCTGGGGTGCATACCATCATATCAAGAATTTACCCATGACAGACATGAATTGGTGGAGGTTGAATATGGGTTGCTGGCAGAATATAGAGCCTCAGGAGGGCTGAAAATATATAGAAATTCACATTTGCTTACAGACTTTTTCTCAATGTACCATACTGGGTGTTCATAAAAGATTGTGTTCAGACCTCAAGGATAGGAAGAGCTGTCTTTATGAAAGGAACACAAGACTGTTGCAGAACATTTCCCTGATTTCTCCTACAGAACAAAACCTTTATATGGAGGGTAAATGGAGAGGTCAACAAACACTATTATCTTAGTGAAAACCCTGTGTAGCTGGGTGTGGAACCAGAAAAGTCCCGACTCCTGGGAAAGAGAAGGCATAACTGGGCAAAGACAGACACTTTGAAGTGGGCATGTGCACTGAGAAGTCCACATCTCAAATGGAGGGATTCATTACCTACCTACATCTGAGGATTGAGAAACCTCTTTCCCTAACCATCAGACCAAAAAATGTTGAGTAGGAAGAAACTGCAAAATAGACCCAGGAGAGTTTCAAGAGTATATGACAGACCTGTCTGTGGATTAGTGCACAGGAAAGCCCTAAAGTAGAATGGAGCCTTCATTAACAAAAACCTTCTTATGCACCGACCCCCATTTTAACCCAAGGTATTGCTAGAAGAATTTGAAATGCCCAGAAAGTAACCATAGCAACAACAAATCTAAACTCCAGTACAATTCTTGAGCAGATTAATTTGACTTTCTGCACAAAAGGTGTAGCAAAAGGAAGGAACAACATTCAGTTGTTCAGTATCACCATAGTCCTGCTCAACATGGTGGGGTAGTTTAAGCCTCCACAAACACAATTAGTTATTTTTCTTGCAAGGAAAAGTAAGTAAGATAATTCACTATCAAAAGCCAAAGCAATCATCAGGACTACACTCAGCACACTGTATCTCTCTGGAAGAGCATTTAAAATAACAATGATTACTAAAAAGTCTAATGTGGTGTTTGGCAAAGTTTTTGTCTGAAAGGCCAGATAATAAATATTTTAGGCTTTATAGATCACATACAATCTCCTTTACAGATTCTTATTTTTTTGGATAAGTTTTAAGAAGGCTTTGTAAAGGTAAAAGCCATTGAGGTCTAAAGGACATGTGGAAATGGGTCTGGATGTTGTCCATAAATTATAGTTTGATGACTCCTGCTTTAGTGGAGAAAATAAAAACATGATAGATCAGATAGTAATTTCAGCAGAGAAATAGATGCTATTAGGAAGAAGTGAATGGAAATTACAGAAATTAGAAAAATGTCATAATAAGAGAGATGAAAAATGCCTTTAATATGTTCATGAATAGCCCTAATAAGTGAAGGAAAGAATCAATGAACTTGATGATAGGTCAATAGAATTGACAAGATTTACAACATAAAGAGAAGAAGAATACCTGAACAACATACAAACAAAAACTCAAAGCAATACAAAACTTCCAAGATATGAAAGTTAGTATCAGTCTCACAAATCTGTAACTGGAATGTCAAAGAGAGAAGAGGTAGGGAACCAGGCAAAAGAAACATTCAGAGAAATAATGGCCTAACATTCCCTAAATATCCTAACAAATATAAAAAAGATGCAAGAAGCACATAGTACACCAAGCAGTATAAATATGATAAAGCAAACCAAAACCCACAAAATACAAACAAACAGAAAACCAAACCAAATCAAAACCCTACACCTACATTTGAACAACTGAAAAAATGGAGCATCTTAATTAAGGAAGTATGTTGAGAAATTCTGGGGAGATGATGCAATACTTGCCCCAATTGGCTAGTGAAAAAATGGATGGAGGATTATTGAATGGACTTTTGGACAAATGGGGCCACAGCACATTTAAAGAAACTATATAACTGGAGCCTCCTGAGACTTTCATAATAGTTTGTGTAGGGTGTATAAACAGAGAAGCTACATTTCTTATTTATCTAGATTTCAAAAAATGGCCAGACTCTGGCCAAAAGTAATACTATGATGAAAATGGCAATGAAGATTACAAGGTTATCTCGGATGAATAGTTACCCCATGACTTTGATCCCATGCCCAGTATCTTCTCCTTTTTATTTAATTGAAAAGAAAAACAGGGAAAAAATGCTGGAGCAGGATGCCAGCCCTAGGAAGTAAATCTTCCACAGTCCTAAGCAAACTAGGTTTCTGTTTTCTGTTGGGAAAGCAGCTGCTGACTCAGGAATCTGGGATCTCCAAACAGGAGCATCCTTAATGAGTGTTTAGAGTATTTCTGACACAGACCAGACCCCAGAGCTGGCTTTCTTTAGTCCTGATGGAGAGCTAAAGCTGTGCTGTTGTAGACAAGATTCTTTCTCAAATGGCTCTGGGACAAGGATGGACTACACTGTGGCCTTAGTAGACTGCTCTCTCTGAACCTATCCTAGGTCATTTGAATCCTGTGTAATTTCTCTAACAATGTATGGTCTCCAATCCAGACCTAAGCTTAACATTGCCTGGTACCAGTTCTTGTTCATTTCCCTTTCATGTTCCCCATAGCAGGTACTCTAATCCTCAACAATTATTCAAGTTTTACTCCACTATTCCTTCCACTCTTAATGGGTGGTCAGGTTTCCTACTTCACAGAAAAAAGAGATACTCACTGTTTAGATAATGATAATATTAATATGTATCGTGTTTCATATACAAAGTAGTGCTTTTGTTCTTTTTACAAATGATCTCATTAATATCAACATTGTCTTTATGCAAACTTAGTCTCTCCTTTCAAGATGATAGGAAGCCTTGGGAAGGGTTGAAACAGGTTTCAGGAGCTGCTGATCCTCTTCTGTTTTTATTACTAGTGGCTCCTCTAGAAAACAAAATATATGAAAGCAACAATTAATACAAACCAAACTTTCTTTCTGATCTGCTCTAGATGACTTTTAATATGGAGAAAAGGCTAAAATTTAAGTTATTTGGAAAGCTGAATGGCAATTAAGTTTAGGCGTAAATTGCTGGTATGGGTATGTTTCTGTAAGCAGATTTTAATGAGTGGAGATGTTGGTGAAACAAGTAGAATGGGGAGAGAAAAGGACAGAAGACAACAACATGTGACAAGAGGAGGGTAGGGAAGCCAAATACAAACACTGAGCCCCAATTTTATGGTGTACTGGCCCTCTCCATCTATAATTTAACAGGTAAGATAACTTAAGAAAGAAGAAATAAAGATCCAAGCCAGTTGGGTGTGGAGGGGCTTGCCTGCAATCACAACTCGGGAGGCTGAGTTGCCCTTAGCTAAGAATCTGTCTTAATATTTGTAAAAATTTAAAAAAGAGGTGGATATGCAGCTCACTACAAAGGTCCTGGGTTTAAGCTCCAGAACCACAGAAAACAAACAAATGGAAAACAAACAAAAAAATGAAACCAAGCCATTTATGTTTTAACAAAGAAAATATGTTAGAGGTTGTCTTGGTATTTCTGAATGAAACATTCATTCTAAATCAGTATCTGTGCCAAAGTATTAGCCTAGATTTTATTGTGTAGAGAAAATCAGCAAAAATGCTCATGGGTGATTTCTGGGCTCACTGAGGAATATCACAACTCCTGTATAGCAACTTGGTCAAAATTAAGGATAATACTTGCTTTCCAGAGGGGACATTCTCTTTCTCTTTCCCTTTCCCTTTTGCACCCCCCAACTCACTGCATTGCATAAACCATCCATTCTCTAAGATTTCAAGTTACAAAAACAAATTATATTTGAAATAATATTCAGCATTTGGTTCTACAAACTAATGTGACATAGAGGTTTGTTTTTCAGCTTTAATTGAGTTCATTAGTACATTTTAGGGATACAGTACAGTTACATTCGTTGTTAGGATCTTGTACCGCTACATGACAGGTCTTGGTTCTCATTTTTTCCGCTTGTCCCTGCCCTCCTTTCACCCCCTCCTCCCCTCTCCATCTACAATCACTTTATTTCCATCTTTTCTTTATCTCACATTTTTTTCTTTTCCCTTATTACCCTTCCCCTATCTATCTCACCTTCCTTACACCTTTAGCCCCTTTCTTCCCATTTCACAATGTCAGTAATCTTATTAGGATCTTATGTATTATTGCAGTTTATTCACACCAGAGAAACTATTCGGAATTTACATGTGTGATTTATTTCACTTAGGAGTACATTTTTGATATATATCCATTTTCCTATGAATGAATCTATTTTCTCATTCTTTATGGCTGAGTAATATTCCATTTTATAAAAAAACCACATCTTCTTTATACAGTTTCCAACTGATGGGCAAATGGGCTGTTTCCAAGATTTAGCTATTACAAACTGTGCCCCTATAAACATGGGTGCACATACATCACTGTGATATGATTCTTTTAGTTCTTTTGGAAAGATACCCAGTAGAGGGATGGCTGGGTCAAATGGAACCTCCAGTCCAAGCTCTTTGAGGTATCTCCATATTGACTTCCATAGTGGTTGCACCAGTCTGCACTCCCACCAACAACGGAGACGGTTTCCAATAAGAAGACTATTGATTTTTGGGTATTCACCTTGTATCCAGATACTCTACTGAATCTGTCAATTAAGTCTAGAAGTCTTTTGGTGGAGTTTTTTGGGTCTTCAATGTAGAGTATCATGTCATCAGCAAATAATGACAGTTTAACTTCTTCTTTTCTAACTTTATTGCTTTATTTTCTTTCTCTTGTCTGATTGCTGTGGCTAATGTTTCCAGAACTATATTGAAGAGGAGTGGTGATAGTGGGCATCCTTGTCTTGTTCCTGATTGTAACATGAAGGTTTTCAGTTTTTAGGACATTTAATATGATGTTGGCTGTTGGTTTTTCATAGATAGCCTTTATTAATTTGAGGTATAGACCATCTATTCCAATTTTTTGCAGGGTTTTTATCATGAGTGGGTGTTGAATTTTATCAAATGCTTTTTCTGCATCTATTGAGAGGATCATATTATTCTTGTCCTTGACTTTCTTAATATAGTGTATTACATTAATTGATTTATGTATGTTGAATCACCCTTGCATCCCTGGAATAAATTTGACTTGGTCAGAATGCATGATCTTCTTGATAATCCTCTGTATTCTGTTTGCTAATATCTTATTAAGGATTTTTGCATCTATATTCATTAATATTGGTCTGTAGTTCTCCTTTTTAGCTGCATCTTTCCCTGGTTTGGGAATCTAAGTGATACGTGCTTCTAGGAATGAATTTGGAAGTATAGCTTCCTTTCATTTTCATTGAAAAGTTTGAAGAGTAATGGCAGTAGTTCTTCTCTAAATGTCTTGTAAAATTCAGCAGTGAATCCATCAGGGCCTAGGCTTTTCTTTGTTGGTAAATTTTTAATTACATTTTCAATTTCACTGACTGTAATTGGGGTGTTTAAAATATTTTATCTTCTTCGTTCAACTTTGGTAATTCATAAGTATCTAAAAATCTGTCCATTTTTTCTATGTTTTCCATTTTACTGGAGTACAGGTTCTTAAAGTAGGTATTAACGATCCTCTGGATTTCTTTTGAACCTGCTGTGAATTCACCTTTTTCATTCCTGATTACATGCATGTCAGCCTTTTCTTTCCTTTTTTTAGATAAGATTAGCTAAGGGTTTGTCAATTTTATTTATTGTTTCAAAAATCCAGCTCTTTGTTTCATTTATTTTTTGTATCATTTTCTTAGTTTCCATTGCATTGATTTCTGCTCAGATCTTTATAATTTCCTCTCTTGTTCGAGGTTTGGGTTTTTCTTGCTTTTGTTTTTCTAGGAGTCTCAGTTTCATCTTTAGGTTGTTTATTTGATCCCGCTCTGCTTTCATAGTGTGGGCATTCAATGTTAGGAATTTTCCCCTTAGAACTGCTTTCATTGTGTCCCATAGATTCCTGTATGTTGTATTGGCATTTTCATTTAATTGTAAAAACTGTCTAATTTCTTATTTAATTTCTTCTGTGATCCATTGATTGTTTAGAACAGTGTTATTCAGTTTCCATGTGCTTGTGAAGTTCCTACAGTTTCTTGTGCTATTGATCATCAGCTTGATTGCACTATGATCTGATAATATACAGGGGATGACTTAAATTCTTTTGCATTTATTCAGACCTGTGCTGTGAGCCAATATGTAGTCTATCTTGGAGAATGATCCATGTACAGCCAAAACTAATGAATATTCTGATTTTGTGGGGTGAAATACTCTGTGGACATCTATTAAGTCCATGTGTTCCAAAGCTTGGTTCAGTTCTATTGTTTCATTGTTGATTTTCTGCGTAGATGATCTGTCAATTTGTGATAGTGGGGTATTTAAATCCCCCACTAAAATTGTATTAGTGCTTATTTGGTTTTTCATGTTACTTAATATTTGTTTTATATAGATGGGGGCATTTATATTTGGTGCATATATGTTTATGATTGTCATATCTTCCTCTTGAATTGTTCCCTTTACAAGGATGTAGTGGCCTTCTTTGTCTCTCTTAATGAGTTTTGGTTGGAAATTTACTTTGTCTGTGAATAAGATCTCTACCCCTGCTTTTTTCTGGACTCCTGATGCATGGAGAATTGTTTTCCATCCTTTCACTTTCAGTCTATGGGTTTCCTTTTGCACTAGGTGTGTTTCTTGTATACAACATGTTGGATTTTGCTTCTTAATCCATTCTGCCAATCTATTTCTCTTGATTGGTGAATTGAGGACATTAACATTGATGGTTATAACTGATATGTTCTGACTTATTGTCATGTTATTGTCCTTTTGTGACTCTTTTTACTTTTCGTCCCCTCTCCTTTTAGTTTCTTGGCTTGCCTATTTGATTTGGTCTATTGGGCCTTATGGTATCATGACCTTCATTGTCCTTTTCTAGGATATTATTTAGAATTCCTTGTAGTGCTGGTTTGTTATTCATGCAGTTTCTCAGGTGTTCTTTTTCATGGAAGTATCTTATTTCCCCATCTATTTTGAAAGAGAATTTTTCAGGATTCATCAGTCTAGGTTGGAGGCTGTTTTCTTTTAGGACTTGAAATACCTCACTCCATGCTCTCCTTGCCCTAAGGGTTTGTGTTGAAAAGTCTGCTGTGATTCTAATGGGCTTTCCTTTGCATGTGATTTCTTTCTTTTCTCTTACTGCTTGTAGTGTTTTGTTCTTCTGTTGGATTTCTGGGATCTTGATTATTATATGTCTAGGTGAAGTTTTTTTTTTTTTTTTTTTTGATCGTGGATAGTTGGAGTTCTATATGCCTCACTTATCTGTATGTCCAATTCTTCCCTTCTGTTTTTGAAGTTTTCTGTCATTAATTCTGTGACGAGCTTTTTTAAGTCATTTGTGTTTTTTTCCTGCTATTTCATGCATTCCTATCAGTCTTATGTTATTTTTGTTTGCATCATCTAGAAATTGTTGGATCAATTTCTCATGTTCCCTTACTGTTTTTGAGAGACCTCTTTTTTCATGGTCAATGACTGCAATCCTATCTTCTATTTCTGATATTCTATCTTTGCAATCATTTATTCTGTTGTGTACACTTTCAATAGCATTTTTAATCTCCTGAATATCTGTTTGGATCTGTTTTATGGATTCCATTTCTTTCCTCTGTTGGGCATTGATTGTTTCCATTTCTTTCTTATGCTGAGTCTTCATGGCTTCTATCACAGTGTTGAGCTCATCTATTTTTTTTCAGTTTCTTTTCTAGAGACTCGAATCATGACTGTCATTTTACTCATCATCTCTGTGGTTAACTGGGAAATTATTACTGATCTGAATTTTTCTAGAGCCTGATTGAGCTGTTTTGTTACCTCCTGTGCTATGGGTCCAGGGTGTCCTGCTGGTTCACTATCAGATTTTTTCATCCTCATTTGCCCTACTGTTCATTGGTGAACTGGAAGTCTGTCTTTGTGTCTTGCTTAAGTGTTTTTTCATTTTTATTTTTATTGTTTGGTTGTTCTTGGTTTAATTTCTGAGTTATTACTTAAATCTTCCTGATATAGTTGCCTTTTAGATTTTGACTCTGTAATGACTCATAGACATCCTCATTTTGATAATATCGGAGAAAACAACTCATTAAATCAATCACAATCCCTTATCCCAATTGATACATTCAGCAGCCCAATAGGATCAAGCACAGCTTGCAATTTGATCACTTGTGGTAGTCATTAATCTATCACCTTTAAACCACATGAATTAAATTAATATAAAAAAGCAGCCCAAAATATGTTTGCACTGAATACACTTTTGAATATAGCATCTTTACCATTTAGGTTGGGGAGTTAGACTGAGTAAGAACGAGATCAGTAGATAAGTGAAAGAATTGGAGAAGGTTCGAAGTGAAGCCAGAGGATGTAGAATGACCTTACTATCTTTGTGAAACTATGACATTCAGAGGGGATATACAGAGTGCAGGAATAAGGGCAAGAATATATCACCTTAACAGTAACAGGGGCTTGCCTTCCCTTGAAGCTATGGATACATGAGTGATGTAAAATGACAGAAGACAAGAACATAAAGAAAAAAAGAAAAAATAATAAAAGAAAAAGTTTGAGTTAGTGCAGGAGCAGGAATTAAAAGGGAGATTAGGGGTAATATGTTGGAGCAAGAGACTGAGTTGGAGAGAGAGGACAGAAAAAAGAAAGCAATTTAAGGGTGAAATGAGGACAAGAAAAAAAAATTGAAGGCCCTCTTTCAGACTATGTCTCTTTTGTCATATTATACCACGTGTACAGCCATGTAGCCAATGGCAGGTCAATGCAACTCAGACTCACCTCAGTCCACAAGGCCTAAATTGAGTTTCCCAACCTGCAGGGTTGAACTCCACTTAGTTGTATTACAGGTTTCCCCTGCCCTTTCTTTAAACATGTTCAAAGTTGGGAGCTCAGAAAAATACCATTCATGCCCACCTATGCCTCTGTAGAGTGGGTTCAAGGACTGGCCCAATCAGGAGGTTTGAGAAAGTGGTGGTGGGGAGGTAGTGGGGGTGTTTCAAGGGTGCCCACAAGGCTACCTTCCTTACTGGATCTGGCGGCGCACAGTCGGAGAGGTCGTGGACCCACTGGGTGGTTCCAAGCAGGCAGCTGGAGATGACCTAGTGTTATTTTTAAAGACATCCCATTTTCCAAGCAGGAGAGCCAATCTTTCTGAGGACCAGAACCAGGTCCAATTTCTCATTCAACTCTTCATTTACATTGAATAAGTTTGTATTAAAAGCAGACTTCTGTGGACCGGGGATCTAGCTCAGTGTTTCCTGCCTGCTTTGCAAGCCTAAGTAGACTGATGAGTTCTGTGTCTCTTGGAATCAGTCTCCTCCAGGATTTAAATGTTCTCATTTAATGAAATGCTTTCTTATTATTGCACATAAAGTCACTAATACTCTGCTTTGCTGAGAGTCTATGTGTAGAATTTGTGTTGAGTATATTCACCCATAGAATAACTTGAAAAGGTATTTTTTTCATTAAGTCAAACTCTTAGCTAATGTATTATACTAAAAGCTTTATTCCAAAGGGTTACTTCTGGTCATTGGAAATCGTAGGGTATTTTATGTTTAGTTTTATATAAGAATTGGTTAAAAGCTTACTGATACATTGCTCATTCCACCATTTATAGTCCTAATTAGGAAATGTCAATAAATTAAATCAATTGTCTAATACAGTGTGAGTTAGTAATGTATCTTTTTGCAGAATATGAATGAGAAACAAGGAGATTTTTGTAGAGAGACTCTTGTCCTCTCATAAGCAAGTGTTTTATTTTATATGATTATTTCTCCAGATATTTTGCAATTGACTGTGCAGGACTACTTTGGAAAGAAGAAGAAAAAGAGAACCAAGGCACTTCTCCTAAAACAAACAAACAAACAAACAAGCAAACAAACAGAACAAAGATACCAAAGTCAGAGAATGACATATGTTACAGGTACCATGTTACAGAAGCATAGAAGTAAAGTAAAGAGGGCTGGCTGGGACTCAGAGTTACTCTCTTGTCCAGGGAACAAACTTATGCTAATTGTTTTACCAGGAGTTTGAACCCATGGCCTGGGTCTCCTTATATTAAACTATAACCAACTGAGCTCATTAATAAAGAGGAAACCTGTGAGAGAAATCTGATGTCAAGTCTAAAGCAGTACATGCTCCATTATCCCAGCACCAGTGCTTTTACTATCACCACTAACTGAAGGATTATGGAAACAATTTCCTTAGGAGACATTTTTAATATACTGTACAAAGTCCAAGAATTCTTTAGGATTCAACAGCCTAAATTTGGTGCATGTCAAAATCATAGGGAATGATTATATTCTTTGGGCTTCATGAAATAACTACTAGTATTTTCTTTCTCTTTTCTTTTTTTTTTTTTTTTTTTTT
>NW_022900941.1:32012937-32021440 GCF_012274545.1 Fukomys damarensis | reverse complement strand
TTTTTTTTTTTTTTTTTTTTTTTTTTTTTTTTTTTTTTGGTAGTGGGGATTGAACTCGGGTCCTTGCACTTGCAAGGCAGACCACCGAACTACTGAGCTAAATCCCCGGCCCATTTACTTGCATTTTCAAAACAGAAATAAATTGTTTTTCTATCACATGTGTCGCAATGAGAACAATCCCAAAAGGTATTGGAACTACACAGTACTGTCATCCTTCGCTTCCACTGGGAAAGTGAGAATTAACTTAACTTCTTCTCAACTTGCCATTCTGAGTTTGTTGATCTGTTACTACAGCAAACTATTTGAGATGATTAACATATGAACAGAGAAGGTGTATTTTTCCTCGCAGTTTTGTTCAAATTCGTTATCAGTGGACTCCACTTCTTTGATACTACAGAGAAGTAGAACATCATGGTGGGAGCACATGGCAGAGCACACCAATTGACTCATGGCCAGGAAGCAAAAGAAAGAGCAAGAGAAAAGGTTCTTATTATCCCCTTCCGGGCCACCACTCCAGTGACCTGCAGCCAGCCTATAAAGCCCCACCTCTCAAAGACCCCACCACTTCCTCGTGGCATCATCCTGGGGATCAGAGTTTTAATATATGGGCCTTTGGGGGACTCTCAAAATCCAAACTATAGTTCTGGGAATATTTGAAATGTACTATTCATTTATTCATTATACCAATGAATAAGTAAGTATAAAAATACTTAGTAAGCTTTTCTCAGTACCAGGAATTATTGTAAGCAATGAGGATACAGAGGTGACCCAAACAGACAAGGCCTGGTTCCCACAGAGCGTATAGTAAAGAAATAGAGTCAATAAAAATCTAAGCCAACATGTGAGCAAGAATTGATTCTTACATGTTGATACTGCATAATTTCTCAAATTTTAAAAATATTGTTTCTAGAAACACAAAGTGTTGGAAATTATTGTTTGGCTGCTATGGATGTGACTTATTTAATGTGGTGTAGTGAAAGCTTTCTAATATTACCTAATAGAAATATTCTCAGTAATTTTGTGATTTTCATTAAGCAGTTTGGCTTGGCTCTGACGTCACACACACTTACATTTGAATCCTGTCTCCTCTCCATTAGCACCATGAACTTAGGCAAGTTTTAATGATGTAAGTTTGTGTTTCTAAATAGTACAAGTGAAACACATAGTACTTAGACACAATGCTCAAGAAATATTAGTTGTTTTTATTTTATTTTATTGGTACTGGGTATCGAATTTGGGACCTTGTTCTTTTGAGGTAGACAGTGGAACCACTGAGCTAAATCCCCAGCCTTCAAGAAATATTAGTTCTCCCTTCCAGTGAAAAAGAAGGGCAACTCTTGCTTATCATAGCCAGAGGTGTCTTATTTTGACCAGTACGTATACAGCCTTTAGAAATAGAGTGAGGAATTTGAGTTATGTTACTTTGCTGAGTGGTTTTATTGAAATACATTTAATGTCTTTGAGAACATTGTTGGCTTTAGATACAAAAGCAGTTAAATCAGAACTCTGCTTTCCAAGATAAAATATTTGCTAAATCATTTTGAACCTCTCACTAGTGATTTATAACAGTCTTTATCTGTAGGTGTTTTTCTTCCAACTTTTCAGAGGTGGGGAATAGAACAGACAATAGGTTAAGGTGAAAACTGTGTGTTTAGCTTAGTTGTGTTTCATCTCTGGGCTCTGCTCTAAACATTCCTTCTGAAGGTATAGGTTTGGTATTTGAAAAGCAAAGGAATTCAATATCTTGGGATTCTATAGCCTGCATCATTCATCAAAATAAACTCCAGGAGCTGGGGCCCACATATCCTTTGGAGACTAGAAGAATGCTCTGCATGTGGTAAGGGGTGTGGGAGAGGGCAATGATTGCACCCGAGGGAACTGGCTTTTTAGACGATTGTCTGCTCTCACTCTGCCGTCTCTCTGTTAGTAACAAAAGGCTTGACCTCCTCAGGCCTAGACATCTGGCTGCATCCCCAGATGCTGCTCTGAAGTTAGAGTAAAATACAGAGAAAGTAAAATACAGAGAAAGCATCGGGTGTTTCAGATTCAATAATGTTTGGTATAGCAGTATTGTTGGTAAGAGTAAGAATGATTAGTTATAAATATGGGCTTGATAGTTATTTAAATTATGTAAATCACATAAAATAATAATTACTTAAACACAATACTTTCTATAGTAAGCATTGTTAATGAACTGCTGTTTTGATGCACACACATTACCTCTATAAAACATCAACAAAAATATTTGGATTCAGAAAAAATTATTTCCTTATTTCATAGAAGAGAAAACTGAGATTCAGTTAAAAGCAAAGTAACTTTCTCTAGTTCCCCTAACAGGTAATGCTGGTACTGGGACCTGAACCCAGGTGGAACTGTGAGGTCCACTTTTTCTGTTGAACACATTGGCAGAGTTATATTTAGGTATATTTTCTATTATTGAGCCTAGGACTTGAACTATCACCACCATTATCAACTGTGGCTGGTGACGGCTTTGCCAAAAGAAATAACATTGAATGCACCTTTCCACTTCGATCCAGAACGCCTTCCTGAAAGGGGCTCCGGTTCAATTAGTAGAAACAAGAAATCAATTGAATGAAAAGGAGAGAGCATTTTTTATTCAAAGAGCACACTGGTACTATTGGCTTTTGGTAGTTAAAATTGCTATGCTTTAGTTTCTTGATGTCAATTCATATTTTAGTCTTTGTGTTTTCTTTTCCAAGTGCATGACCTCATGACTGCTACACTTTCGGGCTCAGATGATGTCAGACATAAACTTCTGAACCTTTGGATGTTGTTTTAGCCAATCACTGCGGTGAACTCTGAAGATATCCTTCAGCTCATTTTGCACACAGGCTCCAAGGTGAGAGTTTGCATCTTCTAGTTCGTGTTTACAAAAGTTACTTTCATCCAAAATAAAATGACTGTTCACTTCAGAGAACTTGTACAGAGTTGGAATTCTCTCCCAAAGGGCAATGATGGATAGTCAGAAGCTAATGTTGCAAGTCACTGACTGGGCAGCCGCTTTCAAAGATGTCACCTGAAGCCAAAAAGGCTTAATTCTGTTCTTGAAAGAGCAGCGTTAGAATTCTTTTGACCATGGAGATAAGCATCCCTCTCTCAGGCATTTTGATTCAAGATCATCTGGAGATTTTAGGGAATTATAAATCAGGAACTCTGAACATTCAAAGTCCAGATCACTTTCCTGGCTTGTTAATTTCAAGTACATCTTAGTGCAGAGCATTTTAACTGTCCTCATTCACTACTACATGTGCATATGCCTTTTAAAGTTACATTACTCTAAAAAATAAGACTAGGGCCAGGGATGTAGCTCAGTGGCGCAGTGCCTGGCTGGCAAGTGCAAGGTTGAGTTTGATACCCCCTTGGGCGGGGGCACTAAAAATGGTGAAAAGAAGAATGAGAAAGAACTAATTTAACTTCTACATTTTGGCCTCAATTCAATAAATGAAATTCATTTGTTCATCTAGGAAATATGTACTTGCTATGTCCTAACATGTTTCCGAGTAAGAACATTATGGTCTTGCCCATATAGCTTGACACAGTGGTGGAGACACATCAATAATTACAATAAAGAGTGGTCAGTGGCACAATGGGCTTTCCTTTAACTGGAAAGATGTAATTGGTCAGGAGGTTGCTTTTATTACATGTTTTCAAAAGGAAGAATTAAGAGATTATTAGAATACAGAGAAAAATAAGTATTTTTTCTTCCAATTTTAGATTCATAGCTGAGAATCTTATTTTTAAAGAAGAAACAATATTAAAACTATACAAATTTATGCAAGTTTTATATGATATGGAACCTTTTGAAATAAGAGAGCCAAAGAAACAGGTAAACCTCTGTATTTTTGTGTTTAGTGTTAGGCTTGATCTAACCATGATCTGGTTAAAGAATATATCATTGAATTCCAAGCTACAGTTTTAGCAGATACAAAAAATCTGCAGCCCTCAGCAAAACATACCACTCCTTCAGGTGGCTAAAAATCAGGTACAGGCTGTGCCATCTCTGGGGGGATAGAACACAGAATACATCTTCCTGGTATCAAGTTATCTGATAAAATCCATACGTTTGCCTTGACCGCTGCATGGTCCCCAACCACAAACATTTTGCTTTGACCCCTGTACATGACAGGCCACGTCCCAATCCCCTATAAAACTCTCTGCTTTTTCTTAGTTCACCACTGATAGCTTTGTCGCCCTCAGTCAACCTGCATCCTGGTGAATTGAGTCTGTATCCCGATGCTTTGCACTTACCTCATTTGGGTGGTCTCATTCCTCCACTGTTTGTCTCATCTAGTCTTGGTAAAGAGGCTACAGACATGAAGAAATGTGACTGGAGGAAAAAAAAAGGGTACAATCCCATAATAATAACTGGAAGGAAGTTAGCAAAGACTGTGCAGATCCTTCTTGGAGCCTCTGTGTCTTTAAAGAAAAGCACACATGTGCTTGTCCTCCAGATGTAAGTTGGTCACCTTTGGAATGAAGATTTTATGGCTTGCTTCAGAAGAAGTTCAGAGAATTTTTTTATGACCTAAATCAAGACAAAACTCTTCGGAGAAGGTCAGAGAAATTTTCTTGCTTCTACTGTTTCCTCAGATGGCAACGTGTCATACTTTAGGGCAATGGATCATGCATGTACCTCCTCAGGAGCGATGGTTATGTAAGCGGATCTTGGGTCCTTGTTTGGGGGCAGTGAAGATTGAAGCTGACACAAAGCAAAAAGCAAGTGGTGGGGAATGGCCAAATGTGTGTTTATTAGAAAGAATAAAAGAAAAGTTCTCTACTAGTTGGAGAGGGGTGTTTGTTATAGATGTTTAGCTCCATTGGGTTTTTGCACAGCTTTTGGGACTCACGTAGGTAGGTAACAGAAAGCAGCGGTGCTCGGGGTTGCTGGTAGGCCTTTGGTATCTGGAAATACAGCAGCTTCGTTTGCATTTCACTTCCTCCAAGGGCTCTCCGCTTTGGTTAAGGACCTATTCCTTGTCTCTAACACTTCATTAGGCTCTGCTAATGAATTGTGGTATGCTAACTCATGCAGGCCCTGACTTCATTTTCTTCAGTTACCTATTTAGGATTTGTGTCCTATCTGCCTAACTCCCCTGTCTCCTGGCTTCGGTTAGACACATAAAAATATAGATTCACACTGCCGGTTTAATGATGAACACTCTGAAAAGTAGTGAGCTTCTCGTCACTGGCAGAAGTAAAATAGAATCTTTCTATTCAGCTTGGATAAACAAATGGGGTCAATGCTTGTGAAACTTCCCACCTGGAAATGCAGCAGTTTCATGAGTTAAATGTTTACTTAGAATAGTTCCTGGTCTCCATGAGAAGATCAAGACTTGAAGTCTGGACATCTTTACTGACAGCTCCTAAATAGGAATTAAGGGCAATAAAACAGGTGTGAAGACTTCTGACATTTTATATCTAGCATGCCATATATTACTCTACTTTTAAGCATTAGAAACTAGTGGTAGGTTTATGATAAATGAAATTCCTCTGAGAAAAGCAAAGCAAAACCTCTCCCATTACAATAAAAAGAAGACAAAATATTTTACTGTGAAGCATTAATTTTTTTCAAATGTGATATATTTTTCCAAACTTTTTATGCCATCATTTTCTTAAAGAATTTTTTTCTTTGTTATTTAAAGAGTAGAACCTGAACTCATTCTTTTCCTGGCCCCAAATCTCAGCTCTTCTAAATAGTTTTTTTAAAGACACTATAATACTTATTAACATAAATTCAGTAATATATACATATGTAGAATCCTTATACATATCTATTCTTGTAACAGAGATAGTCTTTGATGTTATTGAAAGTAATTACCACAGGATGTTTACGTGAAAAATATTTTTTGCTTACAAAGGATCTTTTAATCAGTTTCAGCACCTCAGTGCAACTATGGTATATCTGATACCTGTGGTGGAAACTATTAAGAAAACATTTCAACAAATTGAGTTTTGAAGATCAAATTGGCTTTTGTCTGTGCTTCATGAATTGGGCAACATCCAGTGTACAAAATAGGCAGGAGCTGTGCTAGTTGGGACAGAGCGCTATTTTTAGGTAGCTTCAGCAGGAATAAGGAAACAGCACAGTATAAAGCACAGATCAGTTAATACCCAGGCACGTCCAGCAACATTTTCTTTGTATGAACTATAGCAGAGGGGGCTGGGGTTTGCTTATCATGACAGTTTAGACAAAGCCTCCTTTGATTAGTTGCTATGATCTCTCTCTCTCTCTCTCCCTCCCCCTCCCTCTCCCTCTCTTCTTCCCCATCCTCCTCCTCTCTTCCCTCTCTCCCTCCTCTTTCTTCTCCCTCTTTCCTCTTCCCCCTCTCACTCTGCCCCTACTTCTCTCCCTCTCTCATAACTTGTGCAGAATTTGCTATCATTTCTCCTGACTTCAAAGAAGGTTGGATCTCATCACAATCTAGGCTTTGCTTTGATGATGTGGACTATCAGCAGGAGTGACATCTTTTGCTGTTGGTCTCTGGGGGCCCACTGCAGGAGCTCAGTTCAAATCAGTGGCCTTCCATAAATTTCACTTAATAAAACCAAAGTCATAGGGTTATGAACTTTTGTTGTATTCATTACATTTGTATATGCATTTCTTTTAATAATGAGAGATTTGTTTTTCCTAAGAACTCTTGTTATTGCTTTTTATTATTATATTGTAATTTTTGATAATTGCAGAAGTAGTTAATCTCAATCAATATTAATTAAGTCACTTTTATAGGCCTGGCATTGTCTTAGTCACAATTATTTAAAGTTGAGAGAAACCAGATATTCTTCAGCAGCAGAACAGAATGTTCTGACAGCCAATCACCAAACAACCTATAAGGATGGGTGCAATTTGCCTATCCCTTATTAGTCTAGATAGCACAAAAATAAGTTCCCCTCAAGAGCTTTGCATCAAAAAGTAAAAACCAAAGCAAAACACAGCTTTTTAAACTGAGGTGATTTGAAAATGAGGATACATAGCACAGTTTGCCTGGAAACACTTTGGGTCTATATAAAGGGGACTCATCCCTGAGCACTTTTGAGTTCTTTCCATTTAATCAGTTAACATTTTGTTATGTTGTTTGTTTGTTTATTGTATATGCTTCTACTTTGGGGAATTAACCTTTTGCTGAAGTTGCAGAGACAAACACATTAGTTATGCAAGATTGGCTGTAAAATTTGAGGGTTGTTGATTGTTGATTCCAAAGTATTAATTTAAGTGCTCAATGAGGATGTTTGGCCGCACTAACTAGCCCACATAACTTTAATAACATTTTATGAATCATTCAGAGGAAATTTCTGGATCATTTGCAGAGTAGTCTTTTAGGAAGAAATGTGTAGTGCAAATGGCAGTTCTGCCCTTCCTGATGTTAACAGTACTCACACTGAAACAGTATCAGACAGCTGCACCCCAAGGGTTCAGAAGGTACTCCCTTCCCATCTACTTCAAACGGTAAATTTGCTTTGAAAAACAATTTTCATCCAGTTGACCTTGATATAAGAATGATATCAAAACTCCAAATGATATAGGGGAAATATTATAACTCCCAACCTGTTGGATACCAGATACTCTAAATTTGTTTTCCCAAAATGGAAGAGTGAATTCTAAGGAACAACAGAGGCTAAGAGTAAGAAATATTTATCGAGAGTAGAGATTTTAGCTCCTGAGAGTCAGGAGGTGTCCCGAATGGGTGACCAAGGACCCACTTCACAGGGGGAGTTTTATAAAGCACAACCATATGGGTACAAAGTGGTTTAAAACTATTATTAATCAATAAAATTACAAGTATAGTTGCTTAGGTAATATTGGTCCAATGGGGAAATAAGTCACGTAGCAAACGTTCATGGAAAGAACAAGGACTTTTTCAGGAAGGGATGAATCTGAGGGTCTTGGTCACCTACTAAGGTGACTGATGTCTATCTAGACCTCATTAGATTGCATATTACCACTTATCCCTTGGGGAAGTGTATAGGTCTGCTCATTTCATCTTTATCTTGGGGCTTGGCCTCCTACTGATGTGCCTCTGGTCTTTTGCCCTGACTCTTTTGAGGTCCCAGCCCTATCTAACTGCCTATAGTATTTCCATCTAACTTAGCTGTCTATAGTAACTCTACTGCCTGAAAAAAATTCTTCAATCAACAAATATTTATGGAGTACCACTTTAGTGTGTGTGTGTGTGTGTGTGTGTGTGTGTGTGTGTGTGTGTGTATGTGTGTTTCAGTGCTGGGGACTGAACCTAGGAACTGGTGCCTGCCAGGCAAATGCACTGCCACTGAGCTTCATCCCCAGTCTTTAAGTTTTATGAAGAAAGAGTAGCTCCTATCCTCAAGAAACTTGGTTTATTTGAGTGGGGAGAGATCCAAAATAAAAATCAGGTTTCATCAAAAAGTGCTGTCAGAGCCAGGGATTTAGCTCAGTCGTTCTACCACATTCCTCAAAAGTGCAAGGTCCTGAGTTCAAACCTAGGTTAAAAAAAAAAAAAAAAAAAAA
>NW_022900941.1:32007367-32012886 GCF_012274545.1 Fukomys damarensis | reverse complement strand
AAAAAAAAAAAAAAAAAAAATGTGCTGCCAGGCTTGAGAGGAAGCTTCAGCTTCTGAGAAGTGTATTGTCCCACCACTGCTAATTTATTGTTAATCAGTCCATGAATTCTGTAACAGTAGGGGCTTTAGGAATGCAGGTCTTTGTGTCAGAGTACACCTATTATTGATGCTTTAGATCTTGGAGACATTACTTCCCCCTTTTTGTGACTTTTTTTTTCTATTGTCCAATGTAGAGGAATTTTTTATTTTATTTATTTGTTTATTTTGTACCAGGGGTCAAACTTGGGCCTCTGAGCTTTCATGTAGGTGGCATAATCACCAAACTCCCCGGCTCTCAGGGAAGTTCTTTAAGTGAGTACTTGGTTTTCTCCAAACTATGGTTATCATCAATAAATAGGTGACAAAAGTTTTCTTACCATAGTTGATGTGGCATTATATAAGTAGAGACTTTGGAAGGGAGATGGATTTGGAGAGTGATTAGTTCATCACCTGCCCTAAAGCAGCAATGTGACTACATTTTTTTTTCTACCTGCTCATGTATTCTAATATGCTGTGGTATTTTTGTCATGTCTTCAGTAAAGGGCTGCAGTCTCTCTTTGGTATGCATTGTTGGTAGACCTGAAAGAAAAGGGGAAAAAGGAAACTAATTTCTTGTCAACCATTACTGAGTTGTGGTTGACTCCCTCCATAACAAGAGTCAGATAAGCAGGGGAAAAGCAGAACAAATTTGTTTCATCGAAGCTTTAGCGACAGAACCTTCAGAAATAAAAACTTCAAGAAATGAGAGAAACTGTATTTTTGTTTGGTTACAAATTTACAAATTGTTTATTTTTGTAGTTTTCCACTTAATATTTTTCGACCACTGTTGACCACAGGTAACAGAAGCTGTGGAAGTAAGAGAACAGACAATTAGGGTGGGGGCTACTATATTTGTTTCTATGATAAGAGAGACTCCATTATGAAGTAGCTATCCTAGAAATTTACAGATGCAGGAGATTACTGAGAATAATAATTACAATTGCTGGTCCTTCACTATTGCCATGCACCTCATATAATGCTTTATTTCTACGTAGGTTTGCTGAAGAGTACACAGCTGTGCAGAAGAGTGATTGGACAGAAAGGAATATGATCTAATGGTAACAAACTGAGAAAACTTATCCAGGGCTGTTTGTTCATATTGCTCTTCATAGAGCTGTGCCTTTATTTCCTTCTGCAGGTACAAGATAGGATGTCTGTTGTACAGGGTGTTCAAGAGAAGAACAGAGGGAACTGTCAGCCTTTTCAGTTTTCTCAGTGTCGAAGGTACCGTAGTTTGAAGTAGTGAGTCCTAAAGCCTAACAACAGCAAGATCTTTTTCTCTCAGGGCTAAATGACAAGTAATTGGACCATTTAAAGCTGCATCAGTATGGGTGAGCCACCCCAGCGAAATGGTTTGGACCAATAACATTTAGTATTCCATAATGTCAACTTTGTTAGCATATAGGACAGCAAATTGTAAAGAAAGGACAAAACCTTCAAGTGGATAGATCTAGTGGTAGGACTGAAATAGCCTAAAACAGGAACAGCATTTTTTTCAATAATAATTAATTATACTTTTCCCTAAAACCTCATATCTCTCATTTATATCCCTTTGCATGGCTACTGGGAAGTTAATGCCACTAAGTTTTTCAATGCCGTTATGAATATGTTAATGCTCTTAAAATTTAGGAAGTTAAAGGCTCAGAGTTAACTTTTGTTTTATTTTATTGATTTATTTGTGTTTTTGAGACAAGGTTTCACTTTATGATTAAGGCTTGTCTTAAACTCAAGATCCAGCTCAGGCTGACCTCATATTTGCCTCAATCCTGCTGCCTCAGCCTCCCGAGAGCTGGGATTACAGGAGTATACCAACACACCTGGCTTAGAGTTAATTTTTAAAGTTAAAAATTTTTATTGTAGATTAGGACAACTTGTATCCATGAATCTCTTAGATATATAGTAATAGAATAGTGTTTCAGATGATATTGGTAAATGTTTATCTCTTTTAAAATTCAATATAACCTACTGCTTAGTAAGATTCTTCCAAAAGAAAATCAAGGAATCGATCATCCAGAGATGTTCTCTTGACATTATAAATTTCTGACTCTATATGATTAGCATTAACAGACAGATTGAGGCCCATGTGGAAGAAATTTGTGCTATAAACATTTCTTGAAATGTTATGAAGTTACAGGCAGTGAATCTACCATCAGTATATAAGTTACTATTGCTTAGGTGGTAGATTCTTATTACTAGTTTATGAAGTAGTATTTGTCTTTCTTCTGTATGGGAGAAAACCATAGAAATAAATAAGCGACAAATAAATAAGCAAACTTTCCCAGGTAGTAATTCTTGTTTTAGTGTCAGTTAGCAAATCTGAGATAATTTACCAGCTTGAGTAAAATTATTCCCCATAAATAGTATTTCAAAAACGTCCCTCTATGAAGGAAACACCAGTGGACCATGAAGATGACTCCCATCCAAAGAACAATTATAGGACTCAGGAGTGAGACAAGGGCTTTTATCCTCCCTTTGACTGGGACACAAACTGCTGACCTCAGCAAAAGAGCAGATTGTTCCCAGATGTGGAATGATGCAGTGCCTAGGGATGCCTCAAGGTTGTCTATTTTAGAGCTCTTTTGAAGGACTTCTGATTCTAGCCATGACAGAGTAGCTCACATTAGACTAACCTTTCTGCTAATGTCAAGTAAGGGTTAGGGTTTGGGTCAACTACAGAGCTAGACAAAATAGAAAGCATACAATCAAAACCATCTATATGGAGTCATTATGGAGTCATTGAAAAATAATCTATAGTCAGAATTTGAGAAGCTAAGGTCCTATAGAAAAGGAAGGGATATTGAGGGAGTCTTAATTCACTGCTGCTTTTACCGATCAGAACTTGGAGCACATTTTGAGAAGAAAGTAGCACCTTTAGAGCTCCAGCAGCCTTACTCAGAAAGAGGTACAAACATTATAATTTAGAACAGTAGCTAGATGACTAGAACTTGGATGCTTTTCATGCTGAGAAGAAAATGTTGTGGAGAATTAAGCCTAGCAATCTGTGTGCAGTTTCCCCTTGATTCATGTGATGACTTCTAAAGTGTTTGTGCCCATGATAAAACACAAAAACCCAGCAGGTTACAGTTGCTCTGAGGCTAAACATTTTTAAATTGCAAATATTTTGGCAATCTTACGGTATTGAGGAAAGAGTGGAATTCAGGCTTTCCAAAGTGAATGTTTTACCACTGCCTTTTGTTTGAAACTCCTGAAGAGGAGTTCATACTGCAGGAGAAGACAAAAAGTGGAAACAGAAGAAGCACCGCACAACTCATTTTATGAGTCCAGCATAACCTTAAACTAAAACCTAGCAAGAATATTATGAAAAGTAATATTTAAAAATGAATTTCTTGCATATAGATTTAAAATCTCAGATAAAATATTAACCACTCAAGTACATCACAAACAAATTGAGTTTATTCTAGAAAGCATGGTTCATTTAATATTAAAAATCAATTATCAAAACATACCACAGTAAAAGAGCATTAAAAAGCAGCACAGTCTCTCAATAGATGCAGAAATGCACTTGATAAAATTCAACACTTATTCACGCTATAAGACCTTGGGAGTTAAAAATATGAAAAATTCTAATACTCTTAATGGATATCCCTAAAGATCTTATAGCTGATAATTTAATGAGGAAATAACAAATGTCTTTTCCCCAAAGTTAGGAATAAAGCATGACTTTCAACAACACTACTTTTGTTCAATATTTTACAGGAAGGCTTCACTAGTACAAGATCAAGCAGACAAAAGAGGAGGGTCATAAAAATTAGATATTTAAAAATGTTATTATTTGAAAATAATGTAATTGTGTACACAGAAAATTCAAAAGGATATACTGTATAAATAATCATGCTTGATAAATCAGTTAAAGTCACTGACTACAAGCTAAGTATACAAAAGCTACTATTTTGCTATACAATAATAAGTATACAGATAAATGATGCTCTTTTTAATGGCATCAAAGGCAGTAACTAAATGTTTCGAATTAACTTTTTTAACATTGTTAACCCATAAACAAAATTATGAGATGTTATTGGGTTAAACAAAAGATGATCTGAACAAAAGAAGAGATGTATTATTTCCAAAAATTGAAACATGCAATTCAAAGATATCCATTCTCCCTAAATTGATTTATAAATTTAGGCAATCTCAATTAAAATTCCATCAACATTTCTTTTTTTTCTTATTGAGCTTATCTTTTTTAAAAATTACTTTTATTTGTACATTTTAGGTATACAGTATAATGACAGTCATCATGGGAAATTTGTAGCTTTACATAATGTAGCTTGGTTCTTGTTTATTCCTGTTCTCCTTTCCTTCCTTCCACCCCTCCACACCTCACTATTTACAAGAGCTGTGTTTTCATTTTTTCCTTCTTTCTCATTTTTTCTTTTCCTTCTTTCCTTTCCCCCACCCCCTCTCTAATTCCCCTTCCCCTTTGAACATTTGATTCTCAAATTTTTATAGAACAATGAGGGGTCTAGAACAGTCAAGACAATCTTGAGAGAGATCACACCTGGAGGACTCACACTATAAGACATCAGCCTTTACTGCAGAGCTCTGTAATTCAATCAATATGGCTGGACAAAAAAGAGAGATGAATAAACCTTTGAGTAGAATAGTGATTTCAAAAATAAATGTGCACACATATGGTCAGTTAGCTTTCTAAGGAAGTATGATTTTAATTTTGATGAAACTATTTTAAAAGCTACATTGAACTGGATTAGTTTAATATTCACATAGAAAAACATGAATCCTACCTACCTTATACCATATACAAAACTTAATTCTAGATAAATTTAAGATGTTTAATTAAATGTGGAATGTAAAAAAGAAAAATAGAAAGGTTAACATAGGACAAGATCTGCATAATTTTAGAATCTCCATGATCTTGGGATATGTGGAAATTTTTAAAAGGAGATAAGAGCACTAACTATAAAGAAAAAGATTGAGAAATTATATCTTACTAAAAAAAGAACATGTTCACCAAAACATACAAGAAGAGAGCTAAAACTCAAGCCATAGAGGGGTGAGGATATTTGAAATACATATAAGTAGCAGAGAACATGTGTTAAGAAATATTAGTTAAGAAATATTAGTAAAGAAATAAAAAGACAACCCAATTAAAATGATCAAAAGAAAACTTGATTAGACAGTTATTGAAGGATACATGCAAAAAATAATTACCACTTGAAAAGATTCTCAATATCATCAATTAAGTACATATAAGTAATGACATAGCATCCATTCAAGTGACTAAAATGAAAAAAAAATTTGATGACATTAATTGCTGGTAAAATTACAGAATAACATATAAAACTCTCCTGCTCTGCTAAAAAATAAAATTGAACAAATATCTTACAGAACTATTTGTAACATCTACTAAAGCTAAGCATGCACTTATGTCATGACACAGAAATTCCAAACTTAGATATAAT
>NW_022900941.1:31994385-32007162 GCF_012274545.1 Fukomys damarensis | reverse complement strand
CCCTGACAAATTTTTACATTAGTATTGTATTTAAGAATTCCAAACTAGAAGTAATGCAGATGCCCATTGTCTTAGTTACTTCTCTTGTTGCTGAGACAAAATACCCGACACCCAAAGTTAAAGAAGGGAAAAGGTATAATTAACTCACAGTTTGTAGAGGTTTCAGTCCATAATTGGCTGGCTCCAAGGCAAGGTGGCTTAGCAGAGGGGTATCACAGAGGAGAAGTTCATGGCACCCACAAAGTAGCAAAAACAACAAAGGACCTTAAACAGTGTCTTTCAGTTCCTTTTGTCTTTTCTAGACTACTTAGGCGGGTAGCACTCACAACTTTAAACCTAGTGCCCTGAGCCTAGCTTTGCACCATGAGTCAGTTCCAGCACCACACGCTCTAGATCCAGCCATTTCTGAAAAATCCCCATCACATGAGGCTTTGGGGGGACATTAAAGCACAAGCCATAACACCCATTAGAAGTAGAATAGAAAATTTGTGATAAATTTAATAATGGGATATTATATAATGCTGAAAATGCCAACGAAAGACTATAGGTTAAGTCATGAATAAATCTCACAAATGAAATGTTGACTCAAAAAATCCAGACTTAAAGGAGTATATGGTAATATATGATTTACCGTACGTTTATCTGAAGAAGTTTTATGAAGACCAGCAACAAGCAAAACTGATCAATGACTATATGTGTCAAAATACTGATAACCTTCAGAGGAGTAGTGATTGAGAATGATTGGGAAAGGATGGAAAGTGAAGGCTTTTGTGATGCTGTTACACTTTATTTTGATCTAATGCTAGTGCTAGTCATTGGAAGTATACAACTCGTAAGACATTATTGAGGTGTGCTGTTTGTTCTCTACACAGTGCTCTGTATGAATATAGTTGTCCTGCATTCCTGGTTCTAGAGGGCCTCTGTAGATACCAAATCCATATATTATATAAAATGGCATAGTGTTGACATAGTATGCTTATCATCCTGATACACAAAATCATCTCCAGACTACTTATAATATCTACTACAATGCAAATATCATGAAAATAGTAGTTATACTGTATTGTTTAGAAAATAATGACAGAAATGCTTTTACATGTTTTGTGTAAATGCAAAGTACTTTTGAATGTAGTCATATGTTGATACTTGACTGCTTTGAAACTCCTCCAAATTGGCACTCTATGCCTTTTGATATGAAAGGTTTTTCATGGTATTCATTGGCACTCCATGTGGAAGCTAAAATTTGTTGGCGTCGATTTTCTTGTGACTTGCTATCCTTTTCAGTCAGAAAGATTTGTTTGGTACTCATTGTTTTGGTACTCTTTACATCTCTTGGAACCTAATAAAAACCAGCTCTGAAGTATCACCGTATTTTCAATCTGCTGTTGGTTGTATCTGCCCATGTGGAACCTGTGGAAATGGAAAGCTGACTGTATCATATTTTTCAGAGCAAAATTTACCAACAACTACTCTTCTATGTATTTCAGCCATAAATTCAAACCATTTCAAGAAATCAGGCTTTTGAGGCTGTTTTGAAACATCTACTTCTAGGTTTTCATGGTCAGTTATAAGATTATACAAATTATGTGTACACAAGTTGTTGGATTATACCAATTGTAAGAGTATAGATATTATTTGGAAAACAGACCAAAATTCTTGGTGTCAACTTTATTGTAGTCTCTTTATCTCAAATGACCTAACCAGTTATTTTATTTCCAGTTATAATGGTGAGTTATCAGGGATGTAGTCTGAAGACAGCTCTAAACATAGCACAAGTTTGGTATTCAGCAAACTCGTGGTGGTTTTGAATTGCTTTTAGAAGTTCAGGAAGGCTCCAACTTAGTAAAGAAGTGGTTATGGTATAGTTTTCTGGAGCTGAGTGGATTTATCTTGGCTTTGAGGCATCAGACATTTGACTCAGTTTTTCAGTTTGGCTGGTTGTGTGTATGTGTGCATGTGTGCATACATGAGTGTGTGTATTTTGCCTGTTACCATTCATTTTGGGTAATTGTTGGGTAATTGGGAGATAACAGTGCTTATTTTAGGGTCTTTTTAAAAGTTATGGCTACTATATAACTGCAACCCTGATCAAATCTTTGAAATTAATGTGATTAAGTGTTCTAAGAAAAATATCAAATTCCTCAACCATGCCCTCTATTGCTAGCTAGTGTGCCAATGTGGAATTCACAAATTACCTCACTGCATCCTTAAAGAAAACTTAAATTTTGTCTGAAGGAGTAAATCCTAAATGAAGGACACGTGATGCTTTCTGATATACCCTTTAAAATTTTTGTTTGCGTGCCCCTTCTATTTATAACTAAACATCATCACCCCTTGGTATTCAAGTATATAGTCCACCATCTTAATTGTAGAATTAAGATGTAGCAATAACGCAAGTGCTGTGTCGAGCTGCTTTAATGATAGTTGATTGGCTGAGCTGCAGCTGGAGTAAGGAGTGGGGATAAGACTCGAGATGGCTTATGAGACGTCTGACAACAAAGGTGCGATCAAGATCATATTAAGCTGAACTTTAAAATACCAGTAATTAAGATCTAATTCAATCAATTTTATTATTTATTTATTTATTTATTTATGTTGCTATTGGGAATTGAACTCAGGGCCTCACACTTGCCAGGAAGGTGCTGTGCTACTGAGCTAAAGCCTGGCTCAATTAATTTTAATGAGAAAGAAAACTGTGTTCCATGAAAATGAAAAGTGTAATCATGATGAGGTGATAAGTACAGAGTAATGCGTAACTCTAGATTAAAACTTCTTGGATTCTAACTTTAGTCTAACATTACTAACTACATAATGGTTGGTGAATTAGAATACAATTCTGTGCTTCAGTTTTCTTATCTGTAAAATTGGGAAAATAATATTTGCTTCATGAGTATGTTGATGAGAATTAAATGGCTTTATAAAATAAGATGCTTAGAAGAGCACCCAGCTCGTTGTGTTAGTCATTGCCACCCTCACTGTTGCCACCAGCAAACTCGTCATACGGGGACATGAGCAATGTTTCAGAACGCGGGTTTTCCTCACCTCTGTGTGGATGGCAAGCTTACCACAAGTCAGTAGCTTGGAAGCCAAGAAAAGAAAAGTCCTTTCTGGCACAACATCCTGGGGAGGACACTAACTGGCCTGCTTAAAGTCGTGTGCTGGCTGCTCTCTGTGACAATCACTCTGGTTGTGGTGACGAAACTCTCCACTAGCCAGGCCTGAATTATGAATCCATCTTCATGGCTGCAGGCTGAAGTTGAGTGTGGGGTAAGGCCAACTCGTTCAGACCACAGAGCTCATGCTCTCCACAGGTGAGACCAGGGCTGTTAACTTGATGTCAGTAGTGAGCTTTTTGGAGTGACATAGAGAAAATATCTATGAGCAGTAGTTTTTTTTTGTTTTGTTTTGTTTTTGGTACCGGGGATCAGACTCGGGTCCTTGCACTTGAGAGGCAGGCCACCGAACCGCTGAGCTAAATCCCCAGCCCTATGAACAGTAGTCTTTAAATATATTTTAATTATTCTTGGATGTTATTGTAGAAGTATGAAGTAATCCTGGCTTCCACAGGAAAGCTTGATGGAAAGAAATACATTATATGTGTCTTTCAAGTCCCTGTGATACACACACATTAATTTTTGTCTTTAAAACCCTAATGATCATAATTATCCCTAGTAAAATAAATTCCAGTTTATAGAATGTCATATGACAGGAGACATTTCAGCTTTCATTATAAAGTTTATAACTGTCTGGGATGATTTTATTTACATTTTTTAGCTTCTCATCCCTCCTCTTACACAAATAAACTTCATATACCTTTTTCTCTTTTAGTGCAAGCATAATGTGTGTTTATTACTTAAATATATTTCTATTCCATTTCCAAACTAGTCATTGATAGTTATTCTGTGTAAATATTCAAATGAATATTTTCCATTGAATAAAAATTATATGTATGTCTCTAATGTGAGATGCCTATGAAAATGAGACTGCAAATTGAATTATTCATATACATATAATTCTAAAATAGTTTTAATGGAGATGAGTTTTAGTTCCCACGTATTGGCAATTGATATGTGCTTCTTTTAAGATACCATGAAGTCATGCAACAAATCTGGACATAATTTATTTTGAGGTCTGCTATGGTTTATATCTAGATGTTCCCCCAAGTACCTCATGTACTAATAGGCAGGGCTTTGTTTGTTTTTGGTACTGGGGATCGAACTCAGGAGCTTGCGCTTGCGAGGCAGGAGTAGGCAGGGCTTTTGGAAGGTGACTGGATTATGGGAACATTGTGGAAGACTTGCTATTAGGAGGTGGGTTCTGATTGAAGTGCAGTCTCATTGAAGGCATGGCCTACACGGGTGTATCTCCTTCCCCATCTCCTCCCTTGCTCTCTCTGCTTTCTGTTTGCCATGCCATGTGTAACTCTCCTATGTCTTGTCCCTGTGTCAGGCCATCCTTCCTTGGAGCCAGTCACTACGGACTAGAAATTCTACAAACTTGAGCCAAAATAAACCTCTCCGCCTTTAAGTTATGGGTGTTGGGTATTTTATCCCAGCAATGAGGAAAGTGACTAAGGCAATGTTCCATTCACTCATTTGGCTGTCAGTCATTCTAGCCTGAAATGACATTTATGATGACCTTCATAATGACAAAAAAGGGCTGGGGATTTAGCTTAGTGGTTTCAGCACCTGCCTCACAAGCTCAAGGACCCAAGTTCAATCCACAGTACCAAAAACAAAGCAAAACAAAAAAACCAAAAAACAAACATAATGACAAAAAATTTTTATTAATTCCTGATTGGGCTCTAATATTTGGTTTCATTTCCCCAACCACGTCCTTCAAGATTCCTATTGCAATTATAAAAGTGGAATCACTTTATGTATTTTTTTGTTTAAATGACCTCCTTAGATATTTTTTATAATACAGATCTGCTGTCATGAATTCTTCCAGTTATTTTACATCTGAAAAGGTCTTTGTTTTGCCTTCTGCACTAAAAAACTGTTCTGTGGGATAAAGAATTCTGGGTTGCCAGTTTATTTTTCTTTCAGTTCTTTAAAGATAGTCCTCTACTGTTTTTTTAGCTTGTATTTTTTTTAAAAAGAAAGGTGCCATCATCTTAATGTTTGTTCCACCATACTCGATGTGTCTTTTTTCTCCCCAGCTGCTTTTTAGATTTTTCTCTTTAATTAATTATCATTAATTTTAAGAGATTTTATTATTATGTGCTTTAGGATGGTTTCCTTCATTTTTATAAGCACTGAGGTTTATCAAGCTATTGGATCTGTGAATTCAAAAATAAACCCAGGAACTTCTACTTTAAAAAAAAAATAATTAGTTTTGAAAATCTATGGGAAAAGAGCTATTTCAAGAAAAGGTGCTGAGAATATTTGATAGCCATATTGGACAATGAAATGACATTGCACTTAATAACTCATTTATAAAATTACATATGAATGGAAAAGCTGCTTTCTGAAAAAATAAAGTAGGAGAATTGTATAGTAGGAAAAAACATCTGAAGACTAAAAGAAAATATTAAAAGGAGAGAAAGAAAGAAGCACCAAGCATAAAGAGAAAATTGAGTTACTCTAAAATAATTTTGTTTACTGAAAGATACTAGGAAGAAAGAGAAATATAACTTTCACAGTGTGAAAAACCATATAAGTACAACAGTTAAGCATCCATTACTCATCTAGCAAGTACAAATTGTACCACAAGAAGACAGTGGCATACAACCATAATAGCAAGCATTAAGTGAATATATATATATGTATATATATATATGTATTATATATGATATATCTAATATCTATTATAAAGAAGGATGTGGACCAACTATGACTTACATTGCTGGTGTCAAAGGAAATTAGAATAATTATATTTGAAAATTATTTAGTATTTTCAACTAAACTAAACATACACACAGTCAGGAAAAGCTACACTTTAGCTTATAAGATACATAATAAAATACAGAAAAAGTGTGCAATCATTTTATAATAAAATTAATGAACAGACTGTCTCTGAGAGATGGAGTTCTTATGAGGAAAGTTTTCTGGCAAGAAGTTTTTCTTGGATTGGGTATTTATGTCACGCGCCATTATTTCCGGGTTCTTCATGCCCTGCATGAATTCCGGATGTGAGTCCGCCGGTGACGGTGGTTCACGCCTGCGCAGATGAGGCGCTTGGTTCGTCAGAATGATGCAGGCCGGCATTGACCAATAGAAATGGGCCGCGTCACCCGGATGACTATAAAGGCAGGCTCGCGTCCAGCTCGGGGTCTTTCCGCCATTTTGAAGAATGTAGAAGAAACTCCAATAAAGCGTGCATCAGAAGAATCCTGAGTGTTGCGTGCTCCTTGCTGGTGAGGTGCGCGCGACAAGTGGTGCCGAAACCCGGGAGCGACGACCATCATCGCCGGCATCAGCGGAGACCCCTGACTTTTGGAGGATTCAGAACTGAGACACAGGAGGGGAGGATCCATCAACTTTCCGAGAGGTACGCTGTCTGGTGTGGGCGGGTGTTTCAACTTGTTTACTCCAAAAGGTTTAAATTGGTAGTGAATCGAAGGTAGATAACTTTGTCAGTCGCCCACTTTCGTAGATAAGGGAGAGATGGGCAATTCAACTTCACAATCACTGGTCTATGCCTTACAAAGCCTTTTGAAGGAAAGGGAGTTAAAAATATCGGAGCAAATTTTAAGAAGGTTTCTAAAGGAAGTGGATCGAGCGGCGCCCTGGTTCAGTGGTACCGGGTCACTCAAGATCCCATCCTGGGAAAAATTAGGAAAAGACCTCCAGTGAGAGAAAGATAAGAATACCTTAAGACCAGGGGTTTTACCAGTGTGGAAGATGATTAGAGCCTGTTTGGAGGATAAGCGCTGCAATGATAAGGTGCGGGAGGGACAAAAATTGTTTAGGGAGCATCAAGACAGTGTATCAGAAATGGAGAGGGAAGAAAGAAGTAAGTCTAGACAAAAATGGAGAACAACGGGAGCTCAAGAAGAAGGGAGCCAAATTTCCAGCCCTATTGAGGCCTCAACGGGCCTCTATCCTGCCCTAGATGAATTAAAAAGATTAACATTAGTAGAAAAGGAAAGTAACTCAGGGGGCTCCTCGGAGGGCTCTGAGACCGCGTCGGAGTCCTCAGGGGAGCCGCCCGAAAAAGAGGAAGTAGTAAGGAGGAGAGTGAAAAGAAAAGGGAAAATTGAAAGGCTGGGGCCTTATGCGCCGGCTGCCGTCCAGCCCTCTGCGCCCCCGCCAGTTGCCCCCCCCATGGGGAGATAAGGATGAAGCCGAGGGGACAAGGGATTTCCTTTTGTAAACCCAGGGAGATAGAGAAGATTATGCAGGCGTTTCCTGTTTTTGAGGACGCAAATCAACAAAGATACTATGAACCACTGAAGCATCAGCAATTAAAAGACTTAGCTGAGTCCGTGAGGACTTATGGGATAAATGCTTCCTTTACCCAGGCCCAAGTCGACAGATTAGCTTACATGGCCATGACACCCACGGATTGGTATAGTACCGTAAGGGCTTGCCTTTCTATGGGACAATATCTAGATTGGAAATCTATTTTTCAAGATGCCTGCACAGCGCAGGCGAGGAATAATGCATTGCAGGGACAGCCCCATTGGGATTATGATATGTTGACAGGGCAGGGGCAATGGAGCGTCAATCAGACAGCGTTCCCAATTCCAGTGTATGAGCAAATAAACAAGCTTGCAGTTAAAGCTTGGAAGAGCCTCCCGAATAAGGGGGAAGTTTCAGGGAACTTAACTAAGGTGATTCAGGGACCCACGGAACCATTCTCAGACTTTGTAGCCTGAATGATGGAAGTGGCAGGCAGGATTTTCAGGGATGCAGAAGCAGCCATGCCCCTGGTGGAACAGTTGATTTTTGAACAGTGTACTAAGGAGTGCAGGAATGCAATTATCCCTTGGAAAGGGAAGGGATTAAATGCATGGATGAAAGCGTGTAGGGAAATAGGTGGCCCACTAACCAACTCAGGCATAGCAGCAGCAGTGCTTGCCGCGCAGAGATCGCACGACGTCACCTGCTTCAATTGCGGCCGCAAGGGTCATATCAGAAGGCAATGTAAGCAATCCAATAGAATGAATTCCCCGAGGAAAGTACCTGACATTTGCCCAAAGTGTGGCAAAGGGAGACATTGGGCTAATGAGTGCGGATCTGTAAAAGATATTAAAGGAAAGATCATATCAAGGAATGCGGGTGAGCCGCCAAAAAACGGGCAGAGGGGCCCTTGTCCCCAGGGCCCGCAAATGTATGGGGCGTTCCAGAGCAGGGGAATATCCCTAAGACCGCCGACAAGCCAAGGAGAGCCACTCCAGGTTCGGCGGGACTGGACCTCTGTGCCACCTCCAGAGCGATATTAACTCCCTTAATGGGATGTCAGCCTATTCCATCTGATGCTAATGGCCCCCTTCCAGAAGGAACCATGGGACTAATTTTGGGTAGATCGTCCACAACTTTACAGGGCCTCATTGTCCATCCTGGAGTTATTGATAGTGATTATGAGGGGGTAATTCAAATATTGTGCTCCTCGCCTAGGGGAATCTCCTCGATATCCCCCGGAGACCGTATTGCACAATTAATACTTTTGCCTAGTTTGCATCAACTTTTCCCCAGTGGGACTTCTCCGCGGGGGAAACGAGGATTAGGCTCCACCGGAGGCAATTGCACCTTTCTTTCCCTAGCCATGGACGATCGACCGACCCTAATGTTGCTCGTCCAAGGAAAGTCCTTTACAGGGATCTTAGATACAGGAGCGGACACCAGCATCATTTCTTCAAGGTGGTGGCCCCAGGCTTGGCCCATTAGGAAGGCAGAACAGTCCTTGCGGGGCTTAGGCTATGAAGCCTCCCCGTCTATCAGTGCGCAGCCCTTAAGGTGGAAAGATGAAGAAGGTAGAACTGGTGTCTTTACCCCTTATGTGTTGCCCCTGCCAGTCAATCTATGGGGACGAGACCTCTTACAGCAGATGCAGTTTAAATTGGTAAATGATTATTCTCCTCAGAGTCAAGCGATGATGAAATCTATGGGCAGTGTTCCGGGGAAAGGCCTCGGAAAAGGATTGCAAGGCAGATCAGAGCCGTTGCAATTAATCCCCAACAAAGACAGGCAAGGTCTGGGTTTTTCATAAGGGCCACTGAGGAAACGTCGCCCATATCTTGGACAACAGAGGATCCAATATGGGTTCCTCAGTGGCCTCTTACCTCTGAAAAATTAGTAGTAGCCACAGAATTAGTGGAGGAACAACTAAGACTAGGACATCTGGAAGTCTCGACCTCTCCTTGGAATACTCCTATATTTGTCATAAAAAAGAAGTCAGGAAAATGGAGACTCCTGCATGATCTTAGAGCTGTTAATAATCAGATGCAGCTCATGGGAGCATTACAGAGGGGATTGCCTTTGCTCTCTGCTTTGCCAAAAGATTGGAATATTATTGTAATAGATATCAGGGATTGCTTCTTTTCCATTCCCCTTGCTGAAGTGGATAAAATTCGTTTTGCCTTTACTTTACCATCCATCAATCATCAAGAGCCAGACCGTAGGTATCAATGGCGAGTCCTACCTCAAGGGATGGCTAATAGTCCTACCTTATGTCAGTCTTTTGTAGCAGAGGCATTAAGACCGGTTAGAATGAAGTATCCAAGAATGTTATTGTATCATTATATGGATGATATCCTGCTATGTGATAAGAATGAGGATCAATTGCATGAAGGCTTTGCTTGTTTGTCAGATCGGTTAAAGTCCAGAAGGCTTTTTCTTGCCCCAGATAAGGTTCAAGAGGGAACTTTATGTTCATTTTTAGGAACAAAGATTTTTCCTCAAAAAATCATACCACAAAAGGTGACTATTGCAAGAAAGGCATTGAAAACATTGAATGATTTTCAAAAGTTGTTAGGAGATATTAATTGGCTTTGCCCTTATTTGAAATTTTCCACCTATGATCTGAAGCCCTTATTTCAGGTTCTTGAAGGAGAAACCTCCATATCTTCTCCCCGTAAGTTGACTAAAGAAGCCTCATTAGTATTAGAAAAGGTCAAAGAAGCCATAACACAGGCGCAGCTTTTGCAGCTTGAGGAACACCTGCCATTTCAGTTATGCATCTTGCCAACCATGGGATTACCCATAGCGGTGTTATGGCAAAAGGGGCCTCTGCTATGGGTGCATTTGCAGATCTCCTCGGGAAAGATGTTAGAATATTACCCCACTAAAGTAGCACAGATTGCTATGAAAGGGCTACAATTAGCAATCACACATTTTGGAAAATTCCCAGAAGTGATTTTATGTCCTTATACCAAAGATCAATTACAAGTGCTCTGTGCTACGGTAGATGCTTGGGCCATATTGTTCTGTGCCTATCCTGGACGCTTTGATAACCATTATCCGAAACACCCACTATTGCAGTTTGCCTCTAATAGTAATTTGGTGTTTCCAAAAATCACAGCCTCTCAACCATTAGTGGGTGCATTGGAAGTGTATGTTGATGGCTCCGGTAATGGGGTGGGCAGCTATGTTGTAGGAGATAAGGCCATACAGGTCTCATTCCCTTGCAAATCACCACAAATGGTGGAATGCGCCATAGTGGGCGTGGTCCTCAAAAAATTTCAAGAGCCACTTAATATTGTGACAGATTCTCATTATGTGGCCAATATTATGAAGAATCTAGAAGTGGTTGGAATTATTAGTTCTAAAAGCCCTATCTTTGATCTTCTCATGGATTTAAAAGAAATCATCTTGCAGCGCAACCATCCATTTTTCATACAACACATGTGTGCCCATACTCTGTTGCCTGGGCCTATGGCCAAGGGTAACGCCATGGCTGATGCCGCCACTAAACACATATTTTGCTCCATGTTGGAGCACGCACAAGAATTTCATGCATTATATCATACACCAGCACAGGCATTGCGGCTCCGGTTCAACATTTCCCGCGCGCAGGCGCGAGAAATTGTACTCCGTTGCCAGGCCTGTGCCAATTTCAGACTTGCGCCTAGCGTCGGGGTGAATCCTCGAGGGCTGCAACCCCTACATGTTTGGCAAATGGATGTCACCCACGTTCCAGAGTTCGGTAAGTCTAAATATCTACATGTTTCTGTTGATACTTGTTCCGGCATTCTCCATGCCACACCACTGACCGGAGAAAGAGTCCTGCATGTCATTACACATTGCCTTGAGGCCTGGGTGGCATGGGGTAAGCCACGCATCTTAAAAACTGATAATGGTCCGGCCTATACTTCCACAGCCTTCCGGCAGTTCTGTCGATGGCTTGGTGTGGAACATTGCACGGGACTGCCTTATAATCCTCAGGCGCAAGGCATTGTGGAACGTGCCCATGGCACCATTAAGCATTACCTCTATAAACAGAAAGGGGGAATAGGTCCCCATATGGGACCCAAAAGCTCCATATCTTTAACCTTGTTTACTCTTAATTTTTTAAATCTGGATGTTTATGGAAAATCAGCAGCAGACCGGCATATGGGGTCAGCTGTTCAGGAGAAAGAATTAGTTAAATGGAAAGATGTTCTATCTGATCAATGGAAAGGCCCGGATCCAGTGTTAATCAGATCCAGGGGAGCACTTTGTGTTTTTCCACAGGATCAACCGAATCCGGTGTGGGTACCGACAAGGCTGACAAGAAGAGTTCTGCCGCCACCGGGGCTGGAGGATCACACGGAGCAGGAAGAACAAGATGAAGCGGCTGATCTTAATAATATGTCTGGTGTATCTCACCACCTCTTTGGCTGATCAGTATTGGGGGTTATTATCTGTCTTTCCTCTACCATTGCCTGTTATGCATGATGCTGCAATTTTCCCACGCTTTTTTGCCACCAATTCCTCTATGGAAGTGGCCTATTTGCCATTAGATAATATGAACAGTCCCATAGAAGGTAATCGAAATATCAGTTTGTCAGGATCTTTATGCTTTTCCTATATCCAGAATACTTCGGATATAACACCTTGTGTTAGACTTTTCAATCAGTCTGCTGTTTGGTTAGAAAATCCCCCGAATCATAGATTCACAGTGAATGCCTCTTGGATCTCTGGTAGATGGCCCGCTATGACGGGTACCTCTACGGGGCCTCCCCAACCCAAGTGGGCACCATTTTGTAAGGGGACCCATAAAGAAGTATTCTTCCCTTGGACTGAATGTCAAAGTAGGGAGGTTGGATGGGCGGTTCCGCAGTTCTTCACTTTCTCCCCTTACATGGGCTCGGATTTCAATCAGTCAGAGCCAGGGGATAATTTCACTAACCAACAGCCTGGTATTGAAGGTTGGGTTAATCCCTTTGATTTGTGGATGCTTTGTGGAGTTAATGGTAGTTGTACTGATCTGCGTCCCTTCGCCATGATTGGCGGCGGGATTCAGGGGATTGGTAGCTTTATTGGTGGAACACACGAAGCCCTGAAGTTCTTTGCACCACCATCACCACCAACCCCAGCGCCAGAATTCAAAGTACCGGGTGGTGCCGTTCAGCAACACTTCAATGGTCTACGCAACATCACCTTTGCACCCACTCCAGTTTGTGTGTGGCCACCATTTCTTTGGCTTGTGGCTAATGTGACTCTCTCACAGACTATGGAACTGAATTGTGCCAATGATACTTGTTGTTGGGACGCTACCAAATTTCCTCATGCTGTGGTCATTCGAATGCCTCGATTCATTCCTGTGCCAACGGAAGTGACGAATCCGTTGAGTATTGTAAGATCTAAAAGAGACTTTGGGATTACGGCAGCAATAGTATCGGTGATAACT
>NW_022900941.1:31989221-31993885 GCF_012274545.1 Fukomys damarensis | reverse complement strand
CTCCAATAAAGCGTGCATCAGAAGAATCCTGAGTGTTGTGTGCTCCTTGCTGGCGAGGTGCGCTCGACATATTTACATAGATGTTATTTATGTATTAGTATCTTATGTGTTTATACAGTATGTATAAATAACTTTAGTGAAGATTTAAATAAAAATAAATTGTGTTCTAATAGGAAACAAATATTATTAATATTATTAAAGCAAATGTTTATTTCCAAAAATAAAAAAGTAATCAAATATATTGTAGGCCAGTTTGAAAATGTTTTGTCATAACACTATAATCACATTATTTTGATTAGTAAGAAACTGTGATGAGTCTATTTTGAGAGAGATGTAGAGGAAATCATGAGTAGTGCTGTAAATTAAATTTTCTTCAAATTCTCTTTCACAAAGGATATTCAGTGCATTTAATGTTGAAAAATATAGACATAACAACATAAGCCTTGTAAATAAATATAAATGAAAATCCAAAAAGAAATAGCTGAGAATACAGATTGATATGCCTAAGAAACAAGACTTGGGGAAGAGGTGAGGATAGGGAAGTTTAGTGTTCTTTTTCGTTGAGAGGGTGGAGTGGTTAATCTGTGATTGAGTAAAGCTATTAAACTATATATGATCACTTGAGGGGAATAAAAAAATAAAGACAAGGGTCGAGCATATAGATTGTGAGAAGCACATTTCTGAAGACAGCACAGTATAGCCTCTTGGCTCATTGCCTAGTAAAGTAGTTGTTATAGTCTGAATGTCTGTGTCCCTTCAACCCCAATTCATTTGTTGAAATCTTAGTCACTGATATAATATTAAGGAGCCTCTGGGAGGTAGTTAGCATATGAGAGTAGAACCCTCATGAATGGGATTAGTGCACTTATAAAAGAGGGCCCAAAGAATTTGTTTGCCCCTTCCAACCTTTGGGAAACAGCTAGATAGTCCATTTACAAGGAGGGGTCTTGACCAGATGTGAGCCTACCACTATTTTGATCTCAGATTTCTAGCTTCAGAACTGTGAGCAATAAATTTATGTTGTCGTACGAGTTTCACAGTCTAAAGTATTTCATGATAACATCTCAAATGGATTGAGTCAGTAGCAAAGGATTTCATCCATGACAATGGATGACTGATCCATTTAACAATAAAAACAAGTAACCATTTCTCAGTAGTAAAAATGAATGTATGTGTGTTTATATATGTATACATGTTTCTAAGCTGGAATGTTTGATACCAGAACAGTATTATAACAGCTCATGATTAATTAAGTATATGTGCATTTACACATGCACACACAGTATGCACATATTATGCTTTATAATTTTCTTTCCTTCTTTCTCTCCTTGTCCTTCCACTCTTCAAAGTCTAGAGATTTCCTGACTGTTAAGAACCTGGGAAAACTTGGCCCAAGGTCTGTGACAATTCAAAGCTTCTCCATGAGTGACCTTTTTTAATCCTCACAGTTCTTTACCTATGTACGTAACTTATTCTCTTGTTAATGTTTTCCTTTGAAATCTGATCATATTAAAAATTCCTAAGCTTTGAAGTCTCTCGAAGAAAAAGAGAAATCTTAATAAATGACACCTTCACTCCTCACTTGATCTTCCGCCACCTCACTGGCTCCATCTCTCCAGCTCCAGTACTTGTCAAGCTCTCATTACTTTCTGCCTGAAAATCCATCTGGTCTACAAGTTACTCTAAAAATGTAGCAGTCTCTCCAGTCAACTGCGGCACAGTCCATCAATCCACTTTTTGCTTCTTTCTCCAGTGTTTATTTTTATTTTAAACATCTTTTTGATTTCTTCAGAATTATTCCTCTTAAAATGGATGCATCTGAATGTGTTACAAGGCTGCGTTCAGAAGTGCAGAGCTGGTACCCATGCACATTTCCAAAAGTCACTGTTTCGATGTCTGCTGCTCATTCTTTAGTAGTATTCCAGCTTTAAAAGAGCGGAATGTTTCAGGGTGATTAGCTTGGCATAGTTAAGAAGAAATACTTCTCCAATTATTTGGTGTGGCTTTGACTTCGCTGTCTCATTTGCATATCACCTGTAGGGCGTTAACATCTGACTACTCAAGGTTTGACCCATTCCACGTGGGCCATCTGGGGCAGCAGTTTCATCAGTCAGTTATTCAAGTGAAGTGAAGAAGATCGGAAAACCAAGAAACATGGAAAACATTTATAGTACTTTGAGTCTCTTACATGGGTCTGACCTCAAGTCCATATATAGTGATCTACTTATAATAAAATAATGTTTCCTCCTTTCAGAATCACTCCCCCCCATAGAACTTCTGAGTTCTGCATGTGCTTAACAATATTCCTATTTGTAATGTTTGACATTTAACAATATATTTTTGAGTGGAAAGTGTTACAGTTATGTTATAAGTTCACACTACTTGCCTACATGCTACCTTTCACACAGTGAATACTGATAGGTGGATGATCAGTACTGAAGCTCTTCACAGAAAATACTGCTTATCATGCTAGAACCTTCGTTGTTATATACTCTGATAAAACTTAAGGAGAAAATAATCTGGAGAAGGTTTTAAAAGAGATAAAGCAATATTAATGATATAAAAAGCATTAAGACTTTCTGTAAATATTTAAGAGAAAATAGTGTAATAATTTATTTTAAGTAGTCCTTATTTTAATAATATTTAATGGTTATCCTTATATGTACTAATATGTGGATGTGTGGTGCCTGGATTTCTTTCAGACATATTTATTGAACCTCAAAATCTTTGCCTTTTATCCTGCAAGCTCTTCATGATTGTTGCACATCTATCAAAAGTATTATTTCTTCCCACTTTGTTTAACTGATGTGTAGCTATTCTTTTGATAAATAATATTGCAAACAATTATATAGGGAGAACTTGGGTGCTACGATCACTCTAAAATATTTAGGCACCTCAACATTTATGTAATGCAGTGTTTATAGTGAGTTAAAATTACTAAAGTATTGACATAATTTTTTTGTTATTGTTGCTGTTTTCCTTATTTATTTGTTTGGTTGCTTGTTCCATTATGCACTTTACTATAACTATGGTACTGATTTCCTTTTTCACTTCTTTCTATAGGTGGGCTCAAACCCTTTCAGGGACAATCAACAGATCATCTTCAAGGCACCTATCTATCTTTCTCAGACTCAGGCAATAATTCCCAATAGACCAGGTAAGTGAGCAGCTCTGTGATTATTCAATCGACTCATCTATAGTCAGAGGAGAACCCACACAGTAATAAGACCCAGAAACCCTTTCCAGTGTGTAGGCTTTTGGTAGCCCTGATACATTGTAGAATTATTTCTCCCAGTTCCTCTTGATCTGCCTCACAGACTGCTACCAAACTCTTCTTATCTCTTCACCAACTCACAATCCTCAAAAGCCCATATATTACAGTAGACTTCCTTCTTGGAAGGAATACATTCTTTATATTTGGACAAATGTGTAATGACATATATCCGCACTTAGTGTCATATAGATATTTTCAGTGGCCTAAATATTCTGTTTTTTGCTTTTTCATTCCATGATGGTTGATCTTGATTATCAACTTGTTTGGCTTGAAAAATGCCAAGGATATTAATAAAACACACTTCTGATGTGCCTGTGTGGATCATGAGCATATGATCCTAGAGACTATATCTGGACAATTTCTCTCTCACACTCTTACCCTGTTTTCAGCTTTCCAGCCACCATGAGTTCAGCAACTTTCTTTCACTGTCTTCTTCCACCACTACGTGTCTGCCTTTGAGCCAGTCTAACATGGACTAAAACTTGTGAAACTGTGAGCCAAAATAAACCTCTCCTTTGAGTTGCCGGTGTCAGAAGATATATTGTACCAGCAATAAGAAAGCTGATCAATATACTTTCACTCTGCCTCCCCCTGGAAACACTAATCTCTTTACTATCTTTATAGTTTTGCCTTTTCCAGAATGTCATATAGTAAACTTGTACAGCCTTTTCAAATTGGCCTCTTCTGCCTAATGAATACATTTAAGCTTCCTCTGTCTCTTCACAGTTTAATAGCTCAGTTCATTTTAGTACTGAATGACATCCCATTGTATGGATGTATCACAGTTTCTGCATTGAACTGCGCATGTGCCTCTTGTTTGCTTCCAAATTTTAGTAGTTAAGAATAGAACTTCTATAAACATCTGAATGAAAGTTTTTTCGTGTAGACATGTTTTCGGCTCCTTTGAATAAATGCCAAAAAGCGTGACTGCTGAATTGTATGTTAATAGTATGCTTAGTTGTGTAAGAACTGCCAACTGGATCCTAAAGTGGCTGTACCATTTCACATTCCTACCAGCAATGAATGTAATCTCTGTTGCTCCAGCTTCTCACCAACACTTGGTGTTGTCATTTATAGATTTTGGCTATCACTAGAAATGCTAAAGGTATTCTTGTGGTATATTGTGGTGTCTCAGTGTTGTTTTAATTTGTATTTCCCGAGGGAATGTGATGTGGAATATATTTTCAATGCTTATTTACCATCTGTAAGTTGTCTATTGAAAGCTTAGGTCTATTTTAAAATTCAATATTTGTTTGTTGAGTTTTAAGAGTTCTTTATATCTTTTGCACAACAGCACCTTATTACATGTGCCTTTTGTATACATTTTCTTTTGATCTGTGGTTTATCTTATTTTCGGGACTTTACCTTTTTTTTTTTTTTTTTTTTTTTT
>NW_022900941.1:31986152-31989103 GCF_012274545.1 Fukomys damarensis | reverse complement strand
TTTTTTTTTTTTGGGGTTTTTCCTTTTTTTTTTTTTTTTTTTTTTTGATACCAGGGATAGAACTTGGGTTCTTGCGCTTTGCAAGGCAAGCAGTGGAACCACTGAGCTAAATCACTGGCCCCTGGACTTTATCTTTTACAGACAGAAAGTTTTGAATTTTAATGAAGTTCAGCTTATCAGTTCTTTAATGGTTTATATCTTTGGTGTTGTATCTAAAAAGTTATCACCATATCCAAGTTCACTTAAAACTTTTTCCTATGTTACAGCTAGTCTATTTTGAAAAGCTTTTGTGAAGGACCACCATTTTCTGAAGGTAAGCTGGTAAATGAAATAGTTCGGATGTTTAAATCATGGCTCCCCTAAATCTAGGTTATCAGAGTCTGATATCCTCCAATTGCCTAGAAAGGGGATGGGGAGGGCTAAAGCAAAAAGACAATGGAGACTTGCAAAATTTAAAAGTATTTGGGGGTGGGCTGGGAGGGCAGTGCCTCAGAGTGGGCAAAGACCAAGCCTCTCCATACTGGCCAGCATGTATTGGGTACACAAAATAATTGGAGCAAGTATCAGTGACTTAGCGCGAAGAGGTGATCCTGTGTTGAAGCAAATCTCATGCTGATGAAGGTGGAAAGGAGAACATTCCGAGGACAGTAGGTGGGATGAGTTGAGCTGATAAGGAATTCTTCCCTCCCCAGGTGAAATTTTCTCTTTTGTATTACTATGGGGTTCTCAAGGAACCAGGATGTTTTCAGTCTACCATGTTATCTTGCCTTTGAGCACCACAGTACCATAGACAACTGAGGTCTCAGCTGCGACCTGAGGCAAAGTGGGCTTATGTTTCCACACGCCATAGCCAGCTTGCGAGCAAGGCAACACTGGGCCTTAGACAGCTGTAGTCATACTTTTATTATGAAATGATCTTCACCCAAATTTATGTGGAAATGCTCTTGACCTAGGAACTCTGACAGTAAGGAGGAAGGGATGATGGTCACCATGGAGCACCGGTCAGTTTCTGTGACACATTCTCATTCATAAGACTTCTCCTTCCATATAGCTGTAGGGACCCAGCAAGTGTCTGCTTTACCTTTTTGAGCAGAAGGGAAGTAAATAAATTATAAACATGTCAAATCTGGATATACTATTGGTCATAAAACAAATAGCACAGAGTAGAAGACTACATGCATAGTGAATGACCTCTAGATGTGAATGCTAGTGAGACAATAAAAAAAAAAAATCTGGATTTACTCCTTCATTTTAGGAAGAGTACTTCCATTTTATTTTTCTCATACTGTAATATCTTATATAAATGTACAAAAACAAAACAATTCCATAGATATGTAAAAGGTGAAAATAAATTTAAAAAACCATACAGATGCTATGTTTTGTTATTCTGAACGATTATAGGCAAATCTAATTCTCAATGTCAGGCTACAGAGTTATAATATCAATAAATGTCTAATGAATATTTCTCTGAATGGCTTACAATTCCAAGTCCATGAGGCATATGGATTTTTTAAAATGTTCATCTGAAATTTGTAAGCTTTGGGGATGACTAAAGCAGTATTTGGCTAGCCCAAAGTCATTCTGTATTATTAGAATTTAAATAAAGAATATGCATGATACATGTTTGCTGCTATTTGTGTTGCTGTTGTGAGTAGTCATTGAAAGCCTGCCTGCTTCATCCAAAGGGTGTTTTCCTACTTTTGTCGGCACAGAAGCAAGCATCCTTTTGTTTCCTCATCACAGCTCTAATTTTCCCTGCTGGATGAATTTACCAAGTTGAGACGCTGAGAGGTTTTTACATCCGTAGAATGTACAAAGCGCCCGCGGGGCACAAAACCCGCAAAGGGAACATTTGCTGTCTAGGCTCAATGGTGTGGTTGCCACAGCTACCAAGGTGGCTGATTTTTCTACAGTGTGTTCACATGGAAAGAGAAGCTCTCATGGTGACAGGGTCTTTATTATACAACTGACAATGCAATTTGTTTGCTTTGATATTTACACTTTAACCTACATATTTAGTCCTGAATAGGACTTCTCTCTGGAAGTGCTAAGCTAGGTGGAGGAGGGGTAGATAATGTTTTAGACAGTCAGGATTGTAGTTTGTAAAGTGAATGAATCTTTTAATATGATTTCTCTATGGACCTTGCCACGCATTCATACATTGACTTGAACCAATGTCAGAGCTTTGTATTGCTGAATCTGCAACAAAGAAAAAGAATATGTATAATGGCTCACATTTCCAAATCTATGTAGCACACAGTTTTTTTATATTAATCACATATATATTTATATACATACAAATATAACACTTTCATGTGCATAATATATGTGCCAATTTTAAAGCAATTTACAAACAGCAATTAGGGGGAATAAAAATGACAGAGTAAAGACCAGCAGCAAAATATAGCCTTTCTGAGACCTGGATTTGAGGACCCAGAAAACAAAAGCAAATCTGGAAAATAAAAAGAGTGCAAGAAGTAAATCTCTGGGAATAAGGAGGGAGCTGACAGGAAAACTAGAAACTACAGAGAAGCTGGAAAATGGGAAGTGCAGAGAAAACAATGAAGCCTTGAAAGCTAATCTAGCTCCCAGGCAGGGGGACCTGTCTCCCCTTAACACAGTGGTACTGGCAGAGGAAAAAATCAACTCACTGGCTTGAGAGCACAAGCCCCACAATTTTGTAAAGCTGCAGAATCAATGTGATCTTTTCTGTGTTGCAGGCTAGAGTTGGAGAAGACATCGAAGACAGCACCCACTGTATTTGAGAGTGTTTCATAGAAACCATTATGGGAGGGGGTTAGAGGATGCAAAGAGGATAGAAAATCAGGAAAATCACTGAGAAAGACAGATGCAACCCTCATGGAGTCATCGTCAATGGATATTTTTCTTCATTATAAAAAATGGAAATTAAGAAATATAATAAATAAGTTACTATATATGAATATATATGT
>NW_022900941.1:31978698-31986139 GCF_012274545.1 Fukomys damarensis | reverse complement strand
CCTAAATAATAAATATCATATATAAGTGCAAATGGAACATGTAACACTAGCAGAGTTGCTGGGAGAGTTTCTCTTGGGAATGAGTTGCTGGTTCTATAACTACAAGCATAATACTGAGTTTTGCAAACACATCATTTATATTTCTATTGTAAATTTTTATTTTAGCATAAGTGCATCTGGCTTTGTGTCTCAATACCTTTCTATGAGGCATACAGGAACCAAGCTTTGTGTTGCCCACTTGGTAAGATGAACAGCAAGATGTATACACATGTATAAAAGTGTTAATCTGAGATTTTCACCACATGATTGTCTAACAGGTTTTGTGTGTGTTTACCTGAGCATCATAGAGGGTATAATAATAAACACACTACTCTAGGATTTGTTTTTAAAAAATCTTTCTTTTGATTCTTCTGGTAGAAGTAGCCCAGTTCAGTACAATGGCACATGGAAAACCAGATTTGCAAGTTTTGGAGGAGGTCAAAACTGACTCATCAGATTACTCATGTAAGGACGCAGAAGGTGATAAATTATGGTAAAATACACATTTTCATAACAGAAGAGTGATGTGGGTATACGGTAATGATGATGACTTTAACACTGGTGAGCCAATGTTCCTGTAACAGTGAAATGGAGCAAGAATTGACTGATATAGACACAGGGAATGCAAACCTCCTTGATTCAGATGACAAAGAAAACAGCAATGTGAGTACATATTTGACTAGTCAAAATGGTACAAAATGGTCATAGAATTGAATGGAGCAATCTAATAGTAGAACTAAGTCCAAAAATATAGTGAGGATCTTGGCAGGGGTGAAACCTATTGGACAGAATGCCAGCACTGCCATTCAGTGTTGAAATTTGTAACAGATCAAATGCCAAAGGTGTTGTGAAATACACAAAGGCTGATGAACAAGTAAAATGTTCTGTATGACAGATAGCCATATTAAAAAGTGCTTCTATTTTAACCGCTCATTAGCTGGACTGAAAGCATTCATAAGTCTGCTGTATTTAGCAGGGATTTCTCATGGCAATCACATGAATGTAAAAGACTTATGGAAAAGTGATGGGTCAAAAGATGGTATGAAAATTTATGCCCTTTTAGATGTAAAGACATACTTTGAATTTAGAAATTAAATTTATTCTAAAACTCGGCTATCAGGTTTTTATTCATATGGTAATAAACTGAATGATGCTGTGAAGACTTCTTCTTATCTCCCAAACTAATAGGAGTGTGACGTTCAACTACTGGTTTACCAGATTCCAATTGATGCTACATTTTCTAACAGAGCACAAGCCGACCAGTGCAGGAAATGCACATAGAGCTGAAATTCCAAATGAAATGTTGCAATTTTCAAACAAACAATTGTATAGTATCATCTTTGGATTTCAAAATGATTTACATTTGCCTCATACATGGCAAAGAAAAATAACCTGGTACTGCTGATGTCAACATTGAACCACGATGGAAATACTGATAGGGAAACTGTGACAATATGGAAGCCCGAGATGGAAACTTTCTATAAAAGCAAAAGTGGAGTAGATGTTGTTGATGAATTAGGAAGCAAATATGATGTCACTAGAAACTCAAAGTGTTGGCCAATGTTTGTTTCACTTTTTACTGAATCTTATTTAAAAATTTTGAATAAGAAACACACCTACATGATTAAGTATACAGTAAAAATGATACACAGGAAAGACTTTGGTACCATCTTTACCTTCATGATCCACATTTTTTTGGTCACCAACAGGCACTACTAATTATTGAGTATCCCTGCAGACTTTCTCTTCATATAAATGTAAGACAGCATTTTTCTCCCTCTTGCTTACACAAAATATAGCACATGATCTATTTTGCTATTTCACTTAATGATATCTCTTGGAGATCTTTATTCATACCTCAAGAGCTTTGTCATTTTTTTTACATTTGCATAGTGTTTCTTTTCATGATATGGGTATACAGTAATTCATTTAATAGGCTCCCTAGTGATGGGAAGCTGGATTATTTCCAGGTTTTCACTACTACACACAATGCTTTTGTTAAATAATCTTTACATATGTTGTATCATACATATTTATTACTTACTTTCACAGACGCAGAATGAATCTGAACACTAACAAGAGTTGTCCTTACTTTTGGCAAGCTTCTAATCAAAGGCTGTTTGTTAATGGCTTAAGTGTAGATGTCCACCGAAAGTCTTATCCTTTTTCAAAGGTGGCTGAATCTAGAGTGCATAATAGATTCAAGGTGCAATGATAGGCCCAAGGGCACTAGGATTAAAGGTGTGAGTGTAAGTAGTCTGAATGAGCTAAAATGGCCAAGAAGAGGTAGAGAATGAGAATGAGGTAGTAGGTGCTATTAAGGTCCCTTGTTGCTTTTTCTGCTTCTGTTGCAGCGAACTGTTACTCCTCTGCCAGCCTGCCTTGGAGCCAGCCCACTCTAAACTGAGAGCTGTATGAACTGTAAGTGAATTAAACCTTTCCCTGTTTAATTTTCTTTGTTTGGCATGGGGATCGAACCAAACTCCGGACCCTGTGCTTGTGAGGCAGGTGAAGGAACCACTGAGTTAAATCCCTGGCCCTCCCTGTTTACCTTTGGATGTCAGGTATTTTGTCTGAGCAATAACAGAAATGTAACTAACATAAAGGACTCTAGCTGCTTTCTGAACTACAGATACTCAATTCTTTCTTTTTGTGGTACTAGGAATTGAACTTGGGACCTTGTGCTTTCAAGGCAGGAGGCAGAACCACTAAACTAAATCCCTGGCCACTAATTTATTTATTTATTATCCTCATTTAGTTAAGAAAAGTAACTTTCATTTTTAAATAATTGCAAGCTACCCAGATATTTGAGGACAGCTGTTTGTCTTTTGGGTGGGGTATTGGCAATCTAAAGCAAGGCTTGATGCATGCTAGGAAAATAGTCCACCACTGAGCTGTATATCTAACCCATACCTGTCTTAGGTGTATCCATAACAATGGCTAACATCTCTGTAGAAATGTTGCTTTCCAACAAAAATGTTAGAGGAAAGGGACATTTCCATAAGAGCAACGTAAATAATACATCAAAACTCAGCCTTCTTTTCTTGACTTTTCTTCAAATAAAATACCTAAAACTCTTGAGGGTTTGTCCTTTAAACTAGTACACATGGATTATTTCTTTAATATTCCTTTCTTCACCAACTATATTTTTCCAAAAATGGCCACTTTGTCATCAATCCCCTTTTTTTTTTTTTTTTTTTTTTTTTGCTTTACTGAATTTAGGGTCATTGGATGGGACCTTGGGAATCAGATAGAGAAAAGACAGATTAACAAGAGAGGAAGATAAATTTTTTAATGCTGACCTAGCATGTACACACAGGAGTATTCATCTTAAAAAAGAACATAAGAAGAAAGGAATTTGAATTCTAGGGTGGAAACTTGTAGAAGTAAATGAGGAAAGCAATGGTAGACAAGGAATGGTTAATTGAGCCCTATGTACATTCCTCTGGTACCCTATCTTGTCTGATGAGGCCAAATTTTGCTTCATGAATTAACTTTCCTTCCTGTTGGAGAGAGGACAGGCACATTTATATATACTATATGTCGCTTGAGGGAGGGAAGAGGGGCAGAAAGCCTCTCTGGTATCTGCTTCTTTTCAGTTGCCTTAGCTCAAAATCACCCTAAGCAAACTAAGCAGCACATTTTGGGATGGTGTACCCTCCTTTCTGTCCTATTTATTCCATCTTTGTGATGTGCCACTTCTGAACACACCTTTTGTTCTACAATGCCTGTAACAGTTCTTTGTTGTTGTTGCTGTTGTTTTCTCAAGAAATTTTTTTGCATAATTACTTTAAGGAATTAGTTTTTGATTACTCTTCTCCAAAGCACTCCATGGGACATTTAAAATGTGGGTTTATTTGATTTAATTATTTAGGTTTTTTAAAATTGTTGTTAAAAAGAAAAAAAAGTTGAATTTACAAGCTGGTTAAAATAAGTTACCTTTTCAGTTAATATGTTCTTATAGGTTAGTATCTTCAGAAGGCCAATAAGTGCAACTCCACTCAACCTGATTTCTACCTGTTCCTCTCACTGACAATGGCTTGCAGGTAAGATCCCTGATGGTTCTTTCTTGGTTTCAATTGCAAGCGTTATGGCCAATTCTTTTAAGGGACTTCATCATCCAGGACATACTCTCTAATTTTCATGCCATTATCTGAAAATGGAGATATATCCTGCAGTTCATGCCTACTGTATTGCTGTAAGACAAAAGTGGGTGGAAGTAGGGAGTGAACTCTGTTTTGTTTTCTCCACTTATTAGGCCATTTTATTTCATTGACTGATTAATGGCCATCTTTTCTCCTCTTTTACTGCCTATGTTTTTGTTCACTGGTGCATAAACTACTGTCCTCCATGGATCTCTGAGCAAGTAATCTCTTCTCCAGCTGTCTTCATCTACTTTCCAGAATTCAGAAAGCAAAGGTCAGGGGAAGGGAATGAGAAAAAAAAATTAAGATGCATCATGTACATTTGACAGCTCCCCATAAAAATGTATTTACTATGTACTGCAAACATGTGTAATGAAAATAAAAACATTTTAAAAAGTAAGATCTACTAGTCCAATTAAGATAGTTTATTGGTTTGGTTTGTTTAATTATAATCAGACATAAATTGATATTACTACTACCCCCCTTTTAAAAATATATTGGTACTTCAATTTGTTTAGGAGGGTTCCAAATACTTCTTTATTCATTTAACAGCTATTTTTGATAGGAACGAAGAGGTCTGATTTTAAAAATCAATACTTATTTATTTATTTCATTTTTTTGAGACAAGGTCTCACTATGTAGTTCATGGTGGCCTTGAATTCACAATCAAGAGATTTGACTTTGTACAATTTTGTGTACATATTTATACAACAGTCACAGAGATACAGTCACTCAAAAATATAGAGAGTTCATGTTTTTATGGCATTGAAAAGATAACTCTATTGGCTTATCAATTAAATATTTTTTATATAACTGAGAATAAACAAAAATAATGTTTTTTTTTTCTCTCAGTGGTTATGGTCATTTTTTGATTGTTAAAATCCCAAAATATTATTAATTTTTACAGAGTGATATTTACAAGAAAAGAATAAAGACAGAAACACAGAAAATAGCAACACAGAGAAAGGAAATTATATCCAAACAGATTGCAATACTCAAATTGTGGATAAACTGATGGATTGCCTGGTGTTCTAGGCTGATTACTCCCTCCTCGGGGGGACAATATAAACAAAAATTTACTATCAAAATATTGTTTATTTGTGTGAAAACCAATTTACCAAGCTTGGAGATCAGAGGTGTGGAACACATGGGAAAAGCAACTGGGTCACCTGCCTTTAAGGAATCAACTGTAGAAAGGCTGCAGCAAGTAGATTGTCAATGTCACTCCAACCCTGAAGCTTCATAAATATCGGGAAAGAAGACAGTCCTTATCCCAGCCCACAACCCACAAAGCCACTCTGTCTAGGACAGGTATTAAACATTAATGACTATTTCTGTAGTAAGGGTTGAGAACTGCTCTTTGCTGTAGAGTTGTCCAGTCATTGGGTTATGTTGGATTTTCAACAGCGGCACATCTCACTAAATTGTTTCCTGTTCCTTTTGTCTTTGTGAGAATCTTCACCCTGGAGATAATGAAGTGCTTCCTTTATCACTCTGTATCGTTAGAATATTTATTGGATTAAAAGATTATTGCAACAATAGGAGCTCCAATCCTATGATAGTCAAACATCAAAAAGACAAAGAAGGAAGCTTAATGGATAAAATAAAATATCTACAAATTTTCTGTTAGCCTTGAAAATACCAGAACATACTACTGTAGCTTGCAGCCTATTTTCAGAATGTTAAAACAAACAATGTTAAACATAGGACCCAAAGCTAAGTAACAATTGGCTCTCAAAGTAATGTTTGACATTAATATTTTTAAAAAGTCTTTTCGTACATTTGAGTATTTCTAAATACATTCTTGCCATCTTGTTGATTCTAAGCGGAGTCACATAATAGAATAATGTGGACTCTATTAAGCAATTTTCTCAGGATCCATTTTACACTGCCTTTGTTTTATTATCCAGTGAGCAGAAAGCCCAGAAATGCCTAAATATAGTGACTTTTCTGATTTCCCTCTGCCTGGCCATGAGCAATTTAGTCTTTCGCAGGTAAAATGGCACCAAACACTTCTTGGAATAAGCAACACAAGTCTAAAAAAAAGAGCTTTTGCCCTTCCTGCTTGTCACATGTTACTGAGTTTTTGTTCCCTCAATATCCTCTAAAGCAGTGGGTTCTGAGCTGCATCAGTTGTCAGTGTTGCTGTCTGGAAGCCTTTGGGACTGGACAGTCAGTGTGCAGTCTCAGAAATCTAGGAAAACGAGAACACACCTCTGTGTTCCACTCAGTAAGGAGTGAGGTGGGGAGATGCCATTGCAAGACTGGGAGAGCTCATTAGCATGTGAAGTTTCCGCAAGGCAGTCCCTGCACACACACACACACACACACACACACACACACACACCTACTTCCTACCACGTGCCTATGCCCCAGGCTGGGAGCATGGAGCAAGGCTCTGGTGAAGCTAACTATGAATGTTTACTGTCTTCCACTATGAAGTGCTAGGTTGTTGAGGCTTTTGGTTACTCTGCAATGTCATTTATGTCCCAGCTAAATTCTCATCCAGGATTTCCCACAGGATTACCCCAGAAGACTTTCTAGCACACATTTTTTGCTTTGGTTGGCTGCACTTCTGGTATCAAATAAAAAAAAAAAGAAAATTTCCCAGATCAATGTCTGTTAGTTTCTCTTATAATTTCTTCATAGTTTTTTACTTTCTTGTCTTCTATATGAGTGTTTAGTCAATTTTGAATACATTTTTGTATATGGTGTGTCTAAATAAAGTGTCTAATTTCATTTTTGTACATGTGGTTTTCTAGTTTTCCAAACAATTTATTAAACAAATTCTCTTTTACTCATTGTGTGTTCTTGGCATCTTCATCAGAAATCTATTGACCATACATACAAGGGTTTATTTCTGGTCTCTCAGTTCTATTCCACTGGTTTACGTATCTATTTTTATGCTAATACTGTACTATACTTTTTAGTACTATGATTTTGTAGTATGATTTGAAATCAAGTGGTATGATGGCTCAAGCTCTGCTCTTTTTGTTCATAACTTCCCTGGGCTATTTGGGTTTATTTATTTATTTTTTTGGTACTTATGTGGTTCCCTATGAATTTTAAGATTGTTTTTCTTTTCCTATAAAACATGACAATTGAATTTTGACTGGGATTGTATTGAGACTTTAGATTGCTTTTAGTGATAATTTTTTTTTTTAATTGAGTTTATTGGTACATTTAGGGATACAGTACAATTACATTCATTGTTGGGATCATGTACCTTTACATGGCAAGTCTTGATTCTCATTTTT
>NW_022900941.1:31971597-31978607 GCF_012274545.1 Fukomys damarensis | reverse complement strand
AGTAATCTTATTAGAATCTTATGCATTGTTGCAGAATATTCACACCAGGGAAACTATTCGGTATTTACACATGTGGGACTTATTTATTTCACTTAGGAGTATATCTTCAATATGTATCCATTTTCCTATGAATGAATCTATTCTCTCGCTCTTTATGGCTGAGTAATATTCCATTTTATAGAAAAACCACAACTTCTTTATCCAGTTTCCAACGGATGGGCAAATAGGTTGTTTCCAAGATTTAGCTATTACAAACTGTGCCGCTATAAACATGGGTGCACATACTTCTCTGTGATATGATTCTTTCAGTTCTCTTGGAAAGATACCCAACAGAGGGATGGCTGGGTCAAATGGAACCTCCAGTCCAAGCTCTTTGAGGTATCTCCATATTGATAATTTTTAAATAAATTATGATCTTAGCCTATTGGACCCTGAAAGGATATATTCAGTTGTATTCCCTGAAATCAATAAGGAATATTTAGGATTGTCCTGCCAACGTGTTAGTAAGTCTTAAAAACTTTGATAATTTAAACTGTCCCTCCTTAGCCACATGAAATTTGGGCTCCTCAAGTTAGCTTCCCCAACTACAAAACTGAAAACAGAAAGAAACAGAAAACAGACAGAATGAAAAGTAAATTTGCCACAGAAGCTTTTTCTCCCGCTCCCGCATAATCTTGGGAACAAAATTTTGGGAAAAGTGTATAAACATAGACTTAATATACATTTACTCCATGCCAGGCCGTGTTCCGAGTTTGTGAAATACAGTGGAGAATGTTATGGAGCTTGGAGTCCAGCAGGAAGGACAGATTACAATTAAGTGGAAATAATATGGTGTCAAGCTAGGAAGAAAAAAAAAACATGGCAAATGGTACAGACTATCAATAGCTAAGGGCTTCTAGGAATTACTGATTTACCTAAAGTCTGAATAAACGAGCACAGCAGTGATCTGGTAGAGCATCACTGTCAGAATGTCTGACCACAGCATCAGCCACCATCAAATGAAAAGTCGTCCTCACATATTTAGGGTCACAAAATGGGGTGATTCAATCAGCAATTTGGCAGCTTGGTAAGGGTAAACAAGAGGACACAGTGGTGAAAACCAATCTTTGCACACACTTAGGTTGACACCATTGACTGGAGGTAATTGAGGTCAAACTATTAAATCTCTGCTAGCCTCATCACCTTTACTCCCAAGTGAAGGTTATAGAAAAGTCAAAATTTATTTCATATTTAGGTTGTTCCAGGCCCCAGACTAGTGCTTTACTTCTTAACTTTTTCCCATAAGAATACTTATTGGGAAATACTGTTATCCATAAAGGGTGAGAAGACTAAGGTGTGGGAAGATAAAGAACTGACCTGAGGTTACCCAGCGATGGATGAACAAACAAGATTGCCTAGATCACCTTGGAAGCTCCTACAGGTGTTTTGTTTTTGTTTTTCCAACTAGCTGCATGGGACAGAGGCCTCTCCTCCTCCAAGCAGAAGGAGTTTTGATTGGACCCAATTTCCCACCAGAACAGAAGACCTAAGTGCTAGGGAGATGAACAACTGGCATTTCTTCCCACTTCCCTAAAGAGATGATCTTAAAACCATTTAGATTTGAGCCAAATTTTTTTTTATCTTATTGAGTTTTTTTGGTACCTTTTAAGTGTACAGTACAGTTACATTCATCATTGGGATCTTGCATCCTTACATGACAAATCTTGGTTCTCATTTTCCCCATACCCCAGCCCTCCCTTCACCCCCTTCACCCCCTCCACCCTCCCCTATTTACAAAGATTTTGTTTCCATGAGCCAAAATGTTAATTGAGCTGCATGAGGTCTTTTCATGCTTGCCCATCAGGGCCGCTTCTGGAGCACAGCCCACCAGAACCCAGTTATTCCCTGCTGAAGCACACCTCTCTGTGTCACCCATGGACTCCGTTGCCTGTCGTTTCCAGCTGGCACCAAATGACGTTTCCTGGTATCTTTCTGAAGCTTTTGGAGGATAATAGTTATTACAAAAAGGAAGCAGAAATCAAACTTAGATCTGTGTGACACTGAATCTCCTAACCACCATGTAATAATTTATAATCTTTATGACTTGTGCATTAAAAATATGATATGAAGCATTCATTGATTTTTCCTGATAAATTTTTCTACAATTTAAGAATAATTATTAGTTATTAATATTAACTAACAATAACTACTGATTGTTAGTATTAACTAGTGTTTCAGCTTCACAGACAAAACTGATTTTACTAGAAGTCATTTTATTTTAATACAAATAAAACTTGTTACTAGAATTCTGTGGAAAGAGCCACCTTTTCTTTCCCTTGTTTATATTTTTTTCCAGAGTTAATAAAGGAAGAAAGGGAGAAATCAATTAATTATCTGAGAAACTTGTGCAGGACTACTGTGATAGGGTGAGTACTACATTGCTAATGAACTAAATTATCATATTCATTGTGATCACTTTAATGTGACTGTCATCTCAGTCCACTTTTGTGACTCTAATGAAACGCTTGAGCATGGGTAACATGTAACACTATGAAGAAAACAGGTTTATTTGGCTTGTAGTTCTGGAGACTTGGGGGCATGGTGTCAGCATTGGTGTGTTTCTGGTAAGGACCTCATGGCCATTTCCGTTACAGTGGTGGGGTCCATGTGAGAGGGAGGAATTAGATCACAAGACAAGGAAGCAGAGCACATTCCGGGTTCAATTTCACTTTTACAGTTCACTCTCCTGAGAACTAACTCAGGATCCCCCACTAAGTGCAGCACCCCAGAGATCTAAGGACCTCTCAGTAGTCTTCAACTTCTTACGAGTCCACCACCTCAATGCCACCACAGTGGAGAATAAGCTTCAAACACTTGAGCCCTTGGGAAACAAAATCACACCTAAACTATAGCAGTAAAACTCCTGCGGATAAAGGATGAGCTGAGTTTTGTATAGTGAGTGATAGGGAGAAAAAGGGGATGGATTGAAGTCCTAGGATACCTGGAGATAACTCTAGAAATTGGCCAAATCGCTAGGGACTCTGACCTAGGAGACAAGACCAAGGGCACCTGGTTCTTATTTAGAACAACTATGGGTCCAACTATAAATGTTAGCAGCAGAGCTAAGGATGGAAATGGAAAACTTCACAGGTGCTACGGAGTGGCTCTTTAGACAACAGTCTTCATTTGGAAATATTGACCACATAGGGTGCATTTTAACTTGTTGAAAACTGAGTGGCAGCATTTTATAAGTGGGATGGATCAGTTCCTGGATTGTGCCTTAAGTCACAAGGACACTTAAACTGATCTAAAAAAGCTGCGAATACAAATTGTTATGGTACACTTAAAAATGGTTAAAATGGCAATTTTTATGTTATATATTTTAAATTTATAATTAATTTTAAAATATTTTAAAATTTAAAAATTAGTCCTATAATTAATACACTCCCAAACCACTGAATTGTACACTTTGAAAGAGTGAATAGTATAATATGTGAATTCTATCTCAATAAGCTATTTAAAAAAACTATGGGGAACATTTCATTTCTACAATTCCAGGTGAATTTTCTTTGTTTTTCTAAAATGTGTATCACATAGGTTGCCCAGAAACAGCAAAATTTGATATAATAGGTACCCTGTAAATCTCAAAGTTGTAGGTAGTGTTGCAAACAGAGATGAATAAGTTATTTCTGGTATTCTTGTTAGCATAATCAGTTGATTGCAAAAAAATAATTGACTGAAATACAGGGTTTATGTGCTTATTATGAGGTTCTCATTTTATTCCTCAATAGCCAACTACTGCATATTGCTCTATACTCAGGCTAACAAAGCTATGCCTGTAAAAAATCTCATCAATACAGAAGCTGACAGGATCAGACAATAGACTTTTGCTAATTAATATTTAATGGGCCTATGGATTTTTCCTCAGCAGCTGGAGTGCTAAATAATAGTCAATTAGCAAATGTGTTAATTGACTCTAATTACATAGCACACAATCTTCTCCAAGGATTTTTGCTTTATAGATTTACAAGTGAATGTTCCACCACTTTTCTTGAATACACCAGACAGCTAATTAATTGATAAGTAATAATTCATTCTTTTCTGAAGAGCATGTATTTAAGAATAAAATCCAGTTTAATGCTTGATGATTTTTAAAAATGGCATTTAGGGGTGTAAGATGAAACCGATGTCTGCTTTTTAAATAGGCTTGTCTTAATGACTAGGAAGTTTTTCATTTATGCATGAATTTTAAAAAAGGAGAGAGAGAACATTATGAGTGCTGTATGTGAGAGAAAGTAGGAAGAAAGGAAAGAAAGAAGGAATGAAGACGGAGAAGGAAAGGGAAGGAAGCAAAAGAAGGAAGATAGGAATAGAGAGAAAGAGATGACAAAGAGAGATGCAGGGAAGGGAAAAGGAGAATGGCACAAAATGAAGAACAAACTGAAAAATATAAAGCTGGCGCGCTTTTCGTGAGGAGTCAGGCTATCCTAATTTGACTTGCAGTGTATAAAATTACGGACTCCAGGAGAGAGGATGATCAATATGTACCATGCAATTAACAGCAGTCTTCTGAGATTTATGTGCCAGTTTTAAAAAAAATGCTTCTGAACATTGTATGGTGATGTCGTGCGGTGCCTGTCACGGGAGACGGAGAACCCTCTGAGGAGAGGAATTAGCATCGCAGCTTTGCACATGGTCTAGCATGAGTAGTTAGGTCAGAGGCTGTGGACGGCAGCAGCCTGCTCCTGGAGCAGTAGTGCTTCCCCCACTTCAGCGCCTGAGGACCCTGCTGAAGGATTATAGATAAACCCTCCAAGGGGACATTAAGGGAACAAAGTTGGCTTTTCAAATAACGTGATGGTCATGGAATTCAGCTCAGATGGGCCACTCATTTGGAGAATTCTATAGTGCCAAGTTTGTATCACCATTCCCTGTAATTAGCTTTTTGCTAAGGCTCTCAAATATTAGTTAGCCATAAAAAATGTTTAGAAAGAAAGAACATTAACACTGATTCCTCAGATTGGCTTGTTTGATCATTTCAATAGGATCTGAAGGAGCTCCCCACTTTGAACAAGAACATCAGGCCTTTTTTATCAACACTTTTGCTACATCTGTAATTCTCCTGAAGAATACTGTAAAGAAACAGGTAGAAAACTACAATATTGTGAAAGTGAGTACTAAAAATACCAAGCTTTCTCTGCTTATTGCATTTTCTTACTGAGAGACAATAACAAGACAGCTGCATTGATCCTTTTCATAGTTTAGGGAAAGTAGATGTCAGAAGGCTGTGAATCTGTTTTTCTGAATTCACATGTGCCTTCTTTACTAGACAATATATTTGTTTCTCATGGACAGAAAAACTGTCTGCTGTGTTCTGTTGCATTTTGTGAGGTCTGGTCGAAACTACATTATAGGCCTGAAATTTAGGAAGCCTTGAGCCCGTGGGTGGTAGTGCTGGAAACAGGGTTGCCACTCAATCTAGGAGAGTCAGGCAGTGTGAAAAACATAGGTGTGGACCACAGTTTGAGTCAGTGATCTGCAGTCATAAAGCTGGGGGCTTCTTATATTGGATACCTACCTTGCTGTCCCATCTTGAGTCATGAGAGGTCAGGCTTCCTTTCTACTCTAGCTGTGCTATATGTGAAAACTATCTGCAACTGGGTGTGCTTGGGGGCTCCTCCCTGTAGGCATTCATGCTTTTCTCACTTTCTGTTACCCACAGTGCTGTTGCAGGGTCAGGCAGCCCATTTTGAGGCCTGCACAACCCAGGAGTGTTCAACCCCGGAAACAACTTCCTCTGTTCCTTAAAACTGAGGATTAGGTTATACATGGGATTATCACCTTGGTAGGCACCCTCACATGGCCTTCCTGCCTTTCTATTTCACCCTCCCTAGGCCCGCATTCCTTTTTCCTAGAGTCACCACTTACACTCAAGCTCTAATTTCAGACTAGGAATCTGAAGTGAACCCAAGTGATGATAAACCATTTTATCACTTATGTTAAACCAATGACAGACAACTCAGACAGGAGTGAGTAGTAGGGGACACACACTTCCTCATCTACACAAAAAGCATGGAGTTGGAAATCAGCCATGGTATATACCATGGGGCCTGATGGATCAAAGGAATATAGAGTTCTAGAGAGATCTGTGGAGTCCTTTCAGCCACTGGGATAAGACTGGCTGTTTGGGTGAGATAAAGCCTGTGGTTTGAAAATTCCTTAGACATTCTTTAGTTTTATCTACTTAGAAGAGGCTTCCCCTTGCCAAAGAAAAGGCAAAAATGATGTTTACCCAGGTACTTAATTTGAGCAGAAAATGTGCGTGAGACAAAACAAAGGAAAAGTCCCAACAAAATATGCCTTTGCTACTCCCTCATTCTCTCTGTAAAGGTGTGAATCCTACACCAGCGGCATTGCAAGGAGGATATAATAACACAAATTATGACCTTATAGTTCTGTAGGTAAGAAGTCTCACACAAATCTCAGTAAGTTAAAAATCAAGACTTTGGCAGACTTGTGTTCTTTTTAGGAGGCTCCAGGGGATAATTCATTTCTTGGCTTTTGTTTTGTTTTGTTTTGTTTTAGCTTTCAAGGATTTCCACCTTCCTTAGCTTGTCATCTCTACCACTGTGTTCAAATTCTAGAACAGTAGATTAAATCCTTCTCATATTGTATCACTCTGAGTGCCTCCTTTTCCCACTTTTAAGGATGCTGTGATTATATTTGACCCTTCTGGGTCATCAAGGATAATCTCTCATTTTAATGTCAGTGTTAGCAATCTTAGCCTGTCTACATTTTTAATTCCCTTTTGAAACATAACAGTTTCATGGGCTCTGGGAATTAAGAAGTAGACACTTTTGGGCTGATCATTATTCTGCTATCACAACTATCACAAGTCGTTCCTGAAATCTAACATGTAGGTTAAAAATTTCTTCTACTTAAAAATCTAGGTAGAGCCGGGGATTTAGCTCAGCGGTTAGGTGGCCTGCCTCGATCCTCTGTACCACAAAAAAAAAAAAAAAAAAAAAAAA
>NW_022900941.1:31849103-31971401 GCF_012274545.1 Fukomys damarensis | reverse complement strand
ACCAAAAAAAAAAAAAAAAAAAAAAAAAATCTAGACAGAGACCTAGAAAGTCTTTAAGCTGGCAAAACAAAATCTCATTCTCCCAAGGGTCAGCTCAAATATCTTCTTACATTGAATTGAAACAGGTGGAAATACTTATTTTCTTTTTTCTATTCCTATGGTATTTCATGCCTGCTTTTACTATAGAACTTGCGCAGTTACACAGACACTTGATGCAGAGTCTTCTCCCCCGCTTTAATGCACTTGCAGAATGAAGGATGGAAGTGGTCAGAGTTCTGTGTGCATCCCTAGTTCACAGGCAAAGAAGATGAAAGAGTCAATTCCACACCTAGTTCCTGAACTGAATTATACTAGACACTCAGGGGAAGATCTACATCACCTGATCTAAAGCTTCCATTTGAGCATAGCTGTGTTTTTCTTACCTTTTTATCTAAATGCTGTGCACAGTGCCTTTCCAAGTTAGACAGAGAATTTTTGCCACTAACTGATAGTTGAATGAAAGAAAATATGACTTTTTTTTTAGTTCTCATCATTTTCATCTGTAAAATGAAGGGTTTGTTTCTCCCAATGTGCCTGCCAGCTCTAATGCTCAATGACTCAGTTAACTTTCGAATCTGAGAGAAGTGAACTAAATTCCAATCCAGGGTCAAGAAATGTTGAATTTAATCTTCCATTGAAGTTTGAAAGTTTCCTACAAACAATGCCTGGGTGTAAGTCCTCATCTGACTGAGGAATCACCGAGTTAAGAGATGAGCTGTTCGTGTTGTATGTGAACAACGCGTTGACAGTCGGTCTTCTGAACTCAGGTTATCCTGTTCCTCCAAACCATTTGTGCAGTTGAGCGCCCTATGGGGAAGGAAGAAATGTCCAGTCTGGGGTGAGATTGCTCAGGGGAGGCCTCTCAGGGGTGGGAGGTCTACCCACCTGTGTAGAAGAGGGAAATACGCAGACTGAAGAAGAGGGTGAAGATACTCCATGAGCTTATGGCAACCAGTTTCACTTTTTTCACTTGTCCTAGAGAAAAGGCACTTGGGTATGTGGCATCTTTGCCTGTGCAGTGACTGAATTTCAATAACATCAGGTTTTACAAACTGCAGTTGATGATTTATTTCCATTGAGATGGGGAGAAATAGAAGAGACAAGGCAACCTAATATCTAAAAACCTCAGGAGGAAAGTGAATATAGGGCTATTTTTAAATTCTGAATTGTAATAAAATGACTACTAATGAGATTAGGGTTGCCACTAGGGGAAAGTTCTGACTTTCTCAGGCACAGTTGTTTTGCCCATGTCACATGTAGACCGGTATCAGTGGTATAATCAGACAGGAGTTACTTGATGCCATCCTCACTGTATTTGAGAGAGCAGGGTAGGGGTGAGGGGAGGTCCACAAAGGCATCAATAGTCAGGCTCCATTGGAATGAAAGAGACTCGGGGAACCTAAGGTAGTGAGGAAGCAGGATGAATGAATAGCCTGGGAAATTTTACTTCTCCATTGCCACATGGTCTTTTTGATCACGTTCTGAGGGGTGAAGCCCAGGACTAAAACAGGTGGCATATTTGCTGTAAAATATATTTAGGATTAAAAAATTTCCACTTTGTGGTCTCAATACAAAAATTCTACCCTTTAGGCTAGGCCATTAAATTTCCTTATTAAAAACAGACATATTACCAAGGAAGAACTTAACATAAAATAAATTGTATAATAGGTTTATTCTTATTGAATGAATATTTTATATAATTTACTGTGTAAGATAGACTGTTCCAAATGCTCCATCACATTAACATATCTAATGTGTTTTATTTACCTATTAAAGCTTTAAAAGAATAACTTATGGAGATAGAAAATTTTTACTGTGGGTATTAGAAAGTAAAGGAAAAGCTCGAGTATTTTGTGCAGATATTAAAGGCCTGGGTAAATCACTGATACAGGAGAAAACAAAATGAAGAACAAGGAGGAATCGGGATGAGGAAAGTCACACTAAACACCTCTCTGCATCACCACATGGACCAATAGCCTCAGGTCTAGCCAGGTTGTAACCCAGAGCCTGAGATAGAGAAGAAGAAGAAGGCATGCAAACCATTCAGGATGGGAAAAGAAAACTAAAAGGCTTTCAGAAAATCCACAAAAGTATCTTTTAGGCACTGTCAAAACACTACCAAAGGAAAACACTGGGGTGGTGTTCTAACTAAGCAGGGAAAACATCAAATTCTGGAATGAGCTGTAAAACAGCAGAGTGCCTGATACATTTACCAAAGTCATTACTAAAAATAATTAAATGGGTTGTTGGTCTCAGGGATTTCAAAAGAGAAAGAAATGTGTGCCAGAGCCATCCATACATTTCCCAGAGGAAAGACAAAAACTATGAATAAAATTAGAGCCAAGCCACAATAGGTAATAAAGCGATTAGCATACATGAAAAGAACACAATTAGGAGCCACAGCGAGGCAACACCACCACAATTTATTTTCCACGTTGATTCTTTTTGCTCCCATATTTCAATAATATTGATATGTACCTTCAAAGCTCTAAAGATAGGAAAGTAGTAAAATCTCTTCTAAATTAAATGATTTGAGGAAATCATCTTTTCCTTCATGAACAGAGATGATAGTGGTAACAATTTTTTGATGTCTCATGTGAAAAATATTATTTTAAGTGTTCATTTGATAGCTTATTTATTTCAAGGCAATGGGTGAAGTTTGAGTATGAATCAATAAAAACAGAATCATCTTCTGACAATTTAGCAAATGTTATGTGTAAACTTCATAAACCTAGGTCATGATTTGGCTTCCTACTTGAGTAGTATGAGCAGATGGCTGTGTCTGGTCCTTAGTTTTCTCAGCTATGATGTTCAATTGTTGGATTAGAAAAGAAATATGGTAATAACATTTTCTGAGTTCTTGGTGTTTGCAGCAATATTGTAAGTAGTCTAAGTATTTTATATGTATTAGCTCATCTAATTCCTAAAACAACCAAGTGAGATACATACTACAGTAATCTCCACAGTACAGCTGAGAAACTGAGGCCCAGTGAGGTCACTCACTGGCCTCCATCTAACACATAAAGCCTGCAGAAAGTATTCTGGTTGCAGAGCCAAAGAGATAACTGCTGAACAAAACTGGCTAAGCATTTTAAACACCCTTTACAGCTCCGCCATTTTTGTTCCATAATTCCCTCTTAAAGATGTGCTCATTAGAAGAATTCATTTTTAAATTCTTTATCAAGTGACTTTTCTAAGTGAGAGTCAGTTGATCTTTCCCCTTTCCCTCAGAATCAATCAAGGTTGTTCTAGATGCAGATACTCCCTGGTGCTGCTCCTGATTGTATGTGTGTGGAGCTAGGTGGCGGTGGCCGGTGACACAGGTTGATCTGTGACTGCCAAAACTCTTCCCCTAGAATGACAGAAAAGATTTTGGCATACAGGGAGATTATATTAAAAACTCTTGAGTCTTTACTAGTTACTCTGTAAATAATTCACAGGGTTTGTGCCAAATTCATGTGTTCACTGACATTTTACATTACTTTCTCTCAATCTGCTGCAGCAACCACTGAAATATTCACTAAAAGATGTTTCTTTACATTTTTTCTAGGTGAAAACATGTAGAATTTCTTAAACTCAAATATGCTAAAACAGACAAACAAACAAAAAACAGAAGTAGGTTTTAAAATGTTGATTCCTGGGCCAGGGATTTAGCTCAGCGGTTCCACCACCTGCCTTGCCAAGAGAAAGGACCCGAGATTGATCCCTGGTACCTAAAAATAAATAAATAAATAAATAAATAAATAAATAAATAAATAAATAAAAAAAAAATGTCGATTCCTGGATTGCTGCTGTTCTCCTGTTTCTGAGCCAGGACATCTGCAATGAGGCCAGGAAACATCACTCCTTAGAGGATTGAACTCCTGTCCTTGTGCTTGCTAGGCAGGAGGCAGAACCACTGAGCTAAATCCCTGGCCCAGGAAACACCGCTCTTAACAAGTGTACATAAAAGACAGGTCCAAGTGCACCAAGATGAAATTGAGGAGTCTGCATTCAAAAGTTTTATGTAATTGTTTGGTCAGGCAATCTGAACAATTCTTTATAAATTATACAGATGTGCTCATCTTGGAAAGCAAATGCTATCTCTTGTCACATACAGTAGTTTCCTCTTAAAAGAGTTACACAACAGACAATAATAGTAACAGTGTATATCTTGTTTTTATGATACATCAAGGGTTTACTCATTTAATTCTTCAGATATTTCTGTAGGCACTATTGTTGTATCCATTTCATAGAGGAGGAAAATACAGAACATGAAAATTATATTACTTAAGTCCACACAGCATTAGTTCAGGAATCATAGCTTAACATGGTCTACCAGATGTGCTTCCTTCCACTCTCTAAGTATTTCCCTCCTCTCGCTCTTCCTGATCCTTTACTCCTTTCTTTTCTTTTTATCTTGTAATCCTCCCTCTCTTTTCCTCCTCTCTCCCCTGCCCTCTGCCTCCCCTTCCTTCCTTCCTTCCTTCCTTCCCTCCTTTCCTTTTCTTCTATTTGCTATCTAGGAATTGGTTTTTATTTTATCATTTTCTGTGTCCAGTGCCTTAGATCTTAGTGCACTCTGCAGCCTTGAAATAGTTTCATAAAGACAGAGCAAATTGGCTCCCCAGGGCAGACATGAACTCTCTGCCCTGTGTCTCCTTGGCTGCCATGTGTGTTATAGCTACAATCATAAATGTCAGAAGTGGGCTTCAATAGACATTATACAGATGCAAGGAAAGAGAAGGAAAAAAACTGTAGATTTGATTCATGTGATTTTTTAAAAAAGCTGCATTTAAAAAGGAAAAGTAGGTATTCTCTATTTTTTAAACTTTTACAAAAAGAATTGCACAAAATAAATTCATTTTTCTGTATCTTCTAAAAATTGATTGCTGTTGTAGGGTAATTTCTGGGTAATGACAAAATAAATTATACTTGGCAAAGTTTATCAGTAAGATGATTTTTCAAAAGCAATTTAAAATATATGAGAAAATAGTTCCACATTAAGTGAAAAAGAAAGTAAGCATGACAAAATAAAACTGTGAAAGGAAATAAAACCGAGAGGTTTATTGGGATTTTCTGAGTTAGGATTGCAAGAAATTTTTATTTTTATTTTTCGCCGTCCTTTTGTAGGTTTCATGTTTTCCCACAATAATTAGGTATTGCTTTTGTAATCTATTTTTTTCTTCCTTTAATGGTTTATGTTGATAGAATGAGACTGGGGCTCTTTCTGTCACCTGCAAAGTAGTATATTTTTCATATAAAAATGTATACTGGGTTTGCTTGCAAATTAAACTGGAGGAAAGATCAGTCAATTCAAGAGTGAGACAGGAAAACAATGGGAAGAAAAAGAAGCGTTGAGGTGAAATGAGTAGGGAAGCTGGAACTAAAGACTTCCGCATCAATCTTGGGCTCCTGAGAGTAGGAAGTGCATGATCTGTCTGCTTCATTGCTGCGGGGCCAGAATCAGCACAGGGGCTTAATGCACACTGCTGAATCCAAATCAGGGAAAGGTCTGGCGGCTTTGATCATCTGTGGGCTGCCCGCATTTCACTCCTCAGAAGGGCAAGGCAGTTTTAGGAATTTTAGGATTTGGAGCTTCTTTTAGGAATTTAAAGATTTATAAAATGTCTACAGAGTTCTGAGTGATTTGACCACAGCACATGATTTTGGTAGTGAGTCCAAAGAAATATCCAAGACTCATCTTCTCTACATCTTGCCATATTTCTGAGCGTTTCTCTCAGGCCTCACATGGTAGGGACGTGGGTATACGAAATCTGTGCTAATAGTGGTCTGAAGTAAGGCCTGCCATGCATTATGTAATTAAGAGACTTTTTGCTCATTGACAGTTCAAATCATCCATGTGATTTAAGCAGGCATCACTTTAGAATGATTCACTTTGAGTGGGAGTTTCAGAACAAAACCAAATTTCATTACTTTCAGTGTAAACAAAAAGCAGTTGATAGAAAACCAATAAAGCACACGTCCATAATTACAGGTGATCCAGAACACAAATTCAAGTCAGCCTGCAGCTGCTTGCTCTCCCTAGAAAGTAGAATTCAGATCAGTGATGGGCAATGAGCAAAGTTGCTCTAAGCCATTAGGAGGCTGAAACGACATAGTCAATTTCATTGTCATATTAAAAGCAGAATCTCCTAGCTCAGGACAGCCCTAATTGCTTAAGCATATCACTATGTGTCAAAATGCCTAATTGATTTCCAACTCATTAAAGCCATTATGTTTCTTCAAGGCCACATTGTCAGGTGTGTATAACCTGAGTGTTGAGGACTAGGGTAGCCAGCCTCAGATTCAATACATAAACAGGAGTCTACATTGGGGCTGATACAAAGGAAATTAAATGAACTTCAGAAAGTGAGTTACAAAGCCAGTGCGAGTCACTTGGGTGTGGTTTCTTGCTATGGATATAGTATTCTTTGAAGATTATATCAAGTATTCAGGCATTTTATTCTAAATTGTCAAAGACATTTCCTTTTGTTTTTTTCTTTTTAAAACCAGGCAATACCTTTCAGTATGGATAGATTTCAAGGGACCATTCTTATAACACATTTCCTTTCCGTTTAATCTCACAAGCAAAACATCATTCTTATTTTACATTATTTCATGGATGTTATACATATATACCTAGATTTAAAATCTGTTATTAATTTAGTTTCAAAATTAAAAAATAAGTTTAAGTATCATGTGAAATTTTGCTCTCTCACCAAGATTATCTAAAAAAGTATATTTTTACTATATATGTACAATGTCAATATATATATATATATATATATTAAGAACACTTTATTCAAAATATGTAAATACCATTAAAGAAAAAGGCACAAAATTAATTTTGATCTAGAATCTTATTTCTTCCTTTCCCTAAAAAATATAATGCTGCTAAGACAGAAAATACTGTTGCTGTTTTGATTGTTTTATTGCATAGTTAATGAATTTGAAAGACTTCATGACTGATGACTTTTTACTTGATTTATTCTCTATTCTTTTTTCTTTTTCTTCTTTTTGACCACCCAATGTTTAATAGCAGAATAGTTTCTTGGGCCTTAGGCTTGCTCTCTGGTCCCAGAGAAGTGAGATTTGCCTTTGGGGATTCTCAGTCTTTGGCTGAACTAAGGATGATTGGTGACACCTGAATGATCTGGCATTAAATCATACAGATACAAAATTCTTGCCTGTTTTTAGATCAGAGAACAAATATATTTTTTGGCCTCATGTGATAGACGATTTTTAATATGCTTGAATTCCTTCATCTCAGTTTGTGAACCTTATGGCCCTAATTGTATTTCTTCTAAAAAAAAAAAAAGAAAGAAAGAAAGAAAAAGGTGAAGTCCCAACCTCCAGAAACTCAGAATGTGACTTCAGTTGTGAAAAAGGTTGTTGCTGAGGTAGTAAGTTGAAGTGGGTGGTCACACTAGAATAGGGATGGCCCTGATCCATCGTAACTGGGATAAGATGGTCATGAGAACACAGAGACTCATGGGTGGCAATGGAAACAGAAGTTGGAGCTATATGGCTGCACTCAAGAAACACCAGATTGTTAACATTTGCAAGAAGCGAAGAAGAGGCAAGGAAAGATTCTTCCCTACCAGTTTCAGAGGGAGCCAGGCCATGTAGCTCCTTGATTTTGAACTGCCAGCCTCCAAAAGCATAAGACAACAAATGTCTTTTGTTTTCAGCCACCATCAGTTTGTGTCAGGTTCTTATTGCTGCCCTAGAGAATTAATAGCACATCATAGCCTGCTGGTCCTGCCTTCAGAGGCTGCGAGTGATGCTGTTGCTCTGTTGACTGCACTGGTTGGTGTCCTCACAGCCTTCCACATGCTGACCCTAGCTCCCAGAAGACAGTTCCCAGGCTGCATAGCAGTGCCTGGGGCCGGGCCCCATGCCTATGTGATAAGAGGTGCAAGTGGAGGCTATGCTTTGCTTCCTGCCAGGGCTCAAGATGCCTTCCTGGTCTCTGTTCTGTGGTCTGCATGGCCAATGGCAGGGTGAGAAAAGCCACAGGTTCCCATAATGAACCCTGACTGACAGCAGCAAAAGCAGCAGACAGCTGCAATGAGATGCTCAAGACATTTTTCCACTTCAGACAGCAACATGTTAACCTCAGCCTCTTTATACTGTGCCAGTGTCTTCTTACAATATACCAGGCTGCATTCCTCTCTCTGTGTACTTTCTTTAATTGAACATTTCTCAAATTGAGCGTTTTTCTTCTCTTATCCCTAATTCAGTTGTACCCTGGCCTAGCAACAGTTTCTAGGGCTGGCAGCTCCTGTGTAGAGCATCAGGAACACAACCCCACCTGTACTGGACACAACCTGTTTGCTTTTCAAGAGTTTGGTTCCACTGGTTTCAGGGACGGGGGAGGGAGTGTGCTGACCAATAAGTACAATGCTTTGATTGATAGACTTTTGTCTATTTAACAAAATTTACACATCTAAGCAGGTAGCTTACTAGAAATTCTAAGACCTGCTTCAGAGAACGAGATTACAGTTAGGTCTACATATTGTCCTTTTAAATTTTCTTCTTGTTCATTATTTGACACTCCATATAGCCTATTCATAGAGTGAAGAATCCCTCTCAGGTGGTCCCACCTCTCCACCACGTTTTCCCCTTTTCTTGATCGATTTAGAGAATTTGAAGCTAACCCAGGCTAACTTCCAAACACCAAACAGCCAAACAGGGAGTACACCCAAGTGATCAGATACTGATATTACCTGTTCATACCTCCAACTGCTGCCATTGGAAATCTTGGTGTCTTTGACTCCTTCGTTAGCTGTAAACAGCCAACCACTGAATACTTGTTCCAAGACCAATGTAACCCTAATATCAATATTTTTATTTAATAAAATAAACCTCAGTGAAATCAATATCTATAATCAACTAACAGTCTGACATCAACTATAAAATTCTTTGACTTTTTAATAAAACACATTCCATGGGCTTTTGTAATCTTTTCATTGTACCCTGTTAATGGTTTCTTTTTCTTTTCAGCCTCTGATCTATAACTATATATTATACAGTTGTTTAAATTCTTCTGTAAAAAAATCTATAAGGGGCTCAGAAATTAATCTAATGAAGAGAACCTCCCTTCATTTTTTAAGAAAGTCGTTTATGTGTGGACACCCTCGTGATACCTTGTTTGTTTCTAGTTAGTGTGTGAGAACAAATATTCCTGATCACTGCTGTGTACACTACTATTCAGGTCTGATATAGCCATAACAACATAGTGACTTCAAGCAGTGTGAGGTATCGAACAATTCCTCCCTGGACCACACTCATTGATTTAGGGAAGTTATCTGAACTAAACAGAATCACTCACAAAGAAGTGAAAGATTTTGTGCCATGTTTAGGGACAAAGTTGGACTTCTCTATGTAATGGTATTGATGACAGGGTAACCCTGCCATCCTGAACCAGGAGGGGAACAGGAGGGAGACAGATTTCAAGCAAGACAGAGCTTGAGCCAGGCAGAAAGACTCAGGGCCTGTGCAGTATAGCTGGGTTGTGGGATCCTCCCTTGCTGGAAACTTAAGCACCCTGGACTCTTCAGTTACATTGGAGAATATACACCTTTATGGTTAAATGTAGTTTGAGTTGCATATTTATTCCTTTATTTTTGTAAGTAGAGTAAACCTTAATTAGTATAACATCAAAAAAAGTTTTTGTATTTCTCAGCACTGTTCAATTAGTTGAATGATTAAGTTGCTGCTTGCTTGCATAGGGACTCCTAAAGTCATTAAGAACACATTTGGATTCTTTTAATAAACGTTTCCCCCAGTGATATATCTATACATGTAACAATGTCTAAAGCTTTTATTAGATATCTGTAAGAACTGAGGAAAAACAAGAATCCTAGGTAAAACTCACTTCTATCAAGAAAGAGAGGCCAGAAAAGGTCTGACAATGAGCTTTTAGTACTCAAAGTCCAAACTCTTTTCTTGATGCGGGTGATGTATATACAGTTCTATAGTCTACCATGAGAAGTTAAAGGGAGGAATGGGGACAAAATTAATCTACAAGGAGTTATTTGTGGCTTGTATTACAGAAAGACATGAAATACATCAATTTTCTGAGAGTTACTTTCTTCTTGGGAAGAGCTGGGAACTCAGTTAAGCAAGTGAGGTGATGAATGTTTAAAAGACTTTCTAAATTGAGCTTTTGAGGTTCCCAAAATTGAATTTCTCTTAGCCAGAAATAAAGGTCACCCTCCCTTTCCACTCCAGTGCAAAATTAAAACCAGCTTTGGGATTAAGAAAGTTAACATGCTGTTGGTCTTGCTTCTTGAATTGGGATAGTGGTGGCAACACAGCAGCCCCAGAGCTACTGGTCGGTCTCACCACCCGAGAGCTACTATGGCCTCCCAGTGACAGAGAGAAGACGTCTCCCCATAAGGCTGAATTATTTTTCTGACATAGTACATCTTATGCAATTACCATTCTGCCTAGACACTTCTACCTCAAAGATTCTTTCACAAGTATTTTCTGGCTCCAAATGAATCATTTTTCTTCTTTCCCCTTATTATTTCTCTTTTTATCTCTTTTAAATTATGGAAATATGACAAAAGCCCAAATTATAAGCTTTGACTTTTTGTTTGACCTTGGGTTTGCTTGATTCTTTCTTTCCATTGTGTGTGTGTGTGTGTGTGTGTGTGTGTGTGTGTGTATCAGAGATCGAACTCAGATCCTTGTGCTTGCAAGGCAAGCACCAGAACCACTGAACTAAATCCCTGGCCCTTCCTTTCCTTTTACTATGAAGTAAGTCATTTTTCATTTATTAGAAATATGCCAGCTGAAGCAAATAACTGGCCATGGAATAGTGATAGTGAAGTACACTCAGGGCAAGAACTAGTAGATAGGCAATAGACACTAGCTGCTGTGACACAAGCATTATTATGCTTCCTCTTCCTCTTCTTCCTCTTCTTTTTGGTACTAGGGATTGAACTCAGTCAGGTACTTATGCTTGCAAGGCAGGTGGCAGAACCACTGAGCTAAATCCCCATCCTATGGTTCTTCTTTTTAATATCAGCTTTTTATACATTTCAAATTTTACTTTTTTCACTGAAAAAAAAGCCATATCTAGCCAGTGTCTGTTTTTTATGGCATTCATTGAATATTACTTTTATTTTTGGGCCATATTCTAAATATAAACATGTATCACTTTAAGCAAATTCAGTATAATATGCATAAAAAACTAGGTTGATACATTGTTGGAAGTTTCTTTTAAAAAGCTGATTCCCATTTTGAAATTTATACATGACATAATGTCTACTTTTAAATAAAATCACCTTTTGTGTTGAGAAGAGTTCACAGAAGCAGCCTGGAGGCAGCTGCTACAGAAAGGTGTTTACTGTTAGCTAACGCCTTTAGTAGGCTTTCTCTGCTTGGCAGATGTGACCCCACACAAAATAATTCTTTTGAGGTTTTATCCACTAGGATTTGATTTCATTGTTATTCTAGTCTAATTTTTCATTCAGACAATGAAATTGGTTTTCCATGCAAATTTCCTGGCTATCTATTCTTTGCTCCATTTTTCAAATTGCAGAATTTAGTCACATTATTTTTATTTGTCTCTACTAGCTTTAGTTTGTATGTATTTTTAAGTAAAATAAACAGCATTTATTCCCAGATTAAAATAATACTTTATTTACATTTTTTTATAAGTATGTCTCCCATGAAAATTTTGGGGAGATTTCTTTTTACTTTTAAATATATGAAAGAATTTATCAAAATTCTTAAAATTACTGGCAATTTAATCAGACAGTGCACCCCATTTAAATGTGTTCAGCAGTTGACATGACTGGGATCATTAACTTCTATCTTCTCATCTGCTATAATTGGTGATAGATGATGAAGGTATCTAATTACAGGCATGGTGATGGTCCAGTCTATAACTCCTCAGAGTCTCTCATCCTTCTGATCATGAATGATAAAATCATGCTCAATAGTAATCAATCTCTCAAATCTTTAGGGAATCTTGTTTTTATCCTACCCTTTAAAACACCATCACTTATGAGTCTTCATAAGCAGATACCACAAACCAAAATATTGATTTATTTGCTTGATTCCCTAAACCAACTTTAAATCAAATAATGTAAAACAACAATGACAATTACACATATTGGTTTTAATGATCAGTATGTACATGTAATAGGCCTATAGAAGATAGTTCATATAAAATTAATAAAAATTGACTGAATTTTATATCAGTTTTAGAAATATGGCATCAGCCACATTTTACAGAAAAGGAACAGAAAATGGTTTTTAATCCTAGCTTTAGGGCAGGAAAAGTGATTATATTTTATAAATGAGAATGTTAGGAACAAGTAACACAATTTTGCTTATATTATTAGGGCAATTAAAATAGGAAGACATTAAAGCTGTGATAACTATGCTGGCTAAAACTGAATTACAGTGACAGACTACTTTTGTACACAGTTTGGCAAAATTTATCAGACACTGGAGAAAGGTTATGTAAAAACATGTACATTCAGATGGTTTTCAAAACGATAATTGCTGTCAAAATAAAATTAATATTGTTGAATCTGGAAAAGTATAGGAAAGTTAATGGGTGTGAACTAACTGTGACCAGTGAAAATTACAGGTGTATTTTAGTTGTTCTTTGTTCTAATCAGATTAGGCTACTTCAATGAAAAATTATGAAACTCCCAGTAATATTTTTTACTTCCTTAAACACTGAAATTATAGTCAGTTCTAAGGATGAAAATAAATACTGCTTAATAGGATACATTCATTTAAAATATAATAAGCATATTGTGAGCTCATTTGGGGAAATCATGTGCTGTGTTTACAATTTGAAGCAAGCCTGAACATTAAAATTCATTGCTCAAGTGCCAGAAAACCTTATAATTGCCACAAAAAGTCACGATTTATTGTCTTCATAGCATGTGCAAAACTCTGACAGAAGGGACTGTAGTGGCACAAGAGCCATGTGGATGAGCCATTATCCTTTCCATCTTTGGGTTTAATTGTAGGGTGGGCATTCACACAAGGGAAGGTAGTGAAACAAATCCTAAAGCTTGTGCTAATAGTGAGTAAATGGTGCAGCATGAGTGCCATCAAAATGTAAATAATGAAGAGGTAACTTTTCAGATCTCAGAGGAAACATTATAAAAATTGGCTCTGGACTAGAGAATAATTTATAGAATTGGAAATGATTTGGAAGGATGAACTTAAGGCATGCCAGACAGGGATGCTGTGAAGAAAAGTGAAACAAGACTAAAATAAATGCAAGGCATAGTTTGGCATCCAGTCTGGCTGCCTCTTGTTTTCCATCCAGAAGTAAATAAAAAGATAAATAAGTAAATAAAATAGGAATCAGAGCTTGATTCTGTGCCAAGTGGGATGTAGGTACAAGAGCTATTGAATAAAACTGTCCATTTTCAAAATGTTCCCCAAAATGCTGTCCCCAGTCTTTCTGTCTTTTGGTTGCTATGCACTGGCAAGTCATTGCCAGCGCACACAGTCTCATCCAGGCTGTGTAGTGTTCCTCGCTCTGTATAGCTCTCTTTCATGTTTATAGGTGCAATTGTATTTCGTTTTGCTGGACATATTCCCACATGTGTTGGTTTGGCATAAATGCTCCTCAAAGGTCATATATAAAAGCTTGGTCCCCAGCTGATAGGACTTTTGGGAGGTGAAGGAGACTCAAGAAGGTGGGGCCTAGTTAGAGGAAGTGAGTCAGTCCGGCCTTGGATGAGTGCATCCCCCCTGGTTTCTGGCTGTCTTTCTCCTTCCTGGAGGCCACGTGGTCAGCAGCTTAGCCTGTCCTCTCCAGCACGATGTTCTGCCTCACCACGGGCCCAGAAGCAACGGAACTCAGAGACAGTACACTGGAAAGAGGGAGCAAAACAAGTCTGTCATCATTTAAATTGATTTCCTCAGGTATTTTTCTACAGTACTGGAAAGGTGAGAAACATGCTGGGTAAATCCAAAAGGCCAGGAAAGAAAGGAGCACTTGAGGGTGAGTTTTTTACCAAGAGTAGTTTTCTGGAAATAGAGCTTAAACTTAGTTGTCAAAGGTATTACAGGAGAAGCAATATCAAAAGATTTCACCTTCTTTCCCCTTATGCTCCAAAGCATCTGTTCTTACATCCAGTTCCAACAGTGTTTTCCATTGCAGGTGCTATTCTGCTTATCCAATTGACTTAGTTCTGATCCTCCTTCTACCGATGTGTCATGAAGCCACTCAGTTATTTAGGCAAGGTCTTAAGCATCTAAGATGTGTTATAAATAATGCTATGGAATCCAAGGAAGACAAAAATAAGCTTACATATAAATTTTGTTTTTGAGAGATTGAGCACACAGATGACAAAGGCCACATTAGGTAAAAACAAAGCAAAACAAAACAAAACAAAGCAAAACAAAACAAAACAAAAAACAACCAAAAAACTATAACCTCAAATTATCCAGGGGATCAGTGAAGAAGAAGAGATACGAAAGAGTGCAAGGGTGGGTAATAGAGATCATAAATATACATTACATGCATTGAAACTTTCCTCAAAATATGTGAAACTAGGAGGGAGGATAGGTGGGGTGAGAAGGGATAATGTTTGTGTGAGAGGATGGTTAAAGTATGTTATGAATGAGAACTTAGACTCATTCATAGGAAAATGGATACATATTGAGGATATACTCCTAAGTGAAATAAATAAGTAACACATGTGTACATACCGAGTCGTTTCTCTGGTGTGAATAAACTGTAATAGTACATAAGATCCTAATAAGATTACTGACATTGTGAAATGGCAAGAAAAGGGCTAAGGGTGTAGGGAAAGTGGGAAGGGTAGAGGAAAGGGAATAAGGGAAAAAATATGAGAAAATGAAAAAATGGAAATAAAGTGTAAATGCGGAGGGGAGGAGGGGTGAAGGGAGGGCAGGGACAAGGGGAAAAAATGAGAACCAAGACCTGTCATGTAAAGGTACAAGATCCCAATGATGAATGTAACTGTATACCTAAAGTGCACCAATAAACTCAATAAAAGAAAAAAAAAGTACATTATGTGCATGTACAAATCTAACAAAATGAAACTACTCAATATGCACTAATAAAAATGTGGAAAAATAAAGACCATAGTAAAAAAGAAAAGGAAGAAATAAAGGAAGGAAGAAAAGAAAGAAAGAAAGAAAGAAAAGAAAAGGAAGGGAAGGGCAAAGAAGGAAAGAGAAAAGAGAAGGGGAGGGGAGGGGAGGGAAACAGAACAGAGCAGCAGAAATCCAGCAGGATCATGAACACCTTGGAGTGAGTAAGTGAGTATGGCAGCAAGCAAATAAAATCCAGAATCATGGTGTGAGCATGAAACTCCAGAAGGCCAACAGATACCGCTCTCAATGGTTCACCAGCCACATGCCAGAAAGGAATGAAAGATGATTTTAAAACACTATGCACCAAGATTGTCAGCTCCCTGAGGACAGTGATAATCCTGTTTTCCTTTGTTTACCTTAGTACTGTGCAGACATTGCTAAGTACACTTCTGTTGAATTGAAAAAAAAAATAGAACTTTAAATGCAACCTGCCCAGGAAAGTTACTCTTCGATCTACAAGAAATGACCCAGGGAGCCAGTCTACTATACTCAGACTTGTAGGTAACCAGACTTCTGTCTCTACAAACAGTTCAAGTAGCTAAGCAATAATTTCTGTAGTCATCAGCCCTAGATAGCCAGAACTGGAAATTTCTCTAATTTTTGTTAGCAGCCTCTAGTCAAGGCTTGTCTGAAATTTCTTTCTTTCTTTCTTTCTTTCTTTCTTTCTTTCTTTCTTTCTTTCTTTCTTTCTTTCTTTCTTTCTTTCTTTCTTTCTTTCTTTCTTTCTTTCTTTCTTTCTTTCTTTCTTTCTTTTTTCTACTCTAAACTGCCCTCACTCCTTTTCTTTTTAAAATTTTTCTCCAAAATGCAAGTGATGGTGGTGGTTTCCCTTGCTTCAGGAAATTCTGAAAAAGCAGCCCTTTTTCACCCAAATCTGTTGAGGTCTGATTTGAATTCCTACCCAAGGCAATGGCAAGTAAGTCAGCTATTGCATGAGTGACAGTCAAAGGAGATAAACAACTTTATTCTTTTAACTTTAAACTGGCTGTTATAGAAAACCTCGGGATATGAAAGTATTTGGGGGTCTCTTATAAAGTTTAACGAACAGTCTCCTTTTAAAAAGGACAGAAGAGTACTTTTTTGATAGAAGATTTGTGATTTTATTCAGTAAAAATATCTACCTTCCATAGTTAGGAATGCAAGGAGAACATTACTGTCTTCACTCCTTATCCCATCAACTCTTCCTTACCTACGTCTTTCAGTCAGCTTTTCCAGATTCCCCAGGACTGGAGCAGCAGATGGAAGTGAACTGAGCACTGCAGCTATCACTTGTCATTGAACTTCTTTTCATGTCTCTCAAGACGTTGGCAGAATACTGGGTGTAGCAGCAGAGGAGATGACAGAGGCAAAGCTCCATGTTTGCAAAGAAGAGAGTGTGTACTTGTCTGTGACCTGGCAACCTCCAAAACCCACTTTGCTCTGCTCTGGAAAAGGGGGAAGCTGAAAGTTAAACTGTCTTGAATTCAAGCCCAAGCCCTAATCCATATGGCTTGGCAAGATTTTCCTGAAAACGACAAGCTAGTCTATATTTTAGGCCTTGTGGATCACAAGCTTGCTGTTGCTGCTATTCAGCTGTACCCTTGAACACCCATAGACAACATATAAATCTCTAAGTGCGACTGTCCCAATGACACTATTTGTGGCTGTCCCAATGACACTATTTGTGGCATTAAAATGTGAAGTTCATATAACATTTATGTCAGGAAATTATTTTTTCTTCTTTTGACTTTTTTAACCTTAACAATGTTAAACCTCTTCAAAGCTTGTAAGCCACACAAAAACAGGCATTTGGCTGAGCAAAGTTCAAGGGCCACAGTCCTAAACCAACAGGGTATGGCAGTGTAGGAGTGGAAAGAGATAATGTGAGTGTGTATGCTGGCTCTAGAGACGGCCATTAGAGAGGGCCAGTCATGTTTCAGAGGAAGAATAAAGAAATGCAATATGTAATTCTGGAAGTCACCAGACAAGGACACAGAGCAGTGGGAGTTGAGGTGAAGAGGAAGCTACCTTTGCAGGAAAGCTGCTGTGTCATGATAATAATCAGCTGTCTGGGCAGTGAGGGACAGGACCTGGGTGAGGGAAAATACTGCATTAGGAGCCCTGGACCACAGGGGAACAATTCAGGCTCGAGTTTAGATCTGATGTATTAGCTAATGAGAATAATGGCAGGGTAGGGGAAGGGAAAAAAGGAAAAAAATGTGAGAAAATGAAAAAATGGAATTAAAGTGTTTGTAAATGGGGAGGGGAGGAGGGGGTGAAGGGAGGGTAGGGACAAGGGGAAAAAATGAGAACCAAGACCTGTCATGTAAAGGTACAAGATCCCAGTAATGAATGTAACTGTACTGTATACCTAGAATGTACCAATAAACTCAATTTTAAAGAAAAAAGAATAAAGTTAAATGATCAAGGGAAGATTTGGTGCCATCACCCAAGTCAAAATTTGCAGCGACAGGATCTGCAGGCAGGCCTAAGCAGTGGTTAAGGCAGGGCCTTGGTACCAGTCTAATCAGTGGCACTCTCCCACTTAGTGACTCCAGCGAAGTGGCTGGGGAAAGATGATTAGCATCGCTCCGGTATTGGTAGGGAAATCACTGGTATTAGAATTAAGCTATCTATCCTGCTTAATACCTACATCAAATAGATTTTAAGATTTCATTGCATTCATTAACATAATTTTCATATTCCTAGAAAAGTAAGTTTAAAATTAATATTATTTATTCTAAGACTTTCTGAAGCATCCATCAATGGAAAAGATGATATGATCATTTATAGTACAAGACTTAGACTCTTTTCAAAATTCTCTTGCTGCATCTAGTGCACTGTTCTCTTAGGATTCATGATCTTTATGCAATCCCAGTTAAGCCCTTCTTGAACAGTACACCTTAAATCAGAACTCCACACCTAATAAATTGTTCCCCTCGGGTACTTCTAATCCTCTAATGGTAGTGCCTTTCCATATGGCAGTAAGCAAAAAATTCAGATTTGTCTTCTTAACCGATTATATTTTGAGGTCAGAATATATAAAGCTCTCAGTTTGATGCCAGTCCCAACCCTAAGTACTTTAAGAAGTTAAATATACAGACCCCCTACAATATTATTCCCAATGGGGAAATGTGGAAGTGACCCAACTATCCCTCAATAAGTGAAGGCATAAATATAATGAGATGTATATGTTGATATAGTTGGTGACTTGACAGGGAAGGAAATTCTGGCACATGCAACAACATAGATGAGCTTTGAAGACATTATGGTCAGTGAAAATAGCCAGTTACAAAAGGACAAATATTTTAGGATCTCACTTACATGAGCTACCCAGATACGTAGAGACAGAAAGTAAAATGGTGGTTAGCAGGATTGAGAGAAGGGAAAAACGTAAAGTTATTGTTATTATTACTATTATTATTATTATTTTGGAATTAAAATAAATGTGAACAATAATATTTTTATTTCATATAACTTGTGTGCATAGATGTATGAGTGGAAAAATATGAGACTATGAAGGTGATTATAATACAAGAAGGAAAAAACAACTAGCATCTGAGTATTGCCGAGAGTTCCAGGTGTATGGTAAATCTTAAGAGATCTACTTATTAAACTGGGCAGCTGATCCACCTCAGGACAGTGACTGCACTCTCCTTGGCCACAGTTAGTACTTTTTTGCTGAAAGGCTCAGATTTGAGCAAAAGAGAGCACTGTGAGCACAAGATTCAGGTATACGGGCTGCAGTCTGTTGACCTGTGACTATGGTTGTTCGAGGAAGTAAGTTTCAAAGGATTGATTTCTTCCCTGGGGGCTGCTAGTTTGGTTGTTGGTTTTCCTGGTTGGCACCCAGGTGCTTTTTGGCAGAAGACTGGCCTTGGAGCTTTACCACTGTATGGTACTGCTCAGAGATGCATGCTGCCTTCTTCTGAAGGTCTAGTTTCACTAGCATCGTGTTATTCTGCAGCTCAGCCAGGGTCTGGTCCTGTTTGATTAAGATATTGTCACAAGTAGTCAAAACCTGATGAAGTTTTACTGCCCCAGTACTATGGCAACAGGCCCTTTTTGCTGACTGGAGAGACTCACTGAGTTTCTGAATCTCTGACTGAAGCAGCGTTATATTCTTCTAGCCCTTCTCTAACTTCTTGTCTATATCAGTGGTAAAAGGCTTGGCTGAGGGTGGTGGGCTACCATTTTCTGATACTTCTGTATTTCTTCAGTAGTGGAGGTTAGCTCTGCTTTGCACTGTTCTAGTTTATCTTTAAACCTCCTGGAGCTGCTTAGTGGAGGCAGAAGTTGCCAACCTTTTTGACCACCGTAGGGACATTTCAGACCTAGAGGGGCCACAGACTGCTATCTGGCTTCATGCAAGAGAACTTCTAGCTCTTCAATCTTTTTGTCCCACTCGAACCTCTTCTTGGTAAAAACTTGTCAGTGACTCCTTGAGGATCTTTAGCTTCTCTCTCTCTTTTTAAAATTGAGTTTATTGATACATTTTAGGTATACAGTACAGTTACATTCATTATTGGGATCTTGTACCTTTACATGACAGGTCTTGGTTCTCATTTTTTCCCTTTGTCCCTGCCCTCTCTTCACCCCTCCTCCCCTCCCCATTTACAAACACTTTTTTTTTCCATTTTTTCATTTTCTCATATTTTTTCCTTTATTACCTTTCCCCACCCTTCCTACTTTTCCTACACCTTTAGCACTTTTCTTGCCATTTCACAATGTGAGTTATCTCATTAGATTCTTATCTGCTGTTACAGTTTTTCACATCAGAGAAACTATTCAGTATTTACACGTGTGACTTATTTATTTCACTTAGGAGTATATCCTCAATATGTATCCATTTTCCTAAGAATGAATCTAATTTTTCATTCATTATGGTTGAGTAGTATTCCATTGCATAGAAAAAACACATCTTCTTTATCTAGTTTCCAACTGATGGGCAAATGGGCTATTTCTAAAATTTAGATATTACAAACTGTGCCACTATAAATGTAGGTGTGCATATATCACTGTGATATGATTCTTTTAATTTTTTTGGAAAGATACCCAGCAGAGCTATGGCTGGGTCAAATGGAAGCTCTAGTCCAAGCTCTTTGAGGTATATGTTTATTTGAGCTCACTCTGTGTTCCTTGTGTGGGCATTCAGTGCTGTGAATTTTCCACGTAGAAGTGCTTTCATTGTGTCCCATAGATTCCTGTATTTTGTATTGGCATTTTTGTTTATTTGTAAAAACTGTCTGATTTCTTCTTTAATTTCCTCTGTGATCCATTGATTGTTCAGAGAGTGTTGTTCAATTTCCATGTGTTTGTGAAGTTCCTATGGTTTCTTATGCTATTGATCTCCACCTTGATTGCACTGTGATCTGATAATATACAGGGAATGACTTTGATTCTTTTGCATTTACTCAAATCTGTTCTATGAACTAGCATGTGGTCTATCTTGGAGAATGACCTATGTGCAGCTGAAAAGAATGTATATTCTGATTTTGTGAGGTGGAACACTCTATAGATGTCTAATAAGTCCATGTGCTCAAAAGATTGGTTCAGTTCTAGTATTTCATTGTTAATTTTTTGCCTAGGTGATCTGTCTATTTATGATAGTGGGGTATTTAGATCCCCCACTACAACTGTATTAGTGCTTATTTGGTTTTTCATGTTAATTAATATTTGTTTAATATAGTTGGGGGCATTAATGTCTGGTGCGTATATGTTTATGATTGTCATCTCTTCCTCTTGAATTGTTCCCTTCAAGGATGTAGTAGCCTTCTTTGTCTCTTTTAATCAGTTTTGGTTTGAAATTTACTTTGTCTGCAAATAAGATTGCTACCCCTGCCTTTTTCTGGGCTCTTGTCACATGGAGAATTGTTTTCTACCCTTTCACTTTCAGTCTTTGGGCTTCTTTTTGCACTAGGTGTGTTTCTTGTATACAACATATTGTTGGATTTGGTTCTTAATCCACTCTGCCAGTCTATTTCTCTTGATTGGTGAATTGAGGCCATTGACATTGATGGTTATAACTGATATGTACTGACTTCTTATTGTCATGTTATTGTCCTTTTGTTGACTTCTTTTAATTTTTTGCCCTCTCCTTTTAGTTTCTTGCCTTGCCTATTTGATTTGGTCTGTTGGGCATCATGGTGTTGTGACCTTCATTGTCTTTTTCTAGGATATTGTTTAGAATTCCTTGTAGTACTGATTTGGTATTCATGAAGTTTCTCAGGTGTTTTTAGTCATGGAAGTATCTTATTTCCCCACCTATTTTGAAAGAGAGTTTTACAGGATATATCAGTCTAGGTTGGAGGTTGTTTTCTTTTAGGACTTGAAATACCTCACTCCAGGCTCTCCTTGACCTGGGGGTTTGTGTTGAAAAGTCTGTTGTGATTCTGATGTGCTTTCCTTTGCATGTGATTTGTTTCTTTTCTCTTACTGCTTGTAGTATTTTGTTCTTCTGTTGGGCTTCTGGGATCTTGATTATTATATGTCTTTGTGTAGATTTTTTTTTTTAATCATAGGTAGTTGGAGTCCTATATGTCTCATTTATCTGTACGTCAAATTCTTCCCCTCTGTTTGGGAAGTTTTCTGTCATTAATTCTATGAACAGCTTTTTTAGTTTGGGTTTTCTCCTGCTGCTTCATGGATTCCTATCAGTCTTATGTTATTCTTCTTTGCGTCATCTATGAGTTTTGGGATTGATTTCTCCTGATACCTTACTGTTTTTAAGAGACCTCTCTTTTCACAATCACTAAGTACAGTCCTATCTTCTATAGCTGAGATTCTATCTTCACTTTCTTTTATTCTGCTTCAAACACTTTCAATAGAGTTTTTAATTTCCTGAATATCTGTTTGAATCTGTTTTATGGATTCCATTTCTTTCCTATGTTGGGTGTTCATTGTTTCCATTTCTTATGCTGGGCCTTCATGGCTTCTATCATGGTCCTGAGCTCTTCTTTTTTTTTAATCAGTTTCTGTTCTAGAGTCTCAAATCATGACTTTCATGTTGCTCACCATCTCTATGGTTATCTGGGAAATTATTTCTGTTTTGAATTTTTCTAGAGCCTGATTGATCTGTTTTATTACATCTTGTGCTGTGAGTTCAGAGTGTCCTGATGGTTCACTATCAGATTTTTCATCCTCCTTTACCCTACTGTTCGCCATTGTTGAAATGGAAGACTGTCTTTGTGTCTTGCTTAAGTGTTTTCTCATTTTTATTTTTGCTGTTGGGTTGTCCTTGATTTAATGTCTGGGTTATCTAATCTTCCTGATATAGTTGTGCTTTAGTTTTTGAGTCTCTAATGACCCATAGACATTCTCCTTTTCATAATATCAGAGAAAACAACTCGTTAAATCAATCACAGTCCTTTATCCTAATTGATACAATCAGCAACACAATAGGATAAAGCACAACTTGCAAATTGACCCCGTGTGGTAGTCATTAACCTATCACCTTTAAACCATGTGAATTAAATTAAAATCAAGAGCAGCCTAAGATATGTTTGCAGTGAATATACTTTTCAACATAACATCTTTACCATTTAGGATGGGGGCTTAGACAGAGTTAGGATGAGAGGAGTAGGTAAGTAAAAGAATTGGAGAAAGTTTCCAGTGAAGCCAGAGGACATACAATGACCACACAATCTTTAAGAAACTGTTCAATTCAAAGGGATAGACAGAGTGCAAGTATAAGGACAAGAATATATCCCCTTAACAGTAATAGGGGCTCACTTTCCCTTGAAACTATTGACCCTTGAGTTAAAATGATAGAAAAAAAGAACATAAGAAAAAAGAAAAAATGATAAAAGAAGAAATCTGAGTTAGGGCAGGAGCAGGAACAGAAAGGGAGGTGAGGGATAATATGGTGGAGCAAGAGACTGAGTTAGTGAAAAAGGACAGAAAAAAGAAAGAATTTGCAGAGTGGAAGAAGGAAAGAAAAAATGACTTTGAAGTGCCTCTTTCAGACTATATCTCTGCTGTCATAATATACAACATGTGCAGCCATATGCAGAATCCAATCCCCTGATCTCAGTTAGCCAATGGCAGACTTCTGAAACATAGACTGACCTCAGGCTGCAAGGCCCAAATTGAGTTCCCCGACCTCCTGCAGGATTGAACTCCACACAGTTCTACTACAGATTTCCCCCACCCTTTCTTTAAAGATGTTCAAAGTTGGGAGCTCAGAAAAATACCCTTTATAACCAGCTATGTCTCTCCAGAGTGGGTCCAAGGACTGGCCCAATCAGGAGGTCTGAGAGCAGGGGGGAGGAGTGTTTCAGGGGTGCCCATGTGGCTACCTTCCTTGTGCTGGAGGAAAGGCAGTGCCTGCAGGGGAGCGCATGGCTCCCCAGTCCCAAGGACTGGGCCCAAGCAGGCCGGAAGGAGAGCAGTCAGAATGGCTCTCCCAAATCTCACCTTCTTTGTGCTGGAGCAGTAGCGGCTCCCACAGGGGAGGGCGTGGCTACCGGTCCCAGGGGCTGGGCCCAGGCAGGCTGGAGGGAGATCAGATGTCAGAGCAGCTGTCCCAATCTCACCTTCCTTCTTTAGTTTCTCTTCATACATTTCCTCCAATAATTCCTTTTGGGTGTCCAAATGTTCACAGCACCACTGCTTTTGTTGTTGCATCTGCTCCACCTTCCTGTCATTCTTTCAAAAGCAGGGTTTTCATGACTTCCACCACCTGTAAGAGCTCTTCCTCACTATACAGGGAAATGTCTGCTTCATTTTCAATCTGATCATCCAGGCCTGGATCTGTCTTACCCCCTTTCTCTACACCAGGGGAGGCCTGAGGACAGTGTTCCTTGATGAATGAATGCAGGGATGGGAGTCCCAGCTGCACACGTGGGGCATGCACAAGCTGGCTGGCAATGGCTGAGAACTTGGCCACATGAAGAGTTTCATCATAGGTTGATACATGAGGATTCATGCTGACAATCATTCAGGCATGGCCTCAGCCTGTGAATAAGCCTTGGAACACTTGAGTTAACTTGTTGTCCCAGAAGGGAATCAGGTTCTGCTTTGATTGGTTCTGCTGGTTTTGGCACAGGGCAGCAATACAGTGGCCCAGGGTATGGAGGGAAGTGTTAATATTTCCTGCTTCCTTTAGCCATTCACCACTCTTTTGATCTTTGCAATGCCATGAACCAACCAGATCACAGAGTGACAGCTTGCTGATCTTGGAAACTACATCTCCTTCCCCTTGAAGGTGCAGGATCTGAATTAAGAAGATGCTGTGGCCACAGCTAGAGTTCTGGTTCATGTGGGTGCTGGTGAAGCCCTGATTCTTCTGACCCATTTTCAAGAGTTTCCAAGCTCCCTAAGCATCTTGAGCATGAATTCAATTGAGATCTTTCTCATATGGATTGCAATTTTGATCCTCAGACAGACATAGAGTATGTCTTTTATGTTGCTAGCTAGGTGGTTCTAACAGATCATAAAGCAGTTCATTGTAGATCTCAAGAATGAGATCCAGCTGGAGAAGCAAATGTCTGCTGGGATACTTATTGAAGTACTGTCTCACTGTGCCCATTGGTGACTTGTTTTATCCACCTGGCTACTGCTGGTAAACTGAGTGGTGGAAGAGAGCCCAGCAATGCCACTGTCAAAGCCAGTGCTCATACCCATCTGACTTTCAATGTAGACACTCTTCTTGAAGAAGGTAGACAGCTCCTTCTCTTGGAGGCTTCCATTTAGCAGGGATAGCGTCTTCATTTCCTCCTGCTGAATCTGCTTGCTATCTAGCCAGATCACCTCACTGGAGAGCAAGGGCTTCAGATCAGCTCTTGGGTTAAGTTGGCCACAGAGGCTATTAAAGATCAGAGACAGGGACCAGGGCAGGATCCTCCATCCTTGTTGGTATCTTGGATTGCATGGATTTTCCCTGAGTTGGTGACTCCAGATGTACAAATGAGCCCATTCTGCCCTTTTAGCACATCCATTACCATCTCCTTCATGGTCAGGTTGAAGAAGGGTGCCTGTCCCACTTCTGGCCCAAAGATCTGATAAAAGATGAACTTGTGGGTGGCTTGGTCAACTCCCTGTTCATTACTCTTCAGGGCAAATGAGTCCTTGGGTGCTTGTAGAACAAGAGTTATGATATTCTCAATACAGACACAGCCCTGATCCTCATGTCGTTCCAATTCTGAAGGTAACAAGGGCCTAACCCTCAGGTACACTTTCACCTTCTCTGTATTGTTCTAATAAGAAACCTGTTGCTTGTCCTCCAGGGAATTGGAGAAGACAGAGGAGTCTGACAGGAGCTCCTTTTGTAGCACAGACTATGAATCTGCAGCCAAAGATGACACTTGTAGCTTCTCTGATAACAACTTACACCCTGCAAAAGAACCTGGACCTTCCCTGCAGGAAAACCTGTAAAGTTATTATTTAGTGAATACAGTTTCAATTTAGGATGATGAAAAAGTTCTAGGGGTGGATGATAATTATATTTGTTCAACAACATGAATGCACGGAACGACACTGAGATGCTGTCAGTCGTATAATGGTTACATAAAATGGTAAATTTTATGTTGTCTGTATCTTACCCCCCAGTCCCTCATGCATAACCTGAAGAACTTGAGAATATTTTAGTGCCACCTTCACAATCCTTGTCCCTTATCCCTAACTCTTCCTCTGTTCTTGTCTTTTTTTGTTTTGTTTTGTTTTTTTGAGACAGGGTCTCACTATGTAGTTGAGACTGACCTGGAACTCACTATGTAGCCCAGGCTGGTCTTGAACTCACAGTGATCCTCCTGCCTCAGCCTTCCACTTATTGGGATTACAGGCATGCACCATCACATCTGGCTCTGTTCTTTTCTTAATAAAATCAATATTTTAAAAATAACAGTTGCTAATTTAAATACAATGTTTCTATTCTCCAAACAAGCTGCACTTTGGCCAGTTCCTCTCCTAGTAAAACATATAGAATAAAGTATATTAATCGTCCTCACATTAGAATGAGTTCCTTTGGTGATATCTAGGTCTAGGCATTTTGTAATGAAAGTTTAAACTAAGAGCAATCTGGTTGGTTTTCTACTTCTATTTGTGTGTGTGTGTGTGTGTGTGTGTGTGTGTGTGTGACAAAGAAACAGACACAGAAAATACGAATAATCTTGGAAGTATGTAATCCCAGTGCTGCATGAGTCCCAGAAATTTCCCCTGGACCATGAAAACCTGGTCCAATTAGATGAAGGAGAGTCAGGGGATTTTTAGGAGGCCCTCAGTGGAATATGGTTCACTGGGCCAGGTGACTTAATACTGATTTCCTCCAAATATATGCAGGGGTCAAAGTCTATTGATTTTTATTCTGCCCTAGCACAGTGGACAGAAAGTAGGGTGGCCTTGAGGCTATAGAGACCCAGCCGGAAAGAGGCAGGAAAAGCAGAAGCAAAGTGCAAAGAAAGATCAGAGGCTATCCAATGTAGGTTTTTTGAAGAGCTCCTGAAACCCAATGTGAAAATTGTGCTATACTGGGATTTTAGGGCAGGTTTGAGGACAGTCATGGCAAAGAGCATCACTGGTTGTGAGGAATTTCCTCAGTATTTTTGAAGAACAAGGAATCCAATACAAATAGCCTTTGGTGGAAGCCCAACTGGTCTTGAGACATGATGTTGGAGAGCAGACCCTTCACTGACATAGCCAATTGGTAGTACATAAAGGTGAATTTAGAGAGTCTTAAAGCTTTACTTATTGGAGGGTCTCTTAACTGGCATCAGCATTGGGGGAATTCAGGAGCTGCTCAGGACAGGACACCATAGGACTCTACTTGGATATTCGCCAACAGGCCCTTATTATGTCCTGCAGGGCCAAAATCAATCCTTGCATCTTTGGCCTAAAGCATTAAACAATCTATGAAAGAGTCATCAAGAAAATTTTAATTTAGCTTTAGCACAACCAAATGAAAAAGAAAGCAGAGAAAGGTATACCTACCATTATAGAATTATTTATTTTTGAATGTTTAAAAACAAAAGATTTTATGCCTAATGCTAAGATCTCCAATCATCTAAAGAGCTACATGAGTGGAGAACATTTTGTTGTCAATGCCAGGTAGCTTATGTATTGTAGCATTGTGCTAAAGGCTGAGCCATCATTAACTTCTGCAGCAAAGAGTGTACTCACAAATCTCTCTTACAGAAATCCAGAGTTCTAAGTAGATGAACAACCTGGGAAAAGACTAATACTGTCCCACTAGGCACAAGTTGGATCCAGTAGTATTCACTCTTATGTCCAGTCCCAGGAAGATATCCAAGCGGGTGACTGAATTTTTTATTGGAGCAGAGGCTAGCATTCATTATCTTGGAAAAGGGTAAAAACCTTTTTGTGTTACTCATGCACTACTTTTATAGACCAAAAGAGCAGTTACTTAATGGCTAGAGGGTGGGAACATTAATAATAATGGGCCAGGCTCTCATCCTGTGCAATCAAATAGATGTTGCTCTCTACTGAGTTATGCAGCATAAGAATCTCATCTAATAACAGAAATAAATAATGGGGTAATTTCCATGCCAGCTGCTAATGGTTTCCATGCTTCAAACTAGAGTTTTATATCATTGCATTTCTACCTACAGGAAACAATGACATTCTTAGACCAGTTTTAAAAGTCTGCTGTTTTAATTTTTTATTGCTACAGTCTTTATAGATTGTCTCTATAGAGACAGACCATAAGAGAGAGAAATGTAATCAAAACAGTATTGTTAATAAAAAACAGCATTGTTAGTGGATGTCTTAATGACTAGTATGGGAGAAGACAAAGGCACCTATCATTATGACATTTAGGGGACTTTGAGTGCAAGTCTTTTAAATGGTTATTTGTGATACTTGTGGGAAAATATGTATTTTTCTGATAAGATGATTTTTGTTAGTGGCTTACACCTGTGTTTTGTGATGTGGTCCAGCTGAGTTATGAATTTTAGTGGATTAAATTTACCTGAGATTCTGAATTCAAGAGTCTGTAATATTTTGATAAAGTAATAAGTTGGAAATAGAGCAGAAGGTGAGAACCACAGTCAAATACACACACACACACACACACACACACACACACAGGGATATCTATCTATCTATCTATCTATCTAGATATCCTTGTTTTTAGTTCAGGCTTCATCTTTGGGTCATCTTGGACAATAATTTTGCTATATTATTTCAGGGTGGTTGTATCATCCCTCCTATGCTCTAGATGTGAATGTGCTTTATTTAACTGCCACTCCTTTGAATCTACAGGGACTTGCTTTATACTTCTATTTTAACATTTCACACTCTTTGGATGCTAGTTGGATTGACTGCACACCTGTTTGTTTTCCTTATGTGACTCTAGGTCTCTTTTTATCTCATAGTTTAGGTTTTAATCACTCCCACTGACCTATGTAGAAATTGAAGCACAGAGAGGATGTCCATTTGGCCAAAGTTGCAGAGCTGAATGTACAGTCAGTTTTGGAACCCAGGCAGTGTGATGCTACAGTTTCTGACCTTACCAACTTCTCTTGTGAATAGGTAACAGTGCCTTCTATGTGGTTTGCTGATTTGTTTTTCTCATAAACATTTTATGCAAACTTAGGATAATATGATGAACAAAGTAAGGGTCTTGAGAAATAGGGTGGATACATTCCAAGATACTCTTCAAGTTCTCGCTCTCTAAAGGTGCATAATATCTTTTTGGTCTTTCCATCTACAGCAGTGTTTTTCTTGGGTCTCTGGGTCTTTCTACAAGGAAGAAAGAATGCCCAACATGGAACCTGCTTTTAAAGAATGGGAAAGTTCCTGACATAGCATCCCAATCCCCCAACCCCACACAGCTCCTCTGTAGGAAATGTCTGTAGGTCTCTATTAGTAGTGGAATTGTTTGCATTTATCATGTGTGTAAACACACCTACTATATTCTTAATAGTCCTCACAGTAGGAGAAATAACATTAAACAGAACATTTCTCCTAGAGTAAATGATCCACTTTTCTAAAAAGAACATTAACTATACTGCTTGATTTCTGTCTCTTCACATTGCAAAACACTTTGCTACATTCCTCCCAAATACCTTCCTGGTAGCAATACACACAGTAATTTTGTATCCAGACAGATGCTCTTTTGGTTCTCTGAATGGAATTTTCCTAAATAAATTGCTGAATGCTTCAGAAATGAAATCTGTGATGTCTAGCACAGGTTGTATAGAAGCCACCTAAAGGAGATTGCCTTAATCATTATTGGGTGGCTTTTGGTGTGTCCTCCTTGATGGAAAGGTGAGATCTACTTAAGGGAGAGTTGGAAAATGTGTGTGTTTGTTTATTTTTATTCCTACCCATGGTAAATGCAAAAAACTTGATGAATGCACAAATGTAAGGAAAACAAAGAAAGATTCTGATGCTAGTTGCTGAAAAATTTTTTCAGAACAATACAATATAGCTACTCAGCATAATTGCTGAAGGAATTCTCAGAATTATTACTTGTAATTTCTCTCCTGAGGAAAATCCTATGGCCCAGGGATATTTTGTAAAAGGTTAACATTCAAGCATAAGTTGCTTTGTGGGTACCTCTGTAATTTAGACCTGCTCACCGTTGCTTCTGAATTATCTCTAGTAGTAAAACAGCTAAATCAAAGAAAAGTAACCATGGAAATTAAAGAAGCAAGTCTTACAATAAAGAGCAAAACAAAATGGTAGAAGCTAGAAATCTAAACTCAATATGGTAAGAAAAGTAAGAGTCACCTTTTTGTTTTTATAAAATTGTTCAGTGTGACTCTGACTTTTCTATTGGCTATACAATGGGTCAAGATGATGCTAGATAGTATGTGGGTTAAAATTAATTCATTGATATTTGTTAAACACCTCCTGTGTGTTATATTATCTTCTAGGTTCTTTGGCTATATCAAAAAAGAAAACCATGGCACCTGACCCTGAGGCTTTAACTGGAGCACTGTTAGGGACTGTATTAAGTGCTTGTAGGGATGAGCAATTTTAGTCTTCACCTTTCAGTGAGGATTCCAAGATCTAGAGATCAAGTGACTTTCCCAAGTCTACATAACTAGTAATTGAAACTGCAACTATTGTGCTCTTAATGTCTTCACTGAATCACATTATCTAACAACTAGGTATTAGATAAGGAAAATATTAATCCCATTTTATACATGAGATTTAGTTCAGTGGGGTAACATGATTTATTTAAGACTTGCTCATGGCAGGTGGCAGAAGTAACCATGTCTACTGCAAAAGTACACCTTGCCATAATACCTGCAAGCTAGACATGAAATGCAATCTTTACACAGTTCCAATAGCACAAAATAATTTTTAATACTGAAAATTATGGATCTAGAATTTAAGAACACCTTTTTGAGATTGACTTAATATATCATAGTAGTTGTACATAGAGTAATCAAGCTTTAAAAGATGAGTATTGAAAGTCATATTGTAGCCTTTACTTATATTTTTCTTTAGCTTTTATTTTTAAGATAGACTTAAGACTTTCCAAAATATATTACTACATTTGAATTAGGTATTGCGCTGCTTTTAAACTAATTTTTCTTTTGAAATTGATATATTCTAAGTATTTATAGTATTTAGCTCATTAAAAACTCAGATAAATCAAACAAATAACTTATTAAGGTGTCATACTAAAATTTGAAATGGTTGAGAACTTTAAAAATCACTAAAATATGAAAATTTTAAGTAATTCTCTTTAAAGAATTCATAATTTCCTTGTCCTTATTACTTCTGTCCTGCCTCTTACCCACAAGCTGTAAGTTAATAGAAAACAGGAACATTTTGTGGTGACTGTGTGTGTGTATGTAGGGTCAGGATATTTTATTTGTGCATCTACAGATTGGTTATCTTATTCAGTTTATTTGGTTTTCTGGAAAGCAGGAAACACATTTAACCCTTAAGCATCATGGGAATAGGTCATATGACAGAATCAGGAACCTCTCACAACAAATTAAATATAGCCAGGTGTGAGGGAAAATAAGTTCCATATGTTTAAAAATTATTTGAGGAGATAGAATTTCACTGGAAAATATAAATGGAATATGGGGCCTTTTCATTAAAAAGTTTATTAAACTGTAACATATGTGATACCTAGTACTTATGTGAGAATCAGTTAAAGGTACTGTTGTGTCACAAATTATCATTAAATAGATAATGAAAGCATCTTCTTCAAATTAGACCTATGACTTTATTTGCTCAAAGTAGCCTTATTTTCGTTCCTGGGTTAGAATAGTCACTAAGTTCTTACAAACTTTCTGAAACTGTAGCAAGTCTTCTAGAAATTTTTCAATTCTGAGAGACAACAATGTTCATGATGTGATAAGGTAAATGAAATCCTACTTAGCTAAAGATGAGTTTTAATAATACGACAGAACACAATTTAGGTAATTTACATGGATGTAAGTTTGTTCCACTGCAGGCTCACTGCAAACCTATGAGGCTCTATTGTTGTCCTCTTTGGACAGAAGTGGCAATGGAAAGATTTAACAACTCACTCTATTTTTCACAGCTGGTAAAAACCAGCATTTGAATCCAGGTCTGCCTGGTTGCAGAATATCTTTACTTGGTCATACTACCCCTTAATATAGAGAATTATAAGCTGTTGAAGAACAGAGGAAAGGTGAAAATGAGAAGAACACCTGGGTACAAAGAGGGGAAAGTAGAACAAGGAGGTAGAATGGTGGTGGTAGGAGGCAGAGACACATAAATGAAGTTCCTTGGCTAACTCCTTTTGGGCTAAGTGCTTCCTTGCAGCTAGACCTCAGAAATTCCCCATCCATTGCCAGGATTCAAATCCTAGGAGCAAGTATTTTTAATCCTATTTTACAGATAGTGTTAGGGAATTGATCATGTTAAAGTTTGCTGTGATGCCGCCATCACAGGCTGCATTTTCCTGGTAGTTTTTGGCTCCTAAAATGACCTCATGCTCTTATCTTTAATTTCCCTCCCACCAAGGCCACAGCAAGATGGAGAAGTTGAAACCTGTTTCTGCAGGGCTGGACCCATAAAAGGCAAGCTGGCCTGTGATAGGTTAAAAGTAGCTCACACCACATAAATAATCAATAGCCTGGTCCAAAACTGATAAAAGGACCTTCCTTTTTCTTTTTGTTCTTCTCTCCTCTTCCTCTCTTCTTCTTCCTCCTCTCTCTCTCTCTCTCTCTCTCTCTCTCTCTCTCTCTCTCTACTCCCTTGAATAAAATCTCCAGTCAGACCTCTCGGTGTGTGTGTGGCCTTGTTGTTGAGCATCACTATTCCCTTTCAGATAGTGTTATGGTTTGCATCTTAACTGTTCTCCAAAAGCATATGCATGGAAGGCTTGATCTTCAGGTAATGAAACTGCTGAGAAGGAGTGGAATCTTTTTTTTTTCTTGTTAAGTTTATTGGTACATTTAAAGCAAACGATACAGTTACATTTACCATTGGGATCTTGTACCTTTACATGATATATCTTGGTTCTTATTTTTTTCCCCATACCCCTGCCCTCCCTTCATCCCCTCCACCCTTCCCTATTTACTAGGAGTGGAATCTTTTTTTTTTCTTGTTAAGTTTATTGGTACATTTAAAGCAAACGATACAGTTACATTTACCATTGGGATCTTGTACCTTTACATGATATATCTTGGTTCTTATTTTTTTCCCCATACCCCTGCCCTCCCTTCATCCCCTCCACCCTTCCCTATTTACTAGGAGTGGAATCTTTAGGAAGTGGATCCTCATTGGAAGAAGCAGGTCACTAGGGATATGCCCTTGGAGGATCTCTCTCTCTCTCTCTCCTCTCTATTTTTCTCTTTCTCCTTCCTAGCCACCATGAGGTGAGCAGCTTTACACTCCACCATGTTTTCCATGCCTTGATGTTCTTCTTAACTACAGCCCCAAAGTGATGTGAACAAGTGACCATGAATGAAAACCCCTTAAGTTATGATCCAAAACAAGTCTTTCCTCCATTTAAGTTGTTTTTCTTAGGTATTTTGTTATAGCAACAGAGAGCTGACTAACAGATAGGAAGCCTCAACTTTAGAGTGATTAAGTGTATGTCGCAAGATCATATAACTAGTGAGCTGGAAGGCCAGCTCTTGCTACCCTTAAAGTCTGTACTTCTTTTCCTGATTTTCCCTTTAGAATTAGTAAAATATCTCCCTAAAGCACTAGAGGTAAGTCTTGGTCTGAAAAATATACCAAACACATTTACACCTACCAGTTTTAAACATTTTCCTCCCAACTCCCATCAGTTCCTAATTACTTCATTTCACTCTGCTTCAGTCCATGATAAGATAATCAGAATGGCCCCAAATGGCTCTTCTAAAGATTAACAATACAGGAGTGGGAGGAAGGGATGGCAAATGTCATACCTTTTCAGACCTCCTTTCTTTCCTATCAATTTTAGTCCTAGAACTTCTTTTAGTCCCATCTTATAAAATTATTAAAATAGGTTAGCAGTTAGGATCAAAAGTATTTGCAATGCAAATATGCAAAACATAAATTTAGGATAAGATTTCTGACATTAAATTTGAATAAATCTGAAAGATATTTCTCTTTCAATATGGCATTCTGTGTTTATTCTAATTTTTACCAAATGAATGAATCCTTTGAGGTGGCTGAGCAGAATGTTTGGGAGCTGAAGGGATAACCTTTATGGTTAATGAGCATCCTTACATATCTTGCCTCACATTATAATTGTACTATGGAGAATTTCCTGACCAAGCCAAGTTACTTATATAGCATAGATCACAAGCTCCTAGTGTGCTCCAGACCCAGCAGGGGCCCCAAAATAGGAGTGTGTATTTGTGTGTGTATGTGTTTTACTTTAATAAATAAATATATGGAGTAATTAAAAACACATTGAGGAGCAAATGAAGTTTTGAATTCCTACTTTCAGAAGAAATTCCTCCACCCAGCCAGTTGAGGGTAAATTAGGGATGAGGTTAGTATTAGGACCTTCTCTATATCCTTCTTTAGTTTACTTTCTTATTTATATTTATTTTATGCTGTGCCATATATGTATTTACTTTGTTCCTGTGCCATAAGTTTTTTTTTCAGTTTCTTTGGGGATATCTTTTGTTAATTGCAATGTCCTCTTCTGGTTCAGGAACAATGGTTCCTTTTCAGTAAGGATTATCTCAAGCGGAGCTCAGGTACGGGTTAATCTAACCAACCATGAGCTCTGTGCTGCCCATTTTGGGCAATCTGTTGACCTTTATGTGTTCAGTCACTGGAGAATCTGGATCAAAATCCTTTAAGTTCAGCATTACTCTTTTCATTTTAGAGCAGGTGGTGCAGCAAAGAATTCACCCTTTTCCTTAAAACTGTCAATCTCCACTGTTTGGACATGAACCAGTTCCACCTTTGCAATGCCACAATGGCACATATTGATTCTTCTTAAGTGACTTTTTCAGGTATTTGGTGACTTTTCAATTGATGACCTGGACAGTTTCATGGGTGCTCTTAATGTGGGCACAATGATTTAAATTTTTTGATTTACATGACTGTCACTCTCTTACTGTGTCAAGAAAGTAGTGAACCATTTCATAAATCACCTCAGGCAACAGCTTGTGTCTTTTTTCCCCCCTTATCGGTTCTACTTTACTCCACATCTGTCAAGAGGTCTCAGTTGGGGAGCTGATGAAGGAGGTTATGGCAGTAAAGTCAAGGTTGTAGCTCATTAATCCTCCCTCCATCCTTAGTTCAAATGCCATGAAGGATGCAGACAAAGTTGGCACACCTTGATTTTCCTCCTTTGATTATCCAACACAGTGAATGGGAGCATGCTTAGTCTATCATTTTATTAGTTGATACATCTACTCACCATTTCATTTTTTTTCCTTTTTGTTGAGTTTATTGGTACAATCTAGGTATGTTGCATCTTAACTGTTCTCCAAAAGCATATGCATGGAAGGCTTGATCTTCAGGTAATGAAACTGCTGAGAAGGAGTGGAATCTTTTTTTTTTCTTGTTAAGTTTATTGGTACATTTAAAGCAAACGATACAGTTACATTTACCATTGGGATCTTGTACCTTTACATGATATATCTTGGTTCTTATTTTTTTCCCCATACCCCTGCCCTCCCTTCATCCCCTCCACCCTTCCCTATTTACTAGGAGTGGAATCTTTAGGAAGTGGATCCTCATTGGAAGAAGCAGGTCACTAGGGATATGCCCTTGGAGGATCTCTCTCTCTCTCTCTCCTCTCTATTTTTCTCTTTCTCCTTCCTAGCCACCATGAGGTGAGCAGCTTTACACTCCACCATGTTTTCCATGCCTTGATGTTCTTCTTAACTACAGCCCCAAAGTGATGTGAACAAGTGACCATGAATGAAAACCCCTTAAGTTATGATCCAAAACAAGTCTTTCCTCCATTTAAGTTGTTTTTCTTAGGTATTTTGTTATAGCAACAGAGAGCTGACTAACAGATAGGAAGCCTCAACTTTAGAGTGATTAAGTGTATGTCGCAAGATCATATAACTAGTGAGCTGGAAGGCCAGCTCTTGCTACCCTTAAAGTCTGTACTTCTTTTCCTGATTTTCCCTTTAGAATTAGTAAAATATCTCCCTAAAGCACTAGAGGTAAGTCTTGGTCTGAAAAATATACCAAACACATTTACACCTACCAGTTTTAAACATTTTCCTCCCAACTCCCATCAGTTCCTAATTACTTCATTTCACTCTGCTTCAGTCCATGATAAGATAATCAGAATGGCCCCAAATGGCTCTTCTAAAGATTAACAATACAGGAGTGGGAGGAAGGGATGGCAAATGTCATACCTTTTCAGACCTCCTTTCTTTCCTATCAATTTTAGTCCTAGAACTTCTTTTAGTCCCATCTTATAAAATTATTAAAATAGGTTAGCAGTTAGGATCAAAAGTATTTGCAATGCAAATATGCAAAACATAAATTTAGGATAAGATTTCTGACATTAAATTTGAATAAATCTGAAAGATATTTCTCTTTCAATATGGCATTCTGTGTTTATTCTAATTTTTACCAAATGAATGAATCCTTTGAGGTGGCTGAGCAGAATGTTTGGGAGCTGAAGGGATAACCTTTATGGTTAATGAGCATCCTTACATATCTTGCCTCACATTATAATTGTACTATGGAGAATTTCCTGACCAAGCCAAGTTACTTATATAGCATAGATCACAAGCTCCTAGTGTGCTCCAGACCCAGCAGGGGCCCCAAAATAGGAGTGTGTATTTGTGTGTGTATGTGTTTTACTTTAATAAATAAATATATGGAGTAATTAAAAACACATTGAGGAGCAAATGAAGTTTTGAATTCCTACTTTCAGAAGAAATTCCTCCACCCAGCCAGTTGAGGGTAAATTAGGGATGAGGTTAGTATTAGGACCTTCTCTATATCCTTCTTTAGTTTACTTTCTTATTTATATTTATTTTATGCTGTGCCATATATGTATTTACTTTGTTCCTGTGCCATAAGTTTTTTTTTCAGTTTCTTTGGGGATATCTTTTGTTAATTGCAATGTCCTCTTCTGGTTCAGGAACAATGGTTCCTTTTCAGTAAGGATTATCTCAAGCGGAGCTCAGGTACGGGTTAATCTAACCAACCATGAGCTCTGTGCTGCCCATTTTGGGCAATCTGTTGACCTTTATGTGTTCAGTCACTGGAGAATCTGGATCAAAATCCTTTAAGTTCAGCATTACTCTTTTCATTTTAGAGCAGGTGGTGCAGCAAAGAATTCACCCTTTTCCTTAAAACTGTCAATCTCCACTGTTTGGACATGAACCAGTTCCACCTTTGCAATGCCACAATGGCACATATTGATTCTTCTTAAGTGACTTTTTCAGGTATTTGGTGACTTTTCAATTGATGACCTGGACAGTTTCATGGGTGCTCTTAATGTGGGCACAATGATTTAAATTTTTTGATTTACATGACTGTCACTCTCTTACTGTGTCAAGAAAGTAGTGAACCATTTCATAAATCACCTCAGGCAACAGCTTGTGTCTTTTTTCCCCCCTTATCGGTTCTACTTTACTCCACATCTGTCAAGAGGTCTCAGTTGGGGAGCTGATGAAGGAGGTTATGGCAGTAAAGTCAAGGTTGTAGCTCATTAATCCTCCCTCCATCCTTAGTTCAAATGCCATGAAGGATGCAGACAAAGTTGGCACACCTTGATTTTCCTCCTTTGATTATCCAACACAGTGAATGGGAGCATGCTTAGTCTATCATTTTATTAGTTGATACATCTACTCACCATTTCATTTTTTTTCCTTTTTGTTGAGTTTATTGGTACAATCTAGGTATGCAATACATTTACATTCATCATTGGGATTCTGTACCTTTACATAATAGGTCTTGATTCTCATTTTTTCCTCTTGTCCCTGCCCTCCCTTCACCCCCTCCTCCCCTCCCCATATACAAACACTTTATTTCCATTTTTTCAATTTCTCATATTTTTTCCTCTCCCTTATTACTTTTCCCCTACTCTTCCCACTTTCCCTATACCTTTAGCCCTTTACTTCCTATTTCACATTATTAATTATCTCATTAGGATCCTGTGTACTATTATAGTTTTTCATACCAAACTACTCAGTATTTCAATTAAAGGAATCTCTGTATAAACATTGAAAATAGGGAATCCTTAAAATAAAACTAAAAAGGAAAGTAAAAGAGAAAAGGCAATGATGTAACATTAAAATAATCCTTAATTCTGGAGATTAAAATGGTCCTTGAATATATTTAAATTGCTTCTTGCTCTTACAGTCTTATCTTCTTTTTATTTCATTATTTAGAGAATACTTTATTAGTTTCTGTAATCAAACCCACATAGATATGACCATACATATTTAGTATGATGTGTTACTCCCATATACATGGAAAAAAAAAAAGATTTAAAAAAATTAACATTTCTAGACCAATATGGCTGTCCATTACTGTACAATGCCAACTCAACACAGTAAATTGGGATGACTTTTTCCAAAATTGGCAGCACCGTTAAAGTTTCCCCAAATTCAATTTATATATATATATATATATGTATATGTATATGTATATGTATATGTATATGTATATATGTATTTATATTTATATGAAAAAACTAATAATAGCAGTATGCTATGCATCGATAGCAGCAACAGCTTTTCCAGGTTCTGCAGTCATTTGAACAAAATTATAGACATTCAGCACATTGCATTAAAAACAAACAAACAAAACAATACCAAAAAAAAAAAAAAAACAACAAAGAAAAGAATAATGTCCAGAAAACAGCAAAGTTCTGTTGCTGTTGTGGTAACTGGCACCATTTTTTTTATTAGCATCTTAATCATCATCTGGAAAGAGAACATTCTAGAGTAATATCATTAAATGTAGCTCGATAAAGCACGGTTGCTACTATGTATCATAAAGCAGGTATAAGATATTTTACATTCATAGAGGTATGGTACAGTACCATCCTACATCAATAATACTAGAATCAGTTTTGGTTTGAAATTTACTTTGTCTGCAAATAAGATTGCTACTCCTGTTTTTTTTCTGGGCTCCTGTCACATGGAGAATTGTTTTCTATCTTTTCACTTTCAGTCATGGGCTTCTTTTTGAACTAGGTGTGTTTCTTGTATACAATATATTGTGAATTTTGCTTCTTATTCCATTTTGCCAGTCTATTTCTCTTGATTGGTGAGTTGAGGCCATTGACATTGCTGGTTATAACTGATATGTACTGACTTATTATTGACATGTGATTGGCCTTTTGTTAACTCTTTTTACTTTTTCACCTTCTCCTTTTAATTTCTTGCCTTGCCTATTTGATTTGCTCTGTTGGGCCTCATGGTATTGTTGCCTTCATTGCCTTTTGCTAGGATCTTGTTTAGAATTACTTGTTGTGCTGGTTTGGTATTCATGTAGTTTCTCAGGTGTTCTTTGTTGTGGAAGTGTCTTATTTCCCCATCCATTTTGAAAGAGAATTTTGCAGGATACATCAGTCTAGGTTGGAGGTTGTTCTCTTTTATTACTTGAAATATCTCATTCCAGGCTGTCCTTGCCCCAAGCGTTTGTGTTGAAAAGTCTGCTGTGATTCTGATGGGCTTTCCTTCACATGTGATTTGTTTCTTTTCTCTTACTGCTTGTAGTATTTTGTTCTTCTGTTGGGTTTCTGGGATCTTGATTATTATATGTCTAGGTGTAGATTTTTTTTTTATTGTAGCTAGTTGGGGTCCTATATGCCTCAGTTATCATCTGAATGTCAAATTCTTCCCCTCTGTTTGGGAAGTTTTCCATCATTAATTCTGTGAACAGCTTTTTAAAGTCATTTGTATTTTCTCCTGCTACTTCATGGATTCCTATCAGTCTTATGTTATTCTTCTTTGCATCATCTAGGAGTTGTTGGATCTTTTTCTCATGATCCCTTACTGTTTTTAAGAGACCACTCTTTTCATGGTCACTGACTGCAATCTTATCTTCTATATCTGAGAGTCTATCTTTGCATTCTTTTATTCTGTTGCATACACTTTCTATGGAGTGTTTAATCTCCTGGATATCTGTTTGAATCTGTTTTATGGATTCCATTTCTTTCCTATGTTGGATGTTAATTTTTCCATTTCTTTCTTATGCTGGGCCTTAATGGCTTCTATCATGGTCCTGAGCTCATCTATTTTTTTGTCAGTTTGTGCTCTAGAGTGTCGAATCGTGACTTCCAATTTGCTCACTATCTGTATGGTTATCTGGGAAATTATTTCTGATTTGAATTTTTCTAGAGCCTGATTGATCTGTTTGGTTACTTCCTGTGCTTTGAGTTCAGGGTGTCCTGGTGGTTCACTATCAGCCTTTACATCCTCATTTGCTCTACTGTTTGCATTGGTGAATTGGAAGTCTGTCTTTGTGTCTTGCTTAAGTATTTTCTCATTTTTAGTTTTGTTGTCAGACTGTTCTTAGTTTAATCTCTGGGTTATCACCCAAATCTTCGTGATATATTTGCGCCCTAGCTTCTGTGTCTGTAATGACCCACAGACATTCTCATCTTCATAACATTAGAGAAACAGTTCATCAAATCAACTGCAATGCTTTACCCCAACTGATACAATAAGCAACACATTAAGATCAAGCACAACTTGGACAATGACCATCTGTGGTAGTCACTAGTCTATCATCCTTAAATCATTTGAATTAAATTGAAATCAAGAAGCAGTCCAGAACATGTCTGCAGTGAACAAAATTTCAATATAATTTATTTACCATTCAATGTCTCAGACAGAGCGAGGATGCAAGTCCCCTGGTCTCAGCTGATGGCTGAACCCCATGATGCTGACTGACCTCAGGCTGCAAGGCCCAGATTGAGTTCCCCAACCTTCTGAATGGTTGAACTCCACAACATTCTGTTACAGGTTTCCCATGCCCTTTCTTTAAAGATGTTCAAAGTTGGGAACTCAGAAAAATACCCTTGATGACCACCTCTGCCTCTGGAGAGTAGGTCCAAAGACTGGCACTGTCAGGAGGTCTGAGAGTGCAGGGGGTGGGGCACTTATGGGGGTTCAGGGGCACACGTGGCAACCTTACTGGTGCTTGAGTGATGGCAGCTGGGTAGGGAGCAGGCATGGCTCTCCTTCCCAAGGTGGATCGGGGCCCAGCCTACCTTATGGCTCTTGAGCAATGGGGGCTGTGTCGGGAGCAGGCGAGGCTCTCCTTCCCACGCTCACTATTTCATTTGAAAAAATAACATTCTCATTCACAATAGTTACTAGTATTTTCAGCTGTTACCCACCCCCACTACCACCACCACTTTTTTTTTTTTTCTTCTGGTACTGGGACTCAAACTCAGGACCTTACACTTGTCAGGCAGGCACAGTGCCACTGTGCTAAATCCTTGGCCCTGTTGTTTTTTGGTTACCAATGGTTAACCTATCTATTTAATGGATAAAGTGTTGGTGATAAGCACAGATAGGATAGATTGAGTTTGGCATGATTTTATAAAACAATAAAATAGAGTTTTCTTTTATTTTAGAAGTTACTAGGTAGTAAGTTTATGTTTCTTCCTTCTGTTTCTGCATCACACATAACAAAATTAGCATCACTCTCTGCACTATGTATAACATTACTTGGCTCAGCTGCTTTACACAGAGTGAAGGAAGGTTCAAGGCCAGCTTCATAGTAATGTTTGCACAGTTCCACCAGCTCCTATGCTTAGAAGATTCTGCCACTTAGTTTAAAGCTCTGCACATCCCCTTCTGAAACTTTCAGTTAATTTTTAACAGGATGTCACATGTTTATGTTTTGCACAGGGCCCAGCAAGTTATGCTTGGAGTATCAGCTTTTACATAGTCAATGGAAATGATTGGACAGGCAAGAATAGAAAACTGCAGTTTGTTAAACCCAGAGACTTATATGCTATGATCAGATGCAGACATGACACACACACACACAAAAAAAAATTATTGAGAGTTGAATAGGGGAGCAGGTCATGAAAGTGGTTATCCACTTTTAAGCCAAGTTTTTGCATTACATTAAAATTAAGGGTTTATAATGTTAATTTCCTGAATAAGAAGTAAATATGTAGTCACATCATTTTAAAAATCCTTTCTAAAGTCCAGTGCTGGTGCTTTTTGGGAACTCTTGTCTTAGTTACTTTTCTCACTGGTGAAACAAAATACCTGACCCCCTAAATTAAAGCAGGAAAGGTTTATTTAGCTCACAGTTTGTAGAGATTTCAGTCTAGAATCTGTTGGCACCAAGGCAGGTGGCATGGTAGACAAACATCAAAGAGGAGAAGCAGTTCATGGTGGGCAGAAGGCAGCAAAGCAAACAAGGGGCTTTAGCAGCTTTTTCTGTCCTTTTTAATATTCTATCTAGAATACTAGTATTAGGGTGGTGCCATATCAATCATTGGTCTGATTTAGTTACAACCCACCCTTAATCATAGCACCCTTAATCCTAGCTTTGCACCATGCATCAATCACACACTACATCCAGCCACCTCTGAAAAAGCCCCACCTAAAACCACATGAGGCTTTGGGGAATGCCTAAACACAGCCCATAATATTCCTAAAATACTCAGAGAATCACAGATTGATGGTAAGTAATTAGTTGTACAGGAGCCAGAATACCTGGATCTGTGTCTCTCCACCATTTCAGTGTGACATGATCACTCCTTCTCCTAGACATCCTTCTCATCTTATTGCAGTATGGCTAATATATCACAGCCTAAGAAAATGACAAAATTTTAATTTATTTGAAAGTATAAATAGTAAATTTTCTGGCTATTGATGTATTTCAAGAAATATACCCTATGTCATGTGCAATTTGTAGATGCATAATTTTCAGTGGAAAGTATATCTTTCTCCTTCACTTAAGCCATATACAAGCCATAATGCTATGCCACTGAGTGACATCCCTCACCCCACCTCTTTTCTTTTCTTTTCTTTTCTTTCCCTCTCTCTCTTTTTTTTTTTTTTTGTACCAGAGATTGAACTCGGGTCTTTGCTCTTGCAAGGCAGGCCACCAAACCACTGAGCTAAATCCCCCCCTTTCTTTCTTTAGTAGCAGGGATCGAACTCAGAACCTTGTGCTTGTGAGGAAGATACAGTGCCACTGAGCTACATCACTGGAGCTCTTTTCTTTTTTTGAGATGGGATCTTAGTATTCATCTTTTTTTGTTGAGGACTTAACATAATGTACTCAAGTTTCCCCAAAGTTGTAATGAGTGCTAGAGTTTCCTGAATTTTGAAGCTGAGTAATACGCCATTGTATAAATGTATCACAGTTTGTTCCTCCATTTATCCAACAGTGGACACTTGGATTGCTTTCACTTTTTGACTCTTGGTGGTATGAAAAATGCTGCCATAAGCATAGATGTACAAATATCTCTTTGAGTTCCTGCTGTCAATTCTTTGGAATATATTACCAGAACTAGAATTGCTAAATTACATAGAAATTCTATTTTTATTTATTTATTTTTTGGGTCCTGGGGATTGAACTCGGGCTGTTGCACTTGCTAGGCAGGTGGCGGAACCACTGAACCAAATCTCCAGCCCTAGAAATTTTATTTTTAATTTAAAGTACATTTTAAAAGTCCTTTATTCATACTCTTTCCTTGGCTGAACTTGTTCCTCCTTTATGCTTTCAAAGAAGGGAGTATGGTGCTAGCACTGAATCATGCCCAGAAAAGAGTTTAGAGATTAGGGAAGCAGACAATGTGAAATTCACTCTCATCTTGCCCAACCCTACCTAATGCAGTTCCAGGACATGATCTCAGGGCAAAGAGAGTACTGGATAGATTGAAGGGAAAGATGAAAACATAGAAGAATCTTCCCTATTTCCCAGATGGGGTCATCTTGAAATGTTCTAATACCACAATGGAAGCTGCTTTAAGGTAAAACTTGTAGGTGGAAAAAATAGCTAATGACTCTCTCTGCTTGTTAACTGAGCAACAGTGATATCTAGGTTACAGAAATGGGCATCAAGTGGCCCCGTGTCTGCTGAGCATCCTCCTATGAAAAGCCAGAGAGTTCATCACCAGGGCAGGGTGGGTAAGAATGGCAGTGCAAGCTGAGAGTAGATCTTAATGGCAGGAAGACTAAACCCCAGGGAAAATGGACCTCAACTTCACAAGGTACAGATGACAACATAGCAAACAGACAGATGACAAAACAGCATAGAGAATAAAAATGCAAACACTTAAGGAGTCCAGGAGAAGAGAGGCATGGAGCATGCTAGAAGACTGAATATTTTTCTCAAAGAGTTTTAAGTTGAGTTGTCATTAATGGCCCCAGTTCAGTCTCCCTGCTCTCCACAAGACAAAACATGAGAGAGATCAGAGCAATTACAAGAATGTATGTCACTGTTCTTAATATTTGGTGGGGATTGAACCCAGAGCTGAGCACTTGTAAGGCAGATGCTCCACAACTGAATTATACTTCCAGCCCCAGGACATATATCATTATAAAAACTATAATATAGAGACTACCTTTTTTCTGTGTAAATCTGAGTTGAAGTATGATCAAATCATGATGCTGATACAACTAAGCCATGCAGATTTCCTCATCTATAGATGAATTATGTGGCTGGAGAAGTGAAGAAAAGCAGACATTCATGCATCAAATTAAAGTGCACTAATTTCCAGAATAACTCCATAATCAGTTTAATACTATATTGTGTTTTATTTGAATGAGAGGATCTGGTCTGAGATATCTTTGCTTCTTCCTGTGGCTGCTCTATGAAGATTTCATTACTGCGATTATTTAGAAGGAATGAGCCCTTCCTAAAGGATAGGTATATAAATTACTGGGTTTAGCCCACTGCTGTAGGCTATCATTGAGGAAAATACCTTAATCAACTGGAGAATGGAGTTGGCTACTTCTATCAATCATGATGGAACTAGTTGCAATGGTTTGGTGTAAGCACTGTAAGAATTATGGAAAGTGCTCAGGAAATGACCTCAGGAGAAGGCAAATTGGACAGAATGGGACATGACCTCAGGAGGAGGTGAAGAAAAGATCACATTTTGTGGTGCATGAGTGATCAGGGAGGTCTTTTCTCTTCTTCTGCCTTCCATGACTAGAATATATTTCTTTTTAAAATTTTCAAAAATTTTTTTTTATTTTTAAGATATATTTTATATGTATATGTTATATACATATATGTTATATATGTATGGTATGTGATGTGTTATTTGATATATGTGCATGGAATAAACTGAATATTACCATGAAACTAGTTAGTATATCCATCTTTCACATAGTTACCATTGTGTGTGGGCATGTGCACACACACACACACTTTATGAACAATGAGATCTACCTTTAGCAAATCTACAGTATGTACTTGTGCTGCATAATCTTGGTTGTCAATTTGATTAGATTAAGAGACTCCTGGAAAGCTTGATGGAATTGTTAGGGAACAGACTTCATCAATGGGTTTTTCCCTGGAGGAGTTTACAGCTAAGTGGGCTATTAGGAGGTGGGGCTAGCAAGAAGAAGTAGATCACTGGGGTGTAGTCTTGGGTACTGTATCTGGTCCCTCACTCCTTCTTATCTGGCCTTCTTCTCCTGTTCTCTGCTTCTCTGATGACTTGAGTTAAACATTCTTCTTCTGCCATTTGCTCTGCCATGACATTTCTGCTTTAGAGCCAGCCAACCACAGACTAAAACCATGAGTCAAAACTTATCTCCTATAAGTTGTTTATGCAAGGAACCTTGACCCAGCAACAGACAAGGGACTAAAATGGCAATAAAGCATGATGTTTATTAGATCCCTAGAGCTTACATTTCAGTATGTCAAGGAAATTTAAAGAACTGAAATGGGCTAAAGGTGTAGGGGAAGTGGGAAGGGGAGGGGAAAGGAAATAAGGGAAAAGAAAAAATATGAGAAAATGAAAAAATGGAAATAAAGTATTTGCAAATAGGGAAGGGAGGAGGGGTGATGGGAGGGCAGGGTCAAGGGGAAAAAAATTAGAACCAAGCCCTGTCATGTAAAGGTACAAGATCCCAATGATGAATGTAACTGTACGGTATACTGAAATGTGCCAATAAACTCAATGAGAGAAAAAAGAACTGATGGTACAGTGACAATCCCTCTTCATATTGATCAGTGTTCCTCAATAAAGATTGTTAATAATCTACCTGATGCATATGAATTTGTGATGTGGAATCAACTAAGAATGGAGACACTGTAATGCTTCAAGTCCTTATTAAGTTATTATCAAGGAGGAGGAATTTCTTCTTAATAAGTCAATTGCTATCATTTTATTTCTGTTGTGTATCCATTTCTGAGTGAGGTTTATCAGCTGTGGTGAGGCTATTAGGAAGGGCCATGTTTGTAGTTTGGATCTCTATTATGGGATAGAGTATTTATTTATTCAGCAAACATTTCTCAAATACTTGCTGTATTTTAGGTACTCTTGAAAATCCTGAATTATACATTCTGAAAGACAATACATTCTTACTTCCTTCGGAGACTTTCTCAACATACTGGTCTCTTCTGCCTCACTTGTGAACAATTGAAATAAATAATGACTAAGAAAGAGAATCAGAATTGGTCTATTGCCCATGACTCATTTCTACAGGACTGATTTCTTTAATCTTCATAACATCACTTAATTTTTCCATTAGCCTAGTGTAAGAAAAACTTCTCAGACATTTTTCCTTGATTTAATATTTTTAGCTAAAATGTGGAGTGCATGTGTGTATACATGTAAGTCATGAGTAGGGAAAGTGTAGCATGAGTATATTTGAATTAAGAATTGTGTTTTCAATTTAGCAATAAAGGAGATTATAGATTGAGATGGAATGACTAGGACAAAGAATTTAGGTCTTGAAAATGTGAATCCAATCCAGATTCTTTCTATGTGTATTGGGCAGTCCATATTCTTATCTAAGCCTTACTTTCAGAAGAAAAGGTGAATCCATTTAGTAACATAGTGCCTTTCCTTCTTATTTTAAAGGCGTATAAAATGAATTCTGCCCATCATGTCAGTTATACACTGCCAATGATAACCTTACTGTTTATTTTGAATATAATTTTCACCAGCCTAAATCATTTTATACAAAACATGTGTGTGTGTATATTATATATATGTGTGTGTGTGTGTGTGTGTGTATTTGCATGCTTTTTTGATTACCTTCTTGGAATGGATTTTTAGAAGTAGAATTCTTGGATGAAGGTTGTGCAATTAAATTGCACTCATTTGAAAAGGTTGTGCTTTGTTGTTGTGCCAAATTATGTTTCCAGTATGATGTGTAAGAAAACCCATTTTTCATCACCCACCCCAGCCTAAGGGTTCAAATTTTTAAAACTTCCTAGGTTTCATTTGCATTTCTTTAATCATGAAAGGATTAACATTTGAAATGCTTCTGACTACTAGTATTTTTACTTTTCTTGATTGTCTTTTAAAATTGTTTATTTTTCCTTTCAGCTTATAGTATTTTCTTTAAAATAATAGCATACCAATCAATTTTAAAAATCTATCAAGTTCTTTTTAAGTTTACAGTAGTTCTCTAAAATAGTTAAGACAAACTTTATTACCTTTATTTGAAAGAGGGAAGGTAAGCTGGCTGTCTCATAATAAACTAAGGGAGGAACCAATTATAGGATTGCTGGTCTTACCCACTCCCTTTTGTAGTCTTCTTTGCCTTGCTTCTCTCAACCATTCCAGCTGACCAAAACATTTGTTAGCAATAGCACTAACTCCACAAAGAGAGTCCCATAACAGAAGATAAGCCAATAAAAGCAATTGCAAATGAAGAGCAGCCCAACTCCTAGACATGAGTTCGCTATGCTGCTGCAAAGCCTCAAAAGGGCCAGAAGACTCATGAAACAAAATAGAAGAAATCAACTCAAGTGGCCACAGATAAGCTAGAGATCTCCATGTTCTGGGTTAACACTTGCACTTTGCAGGGTCACACGTGAGCCACTCAGGTAATATTTCAAACTCAAGGAAACATATCAAAGCAGTCTAGGTCATAATTCACAACCTTGTTAATCTACAGTGGGAAAGTTTTTATGTAAATAAGGTGAGTTGTATAGAAGACACTTAAAGTCTTAATTTCTAAATAATATGTAATATCCTTGGTGCCCAACGTTAGTAATAGTGTGAAGAATTTGACAATTGTTTGGAGGGGAATGGATCTAAACTGAGATAAATTCAATTCCATTGACAAATGTATTTATTGTTGATGTGAAAAAAATAAGGAAGAAACAGAAAAATTTATAATTTTAATAATTTATGATTTTAATAACTGTTAGTTAATACTAAATATAATACTTTGAAAAATTCTATCATTAATCATTTAAAAGTATCTACATTTAAAATATAAGTGGTCAGAGATAGACTTTATTATTTTCAAAGTAGTTTAAACAAGCTAGAAAGCTAAATAATATCATAGCATTTTAGAATGAACACTTTATATATATTCTAATAATAAGCTTACAGAAATTTCCTTTGGGAAAGAGGGAATAATGCCAGAAATAATTGTTAAATATAAAGTGGTTTCAGGAAAAGATTATTAAGTCACAATTGCCCAAAAGACACACACACACACACACACACACACATATATACACATACATACATACACACACACACATACTTGCTAAGCATACTGAGGAAGTTTGCATCCTACTGGGATTTTCATCACTTCGTTCATAGCATTAGCAAAGAAATCTGAAATCTCCTCCATTAGCCTTTAGAATGGAGCACAAAGGAAATGTAAACCAGATGAGGTCTATTTCCCAAGACCCAACAAGCCCAAGCTCCTGGTGAAGTCCCAGGCCCAAAAGGAAAGAACACATAGCCACACTTGGAGCAGTCTAAACTTACGAAGTTTTGACAGGCAGAAAAAATGAACCTTATTCTGGCCACCACTTGGCTGATAGAAGATACAAGGTCAATCTGCTGGTTTTGAAACTTAATTTACTATTTCCTAGATTCACATTGTATTTATTTGAAACAGAACAGTAGCCAAAGGCTTTTATTTGTTTTTGTTGTGACTAAAGGAAGCTAAAGTGAATTTCTGAAACATCTATTACCTGCTAAATGCACATTACCCATTAGATTATGGGGTTGTGCTCTGGCCCCAAGTCATTTTGCTGGCAAGTCAGATTAGAGTGAAATTTATTACGGATGAAAGAGGGTGTCAATCTCCAGTGTGGTTTCTCCTCTGAAGTGATTATAACAAAGGAGGAAAAGGAGAATGTGATATGAAGGCAAAAGATAATAGTTATGGTGTCATGCTTAAGGATATGTTTCTCTGAAATGATAAAAATTTTTAAAAATGTTATTAAGAATTTACTGCATATCTTCTCTGTGCCAGGCACTGCTTTCTACACTCTTGGGATGAGAAGATGAATCATCTGTGCCAACAAGAAGCACTCCTAATCTAGCAGTGGATTCTCAAAAAAGTTACATTACTAGAAAATGAAGGAATCCTATCTGAACAGGATAAGAATTTTTAGAACTTAGTGCAGTGAGATATGAAAATATAACCAACATTGCTTTGAAGAGGAAGCAAGCTTGGGAATGGAAATGCTAACATTTGCAACAGCTAAGCTTTATCTGTGGCCTAGAGAGTTTTATTGTGTTCCCATAGTATTAAATTCCCATAGTATTAAACAATTGACAGAATAGATGATGGCAGACTGGTAGAGGAAGCCACATATTCTTCCCACACAGAAACATATTGGTAGATGACGGTAGAGGAAGGGGATCCAGTGCATTTCCTTGAACTTCAGAAGTTGGCTCTTCTACGGCACATTCTCATCTTCTCATCCAAGAAATGTGGAAAGGACTGAATCTCAGATGGATGAGGTCTCCGCTGACTGTGTGGATGATGAGTGTAGGAGTACCATCAGGAGGTGGGAGTGAAGCCCTTGTGTCCATGTTGGCATGAGAAATGAGGACATCGGAAGAGTCACAGGCCAGCCTAGGGATGATGCTGGTCAAGACAGCAGCTAGCTGTGCAAGACTGGGTTCATATAAAGCTACAGTAGAAGACTCCTGTGGTCCAGATCATATTTTTAAATTAGTTTTCTTATCTCCAACTATCCTCAGACACAGGAGAAGAAAACAGTGTAGTAATAAAGCCAGGAAAGATTCTCTAGTGATTCTTATACCCAGTCTACAAGGACAGATGTTAGACATATATATATGCACAGTTACATGACAATGTGAGAAATATTAACCGAGTAATTTATTGAGATTTCAATGCAATAAGATATGAAAACTTAGTGAGGACTGCAATTGAAAGCACAATTACAAAATGTAATTTTATTGGCCTCTGGTCACACTGGCTTATGTGACATCCAGGTAGAGATTTTCTCAATAGTAGTAAATTGCTGAGACTAATTTCTCAAAGATAACTTCCATGGGGTCCTTGAGAGAGTTTTGCAGACTTTGTCATTTTCTATCTGCAAAACATCAGCAGTGAAACTGGACCATCTAATTCCAGAAAGACCCACTGATTACTGGTGCTCAGCTCAGGGAAGCTATCGCCTCAAATCGATGAGAAACACATGCACTGGCCAGTGCAGAGCAGTACAAGATTTGTGTAGATGTCGAGGATTTCACTCTATCAGCCTAATTCAGCTTTGTTTTTAATACAGCCAATTGACTGTTCACCTGATTCTATTATATAAATGCACATTAACCAAGGGAGAAATTGAAGTTTAGTTAGCCATATTGTCACTTAACCCATCAGTGACTGAGTTGCTGAATATGCATAAACAATGAAATCTGTGTTATTGCCTTATTTGGGAATACAAAGTGCATTCCAGGGAAATCAAATGGACCTTGAGACTATTTCCCAGTAGAATTTAGATAAAATTTCCAAGGGTTAATAATATGATTTAAATTCTATCAAATGCGTGTTACGCTCATGGGTGTGTTTGCACATGCACTAGTACATATATGTTTCTGTGTGGGAAGAGTATGTGGCTTTGATGAAATTGGTATGTATGGAAAAATAACTATCTGCCATATTCTATTCATTTTAATAAAGCAGTAACAACAGTACTATTCTAGTTATAGTAAAAATCTTGTAGTAAAGGACTGATACTATTTTGTACAATGATGATCAACTCTCAACCACTTTGCTGTGTTGATATCTGTATGTTGTCACTTTCATTTGCAATACACATTTCTGCTGCAGAACTTGTAACACTGAGAAACATTAATGAGTTATCAGCAAACACCAAACAATAAAAAGAACTTTGATTGAATTTCATAAGCTGCTTAAGATTCCTGTGTTCTGAGATTACAATGGATGTTTACATTTCTGTTAATAAAATTCTACCAAGTAGATGACAGGTACCAATTAAAAGCAATCACAAAGCATATTTTGGTTTTCTATGTGTCACCTGGCATAGATATTTTTAACTCTCAGCAGATTCCTCAGCCTGTGGAATTTCAGCCATTTAAATGTAGGAGTACCAGAAGAAATAAAAAAATGATTTTTGATATTTTTTGAGGAATAGAGAAACATTGAACTGTGATCAAACTGCAGAAACAGTAGGTATCTTATTAGGTGAGTAAAGCTGTGACAACAAATGGGTCTCCACATGTAGAATGGCTCATGCATTAATGTTTTGTTTTTTACTCCTTAAATCCATAGCAGGGTTTTTTATTTCTTCTTCTTCTTATTATTATTATAGGTTAGCTCCTGTCCAGGCAGGGCCACCAGAACTTGGCAACCTCTATCTTATTCCTCACCATCAGTGTCACATTTGGTATCCTTAGAAGGATTGACTTGTAGAGGGGCACATCATTTCTGCTCATTTTCCATTGAAAGAATTCAGTTACAAGTGCCCCCCTGGGGGCTGGGGATTTAGCTCAGCGGTTCGGTGGCCTGCCTTGCAAGCGCAAGGACCCGAGTTCAATCCCTGGTACCAAAAAAAAAAAAAAAAAAAAAAAAACAACAAAAAAAAACAAGCGCCCCCGCCGCCGGCTTCCTGGAAAGCTGAAAAATGTAACTATGCTGAGAATCCAGAAGTTGAAGAAAATAGAAGTTTGATGACAAGCTAGGCATTCCCACAGTACTAGCTACAACTCCTTCTGTAACCAAACGTAGTGGGTTTGCCTATTGATGAGTACAAAGCTGATAAGCACAACTGAGAGATAAGAGTGAACAAAAGTTTATTACTTGCAGCACGTAAGTAGCACACTTGGGATAATTCTCAAAGCAGTGCCCCGCTGGACAAAGGAAGGAAGGGGCTTTTATTTGGAAAACCTATTCTGTGTATTTTTATGAAAGGTTTCATTATATGTCAGGGCAGGTACAGTATTGAGCATGTTCAGTTTGAGATCATATTACATATTTTTTAAAAATGATGGGCAGGAAAGCTCCTGTGTGGAGAATTTAGTATTACAGTTGAGGAGGGAGTTAGGCAGATGGGAGACATCTTGGCTTTAGGCTTAGAACAGACAAGATGCCTACTGGGTCTTGGAAATCACAAGTGCACCTTGCTTTCCCCATATTTCCCTAACATCCTGATATAAGCTTAAACAAATTCTCCTGGCCTTATCACACGTCCTTGACCTCTGGCATGAGTCAAAGGAGCACATTCTCTAGGGTAATACCAGGTCACTATAATACCATTGACGTTGTGATTTTGATCTCCTTGATGGGCTATGTCAACCATACTGATTTGGTCTAGGCCCATGTAAATTCACAAACTTCTTTTCCCAATGTGAAATACAGACTCATAGTTAACTGGAAAAAAAGCCCAGCTAATTACAACCCGAATTACTTCTGAAATTCTGGAAAACAAAAGAAAAACTAACTCTGGACCTCACAGCATTTGCATCTCTGGCTCTGCCCTCCCTACATCACTGAGGATGTACCTTCATCAGTGGAAGTTGCCATCTAAGGGTGCTGCCCTCCTGAGGTTCTTCTGGAGCATTAAAGTATACTTTCATCTCAAACTTGCAACATTCAGGGTGGCTCTGAGTCAAATTCAGGGTTGAAATTTCTCATTGGCTTGCTCCTGCTTCGCAAATTGTATTTTTACTTATAAAATCTCTCTGCCTTGTTTACTGCTTTTCTGGGCTGTTAAATTCTTTGGAATACGACAAGACTGGATACTAGGTGAAATTGAAACCAACTGTCCAGTAACATAACAAGCAAAGTCCAGTCTAAATCACCTAAAAAGGATAACCATGTGATGATCTTGCAACTTTCAGCAACAGGTAAGTATTACAATCTTCAGCCACAGATAAGCATATGATAATTTTACAGTGTTATCTATACATGTTTTGCCCTATGGTTTTTTTTGTTTTTGGTGTCTCTCTGCCCCTATAACAATAATATAACACCCAAATTGTTACAAAAGGCACAAAATTGGGACGATGCTATTCACAATTGTCTTTAGTGTGGTAAAGAAGAAAAATATTCTTGACACTTGTTAAAGATGATGAGGCCAACTGTATTCATGATAGGCCATGGATAGACACAGAGATCAATGAAATGGGATCTTATGGGGGAAGAGTCTGGACTCAGTTCTTACAAAGGTGGATGGGGATTTATAACCAAGGAGTAGTGTTGGGGGAACAGTGCATGAAAAACTGCTGAGATAAAATGTTAAGGATAAGGACTTTAAGGCTAAAATGTCTTTATAAAAGTACTGCTAAAGATAGGCCAGGATGCTGATATAGAGGGTGGTCAGATATCAAGGATGGGGAATATCAGGTAAATTGTTTTATCAGGAATCTTCTCAGACTGGATTCTTCAAGGACAGAGAGGGAAGCTGAATTTCAGGCCTCATCAAGCAGAAGACTCAGAGGACCCTGACTAAAGTTTCGATTAAAGAAGAGAATCTTATCATCTTTGGCAAGTGTCAGTGATATAATCAATGAGGCATCCCAAGAAATTTCCAGAACTGCTGTGCATTTGTAATCTCAGATTGTGGAAGTGCTTTCTTTGCAGCACGTTTATGATACCTGAGTATCACTTGTTCACAATATGATTGCTTTGACACACACAAGCTCAAGAGGCCTATTGATACAAGTGACCGAGCTCTCCTAATGCAAAAATCTGATATTTCTCTCTAGAAACTGACTTATGGGAAATGGAGAACAACTTGTTAACATTAACTTTAACTTTTTTTAAAAATCTGTTAACTAGCTGTGTAAGACAGCTCTTTTACAAGAAGCTTAATCCTAACTTTTCAGTCTTCTCTCCTGAGCCTGGTTTTCTCCAGCTTTATATAAACTTTATTGCTCTCCTGTGTAGAGGAGAGTTAAACATTGTAATTTAAGCACTGATCACACAATTGCTATTTGGAGTGACTGCTTTTCATTGAGGCAGATAAAAGTGTTTGTGTACACCTAGCAGGCCTGACAATAACTCAGAACCAAATATGTTCACGAGTGAAAATATTTGAGGGTTTAGGGAGTTGGGCTGGATAAGCAAGGACTCAGGAGCAGAGAGAGTTCCAGACACTCATAAGGAAGCTGGATCCATGGCAAAGAAGCTGGGCAGTAGTCAGGGCAAATGAAAACATTTCTACTCTGAGGTCAAAACCACCTCCCTTTGCACCCCTGAATAGTACACTGAGTAGTACGTAAGCATCTAACTGGCACTGAGTGGCAATCTGGAAATCTCAAGAGAAAGAGGCTGTGTGTAGTGTTTGAATGAATGAAAAAGGATAAGAGAAAATGAACCTGAGCACACCCCCGAAGCAGTAGATCAAAGCCTGATGTGATCTGCAGTACTCGTGCACTCTTCATGCTGGCTCTCCTGATGTATTTGGATAATGAATCGTCCCTACGAGGGATGCCAGGCTTAGCCAATGAAATGCAGACTGTCCATTTGACAGTGTGTTACACCTCCCTTCTTTATTGTCACTTAAATACTGCATTATCTTCCTTTTGCTGACTTTGTAGAAAATACCTGACAATCGGGGATTGAGCAGATGTGTCAGAACACAGGTAACCTGACTATATCTGGGAATCTGTGTACCCTATGAAAATGTTGGGAGAAAAGTTCTACATTAATGAAATTTTAAGGCAATCCATGCGATCTTTTGAAAGGTATCTTAAGGTGTTAATTAAAATATGGCATCCTAGGAATATAGTAGGTCCTTGAGGTCCATAGGATGATGGGTTTAAGACATTCCACAGATAATAAAATCCGTGGATTCCCACATCTCTTATATAAAATGGCATAGTATTTGCATATGAGGGAATATCCTCACATGTACTTTGTCTTTATGATTTATAATACCTAGTGCAATGTAAATGCTATATAAGAAGTTATTAAACTGTATTATTTTATTCTCTAAACAATATAGTAAAATAACTGTTATAAGAAAACTGTACACATTCAGTATAGACAAAATTCTTGTTTTCAAACATTCCACCTCCTTTTGGTTGCATGTGCAGATACAGAACTGGTAGATACACACAGCAGTTTGTGTTTTCTATGAAAGCATATGTCCTGAGATAGACTAAATGGTAATCAGGAAGACTTCATACACAATAACAACTGTGAGAAAATTGGTTCAAAAATTCAAGGCCTTATTTTCCTAAAGTCAATGGTATCATTTCTTCTTTGGCACAAAATAATTACACGGAGAAAACTCAGCCTGTCCTACCCATAATACAACCCATAGCATGTTGCAGTTCTGAGAAAAATAATGAAATCATAATTGATAGTTCTTGGGTAGAGTTCCAGGGCTTAGGGGCCCAGGAAAGCCTTCTTCCGGGGGTTATGCAGAGAATCACAGCTCCTCTTGTAGAACACAGATGCTCCATTAGAAGGAAGCAGTTCTGATCAGAAGCTGGTCAGCATCCAGGGTCATGAACTTAGAACTTAAAATATCTGCCTGTGACCAGGCCAGCCAGCAAGGATTTCCTGCTGACCCTAGAAATTCAAAGGATTCTAACTTGGCATACAAGTTTGGCTCCTCCTCACATTCCAGATGTCTAACAGAGTTTCCAGGCTTTCAAACAGGTAGCAGCACATGGCTTGCGGTTTTGCTGTTGCTAATTAAGAACTGAGGTCAACACACTGAATAACAGAAATGGCTGAACTAACCCTTTAAATAATGCAATTTGAACAAAGTAAATACAAATTAACTGAGTTAGATAATGACAAGAGTGAAGAGGGATTTAAAAAGTAAGAGCAGCTGTGTTATTGTTAAAGGAAATAGGCAGCTGGAATCCATAGGATCCCAGTCTGGTCAGTGTCCCAGTAGACTAAATTTTAAAGCTGATCGTTAAGTGTTAGGAAACACAAAAACCACAAGTCAGCTCCACTGCAAGGAGACATTTACTTGTTTGAAAACAATGAAACAGAGTAAATAAAAGTCAAATTCCAAACAGGGATTTTTTTTTTTTAAAGAAAAAGTATTCATTAAGAGATTTTTAAAAAAGAAGGTATAATCATACAATATACCAATATAAAATAAACATGTGACAAAGATTTTATTTAACTCATTAGTTGTAGGAACCACATCTAGTTCAAAGGAAAATTTATATAAATATATGTATGTTACTATATATGTATATACAAATAAATCCTGGGAATTAATTTTCAAATAGTTGGGAAATGGCTTCTTACACAGGGGTGAGTGGAGGGTGAGGGAAGGATATCAATTATCCTCCCACCTGGAAGAAATAATTTGCATGTTTATGGACAAGAATCATTTGCATTACTGTTAGTTATCTACAAATTACAGAGTTCTGAATAGCTCAAAGACAATGAAAGGTGAAAGCCCCAGTGATTCAGAAAATCTGGAATTAGGTTGTGACTAGTTTTCCATTAGAGATATTCAATAATCCTGTTAGTCTATTTAAAAATCTTTCATAAGGTGTGTCATTTTAAGGTGGCTTGGGAGCCGCCTGGAGGAGCTGGTGCGGAGGAGGAGGGGGGGAGGAGGAGGGAGGGAGGAGGAGGGCGGAAGGAGGGGGAGGAGGAGGAGGAGGGAGGAGCGAGGGAGGGGGTGGTATGCCAGCCATTGCAGCAGGGTGAGTTGGGAGGGGCGGGGCCCAGATGAGGGTTTTATCAATTTAAAGAGACGGACAACGCTTTGAGTGAACCATAGAGTTTTGTGGACAGATTAATATTGGGTTCATAGTGGCGTAATGCACGGAGACTCCTGAGAGTTCCCTTAAATTCTTGGAGGACTGCTCTGCCTTTTGAATCAGAGAGTTTGCAAAGTTCGATAAAGAATGGCCCTTGTGGATAAGCACAAAGTCAAGCGACAGTGATTGGACAGAATCTGAGAAGGTATCTGACTCCAGATCATGAACCGACCCCTGCACCACCGCCCGCTGGTGACGCTGCTGAACGGCAGAGACTGCACCGTGGAGATGCCCATCCCGAAGGACCTGGCCACCGTGGTCTTCTGTGACGCACAGTGCACACAGGAGATCCACGAAAAGGTGTTAAACGAAGCCGGGGTGCCATGATATACCACACCATCACCCTCACCAGGGAGGATTTGGAGAAGCTCAAGGGCCTGAGACTGATCGGCAGTGGCTATGACAACATGGACATCAAGGCTGCTGGCGAGCTTGGGATCGCTGTGTGCAACATCCCATACGCAGCCGTGGAAGAACCAGTCGATTCCACCATCTGCCACATCCTCAATCTGTACCAGTGGAACACATGGCTGTACCAGGCCCTGTGGGAAGGACGGAGAGTACAGAGCGTGGAACAGATTCAAGAGGTGGCCTAAGGAGCAACCTGAATCCATGGGGAGACACTGGGCCTCGTCTGCTTTGGTGGCCTAAGATGGGCATTTGCTGTTCCATCCAAGGCCTTTGAATTCAGCATTATATTTTATGACCCCTACTTGTAGAATGGCATACAGCGACCCCTTGGTGTGCAGAGGGTCTACACCCTACGGGATTGGCTGTATCAGAGCGACTGTGTCTCTTTGCACTGCAATCTCAGTGAGCATAACCACCACCTCATCCATGAGTTTACTATAAAGCAGACAAGGCAAGGGACCTTCATTCCTAGTGAATGCAGCCCTCGGTGGCTTGGTGGATGAGAAAGCCTTAGCCCAGGCCTTCAAAGAAGGCAGGATTTGAGGGGCAGTGCTTGATGTGCATGAATCTGAGCCCTTTAGCTTTGCTCAGGGTCCATGGAGAGACGCACCAAATCTCATCTGTACTCCCCACATGGCCTGGTACAGTGAACACACATCCCTGAAGATGAGGGAGGTAGCTTCCACCAAGATCTGCCGAGCAATCACGGGCCTCATTCCAGAATGCTTAAGAAGCCATGTCAACAAGGAATTCTTCATCACAGCAGCTCCTTGGTCAGTAATAGACCAGCAATCAATTCATCTTGAGCTCAATGGTGCTCCATACAGGTATCCACCAGGCATTGTAGGTGTGGCTCCAGGAGGACTTCCTGCAGCCATGGAAGGGATTATCTCTGGAAGCATCCCCGTGACTCACAACCTCCCCACGGTGGCACATCCTTCCCAAGCTCCCTCTCCCAACCAACCCACAAAACATGAGGACAATTGAGAGCATCCCAGTGAGCAAGAGCAGAGAAAGGTAATCATTTAGATAAACCTGGGACCAAGAGACAGTGAAAAATGGATGAACTAAAAGAAAAGTCTTTGACAGTCATTTTAACTGGTCCTGGACATACACATCCTTGATGTTGCAGTGTTAAACCTACAAGAGCTAGAAAACTGAAGATGTCTGCTCATGGAAGCTCTGAAGAAAGGCTGTGACCTATAAAAGACCAACTTTTGTTGTGTAAGTTTTTCATCTGTGCATCAAGTCACAAAGAATAGAGCTTTTTCCTTTAACAGTCCCTTGGACACAGCAGGTCCTGAGCACCTTGCTCTAGAATGTTGCATCAAGAGTTCCAAACATCAAAATTAAAAAATGTTAAGAGGAAACAAAAATCTTTTATAATTTATCCTGACATATGTTGATACTTGAAAATAGAAATATCTCTGCAAGCCTTTTCAATGTCAGATTATAATACTATTTCTCAATGTTGGTTTCTATACCAGCAGGAGAACAGCAGCAGAACTTTTTAGAAATACTAGTTCCTGTGTATAAACTCTGACCACTGAATGGGAAAATCAGGTGTAGTCTAACAGTTAGTTGTAATGTGATAACCTACACAACTCCATTTTAAATCTTACCACCATTGTATGCTGGTGCTTGGACAAAGCACCCAAAACCCCAGCATCCTGGTTGGCACTAAACTTGCTGCTGCAGGATGTTTTGTAACTCACCTAGTCTGTGAAACTTTTGTGCTCCCCACCCCACTAATCTGGCATGGTTCTGCTTCTGTAAAATTCCATTTACTCTCCCATTGAGCCCTTCCCAACCAAAAGCATGATTTAAAAGGAGAAATAAAACCATTTATCAGGGCCAATAGAACTTTCTGGGCACTAGCCCCTTCTTGGTTACTGGCTTTAATAAATGGACTCCAATATGGTGCAGAAAGTAGCACATCACTATTCTAACTCGTTCATAACAGAAACAATTTCTCAGGTGATTCTTATGCTTACTCAAGTCTGTGAGACACTGGTAAGTGATCTAACTTGTCTGAGTTACTTTTGATAAGGATCCAGACAAAATAGAGTTAGATGATATCTGGTAAAAGATTGAAAAGTTGCAGATGATTTTGGTTTAGTGGAGATGAAAATGCTTTCTGTCCTGTAGAGAAAATAACAGCAAAAGCATCAGAATTACGGCTGGTTCAAAATCTGAAGACAGGCTTCAGGATGGGGATGTAATAATCAGGATTGCAAGATAAACAGCAAATTGAAGTTATACTATAATAACACCACCTGGTCTACGAGGTCCAGATAGGTATCAGACACATAGGGAGGCAAACAGAACTTCCAGACCCATATTCTCCTCCTCTCCCCAAAATGCCTTTGTTCTTTCTCTGCTATCCTGCTACATGACTTTTTTCCCTGTTGGATCAATATAAGCTAAGCAGCTATACTTATAATCTATTAGGTTGATTGTGACCCATAATATACCCACATTGTACCCACATTGTGATTTTGCTCTATAAATTACCCCTGACAAGGAAGTGAGTGGCCACACCCTGGAGCACATCAGCTAATCCTTCAAAGCTAGTCTCATGCTTTGGTAAGCAAACCAATCTGAATTCCTGCATCAGAGCGTGCCACCTCCAGTTACTCAGGTTGGAGTTCTTTTCCTATTCCCCCTTCCTTCTAGCTTTGCCTAACAAACCTACCTATGCCTCACACTGATGCTTCATGAAATTCTTTTTCCATAACATAGGTCAAAAACCTACTTCAGTAGGCCAAGCTGAGGTCCCTGTCACCTGCTTGGAGGACTGCCTCAGAGCCCATCCAGTGATACTGCGACCTCTTAAAGGGAATGCATTGCAATGGAGGCAGTAGAGGGATCAGATCAGGAGGTGACTGGTGACACTAACAAAACATAAATCAGGTTTTACTCTTAGCTTCTCAGTGGGAGTTATATGAGTATCATAAAGTCCACCCTATGGCTACCTCTTCTTAGAGTTTTAGTCTACTCATCTCTTTCTTCTCTTTACCCACCCCCCACACTCCTTTCCCCTGTCATCATGCCGCCAAACACACTGGACTGCCACTCTAAAGGTCTGTGCCTACTCATACCTTCCAGGAGAGAATAACTGGGGGACTAGAGAGCAAGACTGATTTAAATATTTATGACAAAAATAGATCTTATGGGCTGGGGATTTAGCTCAGTGGTGCCTCCACCTGCCTCTCAATTGCAAAGTCCTGAGTTTTATCCCTGGTACAAAAAAACAAGAAAAAGTAGATCTTATTATGTTGTCTTTGAAGCTCTACTTGCAGCTTTATACCAATATTCCAAGGATGATCATTAATTTTCATTTCCTTTGGTAGGCAGCTTGGTGGACACAAGCTGGAGATGGAAAAGGGGTACAAACGTAATGTCGACTTTCAGAAAGCCCTTAAGGGAAGCACATATTGTATTTGAGGCAGCTTTTCAAGGTAGGAAAACCTGCCTAGGAGCTTGAGGAATTCTGCTGCTATACTTTCAAGTGGAAGGGACTCTATTAAATTACAAACTTCTCTATTTGTTCAGATAAAATTGCTCATTAAAGGGATTCAAGAGGCCATAGGTATATTTAAAGAGTAGAATTTAAGAACTAATCTAAAAAGTCTTAAAAAGCGAGACCGGGCTGAAAAAGCACAAGATTCACAATGTCCTTAATGCTCAGTGTTTCCTGAAACACGTGATTTCCAACTCCCACTGTAGCAGAAAGATGGCGAAGAAGTGCAGATAGGAATATGTACAAAATACTTTTGGCTGCACCTACATTCATCTCATGTCTTTTTCTCCATTTATTCTCTGCCTATGTTTGGTGGATTCTCCACCGTTGACACATTAAACACAATGTCATCTGGAGAAAGTGTGTGTGTGTGTGTGTGTGTGTGTGTGTGTGTGTGTGCATGTTTGGCCTGCACAATAATGTTTAAAACAATTAAGTTTTGAGTGCTCATAAGTACACATTGGCTGTTTTATCTCACCTATGTGTTGGCCTCTCTTTCCAAAGTCTGTTGATCTCCTTTTTGCTTTGAGATCCTCCAAAATATAGGTTCTTAGTATATTAAATATAAGAAAATTGCTCCTTAAGCATAAAGATAGATATCAAACTCTTACAAGAAGAGAATGTGAGAGAAAGTGTGACAGAGACCTTATAAAAACATAGACTGGGAATAGGCTGAGTGGTCATACAGTCCTTTGCAAATTTAAGCATGAGATTATCTCGTAAAATGGTCCGCACATATATCAACCAAGGCTCTGGCAGATTAGCTTGATTTACTCTTTGCAAAATCTGCCTTGGTGGTAATAACATAGCCTGAATGACTCAAGGAACAAAATCCTTTCATCTGCTGAACCATCTCATAATATAAACCAGAGCAGTTACTCCACTTCCTCCAGTCTCTCTGTGAGACCATAGCATGCAATGCAAACAAGGAAAAGGCCCCCTCCGTGCATAGCTTTCTACAGTAATGAACTTCAAAGACATTTGTGGTATTCCATTCACAAGTATTTCTAATTTGAGGCAGATGCACATATGCAAAATGACTCAGTTAGCTCTATGTGGTATGCAGTATTTACATTGTGAAGGTTTTGTGCCCAAATACTGCTGTCTTCTTTACCCTTGTTTAACTTGTTAAAGAAGGCATCTTGGGAGGAGGGAGAAGAGGAGTGGGCAGTGGGCCTCTGCTGCCAGGCTGGATGTGTGTGGCCTTGGGGAAAGTATGCTTTGAATGAGAATACTGACTGTGGGTTTTCATCACCACAAAAAATGCTCAAGGGAAAGTATCTGCATATAAATTCCTTTGCCTGGAAATCAGCAGGAAAAAGAGCTCTCAGAGATGCTCTTCAGGGCGCCTTTTGTCTCAGATGCATTAATAGCAACTGTATCTCTGGGCAGGCAGAGATCAGTGCTCCTTGCCAACACCCTCAAGTTACAAAGTGTCCTATTTTCTTTTTTTCCCCTAAGTATATTCCTTATTTATCAATGTACCTGAGACAAGAGGCAGAGTCCAGAGATAAAACAGCTGCACCTGAGAACTTCATTTCTTATCCTTAGCATTTAATTTTAATTAATGTTTTTCTTTTTTCTTTAACCAAATTCCATCATTTTACTTTGTTGGGGTTCAGAAAATGATACCTGAAAGTATGGCCCTTGGCATACCAAACGCTTGAACATGAATCACCTTGCAAGGAACTCAGAAGGAAAGTCTCTTTCTGACTTTTAACTACTCTTCTTTCTCTGGCTTCCTCTTCCTCAAGAAAGATGACAAAAACTAGAATTCTTCTTCCCCAAGATGGGTCATAAAACTAGAGCCCCTCTGAAATTAGCTAAGGCTTGGACACAGCCAGACACAAATTCCTTGTGTAACAAAATGGACAAGTTTTCAGGATGGAACTCCACAATCTACTAGAGGTTTGGATCAAGCTATTCAAGAATGAACTGGCAGTGGTGCGTGCCTGTACTCTGACAACTCTGGGATGCCAAAGCAAGAGGATGGCAAGTGTGAGTCCAGTCATGTTAACTTACAGTCTTAGTGAGATCCTATTTGAAATTTAAAAAAAAATAAAAAGCTGTGGCTGCAGCTTAGTGCATATTACTGCCAAAATATTTGAACATGCACAAAAAAAGCCAGCTTGTTCATTCAGTGACCTCATGATGTCACAAGCTCAAAATCTCTCATAAAGAGTGTCATAAGTGTCCCTGAAAAGAAATGTTTGACTATGATCAAACATACACACATTCACCTCAACCTCCCCATTCTCACTGTCCCATCAACAAGCAGCTTCTCCCCTTTTCTTCCTATAGTAAATGATGGGGAAATGTATTTAAGTTTTTACCAGCTTCTGCCCTCTTAGCTGGTTGGCTATGCATTAAAAGCCTTTTCTTTTTGTGAAAATCTAGTGTCGCAGCACTGGCTTTTATGTATGATGACCTTTCGTGATGTCACCTCTCCCCCTAAACCAATCATAAAAACTAGAAAAATTGCCTCGAACTTCCCAAACTTGAATGAAATAGTTGGTGATAATGAAATTCTCTGGCCAGGCACTGTGGCAACTGCCTATATTTCCAGCATGTTGGAAGGCTAAGTCTGGAAGATTGACTTTCATTCCAGACTGGTCAACTTAGAGATTTAGCAAAACCCTGTGTCTAGACAGGTAGGTAGATAGATATATTGACAGACAGATAAATGAGCTGGGAATGTAGCTTATTTTGAAGACCCTGGTTACCCCTGTCCACACTCCCACAATTGTGCGTGTACACACACACACACACACACACACACACACACACACACACAAATTCTCTGAGTACTTTGTCTGATAATAGTTTGTAAGACTCCCCATTCTAGAAGGGGGCCAACCCTAAACCTGAAAGGAAGGAATGCTGCACATTCAGAGGCCCAAAAGAACTTGAGCAGACAGGGCTTGCTGGGTTCCCTACAGTCTACTACATTAGACCATACTCTTTTGTTCAGCCACATTTCTACATGGTTGTTCATTCTTCATCAAACTTATGTGTACAAAAGGACAGTTTTCCCTTGGGTATTTGAGTCTTCATTTCTGAAGGCTCCTTGTTACACACGACTTTAGTTAAATAAATTTACTATGTTTTTCTTGTTAATCTGTCCTTTGTTAGAAGAGTGTTGGTGTGCCGCTTTACAAGTGAAAAAATGTTGCCAATCCACCTATGGTTCTTTGGCTTGATTCAGATGGAAATCACAAATTAGCAAAGTACAGTTCTGCTAGCAGTCTTGATGTCTGGTGCTGACTTGTGCTGCAAACAGCAGGCTGATTCTGTCAGGTGCTGGCATCTGCTGTAGATCTCTGTTGGCTTCTGGTCTCTGGAGCTCTTCAGTAGTAACCCCTGGTGTTTATTGCTCTTTCTTTTGAACCTATTGCTGTGCCACACTATTCACATTAAGAATCCTAAGTAGATGGGCTGGGGATTTGGCTCAGTGGTTTTGCCACCTGCCTTGCAAGCTCAAGGGCCATAGTTCAATCCCCAGTATCCAAAACAAAAAAAAAACAAAAAAAGAATCCTGAGTAGATTTACTCAAATTTTTAAGCTCACACTATCCAAGAAAGAATAAGGAGTGGGTTTACATAACCACGAAACTGAATCATTATTTTAACAGGGCTTGTAGTGCAGCACAAAGGCATCAGTACACTGTAAGAAGCCTTTTTGGACTCACCTGAAGTAAGGGGGAGTGCTGCACATACAGCAGTTGCTGGCCTGTGATTGGTCCAACACTGATCTGTGATTGGGCTCCAATCACAGGGCTCCAGAACTTCAGCTGTCATGGCAGTGATAGTGAGAGGCTGGGGCTGAAACTAGGGAATCTTTTGGAAGATAGCTGTGGGGTTGAGGATGTAAACAATGAGCCCACAGCTCTACCTCCCTGATTTTAACCTCATCAGAGTACATCTACCTTCTTAGGCAAGGCAATGGTAGTATCTGAAGTGACAGGAGCAGGGGAGGGACATCACACTGACAGTCAAGCTGTATTCAGGTTGAACCAGAATGGAACAGACTGTCCATTAGATAGCCATTAGATAGTGGGGTGGAACACTCTGTATAAGTCTATTAAGTCCATTTGTTCAAAAGCTTGGTTCAGTTCTAGTATTTTGTTGTTGATTTTTTGTCTAGTTGATCTGTCTACTTGTGACAGTGGGGTATTGAGGTCCCCCACTGCAATTGTATTAGTGCTTATTTGGCTTTTCATGTCTCTTTATATTTGTTTTAGGCTGATGATTTAGCTCAGTGGTTCCACCAGCTGCCTCACAAGCACAAGGTCCTGCGTTCGATCTCTGGTTCCAAAAAACAAAACAAAACAAAACAAACAAGTATTTGTTTTGTATAGTTGGGGTATTAGCATTTGGTGCATATGTATTTATGATTGTCATCTCTTCCTCTTGGATTGTTCCCTTTACAAGGATATAATGACCTTCTTTGTCTCTCTTAATCAGTTTTGGTTTGAAATTTATTTCATCTGCTGATAAGATAATTACCCCTGCTTCTTTCTGGGTTCTTGCTGCATGGAGAATTGTTTTCTATCCTTTTACTTTCAGTCTATGAATTTCTTTTTGAACTAGGAGCATTTCCTGTATACAGAATATTGTTGGATGTTGCTTCTTAATCCATTTTGCCAGTTTATTTCTTTTGATTAGTGAATTGAGGTCATTAACATTGATGGCTATAACTGATATGTATTGACTTAGCATCACCATGTCATTTTCCTGTTGTTGGCTCTTTTTAATTTTTCCCCCTCTCTCGTTAATTTCTTGCCTTGCCTGCTAGATTTGCTCTGTTATGCCTCTTAGAGTTGTGATGTTCATTGTATTTTTCTAGGATATTATTTAGAATTGTTTGTAGTGCTGGTTTGGTATTTATGAAGTTTCTCGGGTGTTCTTTGTCATGGAAGTATCTTATACCTCTATCAATTTCAAAAGAGAGTTTTGTAGGATACACCTATCTAGGTTGGAGCTTGTTTTCTTTTAGGGCTTGAAATACTCCACTCCAAGCTCTCCTTGACTTGAGGGTTTGTGTTGAAAAGTCTGCTGTGATTCTGATGGGATTTTCTTTGCATGTGATTGGTTTCTTTTCTCTAATTGCTTATAGTATTTTTTCTTCTCTTGAGTTTCTGGGATCTTGTTTATTACATGTCTAGATGCAAAATTTTTGTGATCATGGATATTTGGAGTCCTATAAGCCTCACTTATATGTATGTCAAATTCTTTTGCTGTGTTTTGGAAGTTTTCTGTCATTAATTCTATGAACAGCTTTATTTATGTCACTTGTACTTTCTTCTGCTTTTTCATGGACTCCTATCAGTCTTATTCTCCTTTGTGTCACCTAGGAAGTGGATTGATTTCTCATGTTCCCTTACATTTTTAAAGAGATCCCTCTTTTCATGGTCACTGACCACCATCCTGTCTTCTATATCTGATAACCTGTCTTCAGATTGGCTCAGTCTGTTATGTATACTTTCAATAGAGTTTTTAATCTCCCGTATCTGTTTGAATCTGTTTAATTGTTTCCATTTCTTTCCTATGTTGGACATTCATGATTTCCATTTCTTTGCTATCCTGGGCATTCATGTTTCTATCATGACCCTGAACTCATGTATTTTTTTTATCTGTTTCTGTTCTAGAATATCTAATCATATCTTTTGTTCTGCTCACCATCTCTGTAGTTATCTGGGAAATTATTTCTGTTTTGGATTTTTCTAGAGCCTCATTCATCTGTTTTGTTACTTCCTGTGCTACCAGTTCAGGGTGTCCATGTGGTTGATTATCAGACTTTTCCACCTCATTTCCCAAGAATTTGCCTTTGATGAACAGGAAGACTGTGTTTGTGCTTGTGACTCATTTGATTGTCTTCTTATTTCTACTTTTGGTGTTGGCACTGTCCTTGATTTAATTCCTGGGTTAATACTTCGATCTTCCTGTTGTAGTTTGTCTTTAGGTTTTGAGACTTTAATGACTCTGTGGCAATCCCATTTTCATTATACTAGGAAGGACAACTGATTAAATAAAGCACAACACCCTAGTCCAAGTAATACAATCAGCAATACAATAGCATCACACACTGTTTAGAAAATGACAATTTGTGATATTTATTAATCTATCGCCTTTAACTATGCAAATTAAATCAAAATTGAGGCTGGAGCTCAGAGCAATTACCTTTATGATGCCCTGTGCCTCATAGAGGTGAATACAGGTACCAGCCCAACCAGGAGGCTCCAGAGGCTCATTGTGGCTGAGGGGATCACAGGCACCTGTGAGGCTGCTCCTTTCACCATTCCTCTGCAGAGGCCCTAGGGGTGTGGGACTCTGGTCCCAGACAAGCTCCAGATGTATCTTTCATTATTTCTCTGCTGAGGCCCTGTGTTTCTTTAGATTTTATATTTTTCTATTTAGTATATATGTCTAGTAGGGTCAATGATATTGACTGTGTTTTCTTATTTTCTATATTCTTGGTGCTGTGGAATTAGAAAGTTTAAACACTTGTGAAGATTCTGTCCCTTGTAGGACAATTATTAGAGATGGCAAAAGGCTCATCTGAGAGCACACTTGTAACACAGAAACTCTTCAAAATTCAGATGTTGCCAATGTGAAAATATTAGGACACATAGGGTCTTTAAAAGATGATTGGGCCATGAGGGCTTTTCCCTCATGAACAGGAGTAGATGTCCTATTCATGACACTGAGGGCTTCACTGAGGGAATTTGACTCTTTTTGTGAATTTATACACTTCTACTATGTGAGAACATAGCATTTGTCATTTGCATCTTTCTGTGAAATCACATAAAAAAGCTCTCACCAGATGCTATTGATTTTAGCTGCTAAAACTGTCAAAAATGATTTTTTAAAAATATAAATTGTCCTAATCTATGGTTTTCTGTTAGAGTAGCACAAATGAACCAAGACAGAAATTGGTACCAGAAGAGTGTGGTGTAACCATAGTAAATATGTAAAAATGTGGAGCTGGGTTGTGAACTGGGTAATGGGTAGAGACTTGAATAGTTTTAGATCAAATGCTGGGAAAAGCCTCTTTTGTCATGAATGGAACATGGAAGGCAATTTTAGTGAGACCTCAGAAGAGAGGAACTGAAGGTAAAGGCTCATTTTTCTAAGTGATTACTCAAGTGGTCAAATCAGACTGTTGGCAGAAACGTGGATTGTAAAGACCATCCAGATGACATATCAGATGAAAATGAGGAATATCCTACTGGAAACTGGGGGAAAGGCTGGTCTTGTTATAAAATGGCAAAGAACTTGGCTGAAGGACATCAGACTCCTCATACTCACGTTCTGGGACTTTATGGAAGTAGAACTTACAGCTGATGAGGTAGTAGTGTATTTGGCAGAGGAAAACTGACTTCTAATTGTGCGTAGTTAAGACAAAGAAGAATGAAACAATTTAAGGATAAAATTTTTAAATAAAGGGAAAGAAGAGGGTGAAGATTAAGAAAATTCTGTCTATGTAAAGAATAAAGTGTGTTTAGGAGATAAAACTAAAGTGTGGCCAAGTGACCAATGAGATTAGTATGTACATAAGGGAACCAAATGTGATTCATCAACACAATGGAAAAATGATACTGGAAACTTTGGAGATGGATGGAACTAGAAAGAAAGATGAATTTAGCAGAATTAAAGATGTACAAACTCAGAGAAAATAGAGTGAGGGCCTTCAGAAGTGCATTTAGAAGTGCATAGGGCTGAGGGTTTTATGTCCTCAAAACATAGGATTTGTATTCCTAGTGTCTCTCAGTTTACGCATTTGGTGGGCTAGTTAGAATGCAAACCATCTGCACTGTTGAAATTTACAGATTTGTTACCCATTTAACAGTGTTGCTTTTTTTGAGGGATGAAAGGCAAGGGCTCAGTCTATAGGTGAAAAATACAAGCTCAATTTACAGGTGAATGGCACTGACCATTGGGTAGGCCTTCTCCAAAATTTGGGTATTGCCAATGTATATTAAAAGATGATTAGCCTGCAAGGACTTTTCCCTTATTAAAGGGGTTGGGTTCTCTTACAAAGGATATAAACAGAAAGTTTTTCTTTTCTTGCCTTCCTACTTGTGAAGATAGCATCTCTCTCTTGACAGTGTCTTACTGTGTAGCTCAGGCTGGCCTTGAACTCATCCCCTTTCTTATCCTTCCTAATTCTTGGATTAGATAACATTTGTTCTTATGCCCTTCCACCTTCTGCTGTGTGAAGTCTCAGCCTGAAAGTCTTCATCAGAGGCTGCACCCATAATCTTGGACTTCCCAGGCTACAGAACTGTGAAATAAATTTCTGTGTTTTATAAATTGCTATGTCTGTGGCATTCTGTTGTACCAGCATAACTGTACTAAGACAATCACTAACAAATTGAGTCTGTGTCCCCCAATCATCGCATCTACATTAAGCCAATATTTCCCCTACTTTAAGTCTTCCAAGTGCCAAGTAACAGACAGAGAGTCCTCATTTAGCCTAAAGCCTGCAAAAATTATTCAAAGTAGCTATCCCTAAACTATTCTCTTTGCCTTGCCTTGCCTTTCCTGCAGAAGCTCAAGCACAGGATAGACTTGCCTTTTGCTTCTGTTTTCTGCTCCTTGTATTGGTGGTTCAGTAATTGAGATGGTAAAATGGATATTTTAAAACTAGGACTGTTTTGTTTTAGAGGTAAGAGGCTTCTCCAAAGCTTCTTTGTGCTTTTTAAAAGAATTATCTACCATTCCCTCCTCTCCTCAACCAATTATCCTCAGATAACAGATCATAAAAACAACATCTTTATCATAAAACTAGCATATCTGTCAGAAAAGAATATGAGATGCTGGCCTCAGAAGGCTGGGGTCCAGTTTGCCTTCCATAAAGGAGGGAAGGAGCCAAGAACAGTCAGGGGATAAAATAGCATGGAAAATTTCTGGTCTATTATATCATTGTATTTCCCCTCTCTTCATAAGAACTCTTGCACACCTAACAAGAGGAGACAGAGATTTGAGGCAGAGGCTTTCCTGTTTCTTTTGGAGCTGGCTTTGAGTAAATCTTTTTTTCTTTTCCACTAATACTACTTCCCATGTCTTTTGGAGAACAGTGGGCAGCACGAATCTGAGTGGTGGGAACCCTTCACTTTGTGGCATGAAATTCTCAGATCCCTTCTCTGGGACCAGTGATTATAATAAACTTCTTTCTTCTAAACTTGTTCTTTCCTCCTGAGGCCACAATGATGTGACCATATCATGTTCAAGATATACATTCCTAGAAAAATCCCTGCATATTCTTTATTTCCTCCCAATTAGCTGATTTATCTGGCCTCCACATAAATATTAATAATATTAATATATAATTTATTATTTGAGACATTTCTTCATATATCTGTTGAGTTTCATTGATTGCTTTATGTTCAAAGACTGAATATCAAAAGGTAACTTAGAAACTCTATGGTGAAACTGGGGCTTATCAGCAGTGAGCCAAACTGAGGGTGATCTGACTGTATTTCATCTAATTTTTTTCTAAATCAGAACTCTAATGCTGTTATCTTTAGTTATCTTCCCTTGGGCAGTTTAGAATCCTTAGAAAATGAAATTCTAATCTGTTGCCTGGAGAATAGTAGCTTGTGTGCCAGCAGTTTTGGAACTAATCCTGGGATAATGACTGGAGGTCTTGATATTCAGTGGGTAAACCTCTGTTTAATTCCTTGTTTTCAGTAAAATACAATGGGTGTGAAGTTTCCTTGGCTGGAGATGCTGTTTGGCCCTCTGCAAGTTTGTGATTTGAAGCCAAGTCTAGGGTTTTCAAATGTCTCAGATGACCTCTACTTGTTGGTAGCTATTTAACAGGCTGTTTCTGGTCCAGTTCCTTTGGCCTGAGAGGAATTACTTGCTGCTATGATTTTATCATATTACTCAAATGGTGAAAATATCTCTTTTATTTATGAGTTATGAATTTAAAAAAGTCTTTTCCTCATATTCTGTAGGTGTTAACTTTTGAAGTTTAATTCAAAGCAATTTAAATTGCAAATAATTTGCATATCTGGAAAAAGTCACAGTGTTACCAACTGAAATACTTGATTGATGAGAAATTAATATATCTCTTGCTGATAGAATTTGATATAGAAATTCAATTTTTGTTTTTAAATAAAGGAGGAAATTATCATCTATTTCTAAATTGTACACCTGCTAGCAGGCTATTTTGTGTCAGTGAAGTATGATTGCCTTCAAATGCCCAGACACCAGCACTATAAGAACATTATTTTGCTTTTTCCATTTTTTTGTACCAAGCTCTTGATGTTAATAAAATGTCATCTGTGAGTACACTGATGGCACTTTTATCATAATTATGATTATTATCATCTGCTCTTATTATTTGGGACCTTTCATTTTCTTGCTGTATGAAAGGAATCACTTTAAGTCATATGGCCTTTTAAAAGAATAGAAATTGAAAAGGAAGTCAAAACTTCAATATGAACTGTCCTTTGATTTAGCTATAGCTGCAGACTTCTTGGGGTTTCCAATCTGAGACACAATATATTTCAGCCTTTTACAACTTTTTCTTCAACCACAAATGGGGAGCCAGAGAAAGTCAGACCTGTGAGTGTGGCCTTTCCCGGAGTCCGTGAGATTACTTAAACTGGTATCCCACAGAGAGGTCTAATTAACTGGTTTAGAGTAAGCAGATGTCAGTCCTGTGGATAGAGGCTATGGCTGAGGTGTTGTCTCTTTGACACATCTACACAGTTCCCATGGACTGTGGGGAATCGGTGGGGAGTGTGGCATGTGTATTTTTGTGCTATAGAAAGGCATAGATATAGGGCAGATAACCCAGAATAAAATAGTGAATGCCACACTCAAAATGGATGCTGAAGAACCATAAAATTATAAATATTTCCTGCAAGGTATAAGTTACAATCATACCAAGTAGTTTTCATTGTGTTTGTCAAAGTTGAGATATATCATTTGGTAAATTATAGCACTTGTAACTAGTTGCTGTACAGCTGTCAATAAGTCAACCAATATGTACAGTTCTCTAAATTTTAGGAGTAATGATGTTCTTCACCACCAGTATGAGGATAAAACACACAACTTGTTATAATTTAAATATTAAACATGCTATTAAAGTTTGAATCTTCAAATGTCAGAAGAGTAATTTGTATTTGGATAATTTAAGGGCTCCTTTAGTAGATCCTAGTGTTTGCTCTGAGCAAATGTTGCAGTATTTACATTACTGACTAATACTGACATGAAAAAAATGTTAATTACCTTTTGCAAATGAGTGTTGAGGGGAATTCAGAAACTGTTTAAAGAGTCTACTGAAATATTTGAAAACAAATCACTCTTGTAAATGTATAAGCTTTCTGTGTTCGTGAGAGTTCTGTAGATCATGTATTTATATACATGACTAGAGATTCACTGAGGGGCTTGGCTCACCAGCTAATGGAGGCTGAGGAGTCTCATGACAGGCTGTCTGGAGATCTTAGAGAATGAGAAGATTCGGTAGTGTGGCTTAGGCCAAGCCCTAAAGCTTGAGAACAAGAGAAGCTGATACTGTAACTCTCAGTCCAAGGATGAAGGCTTGAGAACCTGGGAAAGGGGAAAAAATGTATAGAGGCTCCAGCAGAGATGGAATTTCTCTTTCCTCTGCCTTTTTACTCTACCCAGGTCCAAAGCTAATTGGATGGTGCCCAACCATACTAAGGATAGGTCCTCCCCACTTAGCCCACTAACTCATATTCCAGTCTCCTTTGGAAACACTTTCAGAGACACACCCAGAAATCACATTTGATCAGGGGTCTAGATACTTCTGATTCATTTGAGTTGGCATCTAAAATTGCCCATACTTTCCAGTTTTAGTGAATCCTTTAAAGAGAGAGTCATAGATTTATTCCAAAATATAATTGTACTTTGTAATTTTTATGAAGTAACAATAATATAAGGGATATCCAAAATGACCTTACAGAGACCTATAAATCAACCATTAAGACTTAACATATATTGTGTCATACTTTTTTCAGATTGTTTGTGGAAGGAACAAAATTTTAAAAACTAAAGATAAAACCCTACTACAGTGCCACCACTTTTTGGCTCTTCCACTATTCTGAAATTTTCAGGAATTATTCCCATGCATTTAAAAATTTTTACATTTAAAGTATTGTTTGAGAGCCCAGGTTTGAATGTGTCCCCTAAAGACCATGTACTGGAAACTGTTTCTTTCATAGTAAGAGTGTTGAGAGGCAGGACTTTAAAAAAACATCTAAGAGTCTTTATGTCCAGACCGATGTTATTATTACAGGGATGTGTTTGTTATGTGAGGCATGTATATTAATGGTGCTACATGATACTGGTCTATGCAAAAGTTTTTTTCAATTTGACATGTTTTTCAATATTTATTCACATTTAGAGATATATGATAGAGCTACATTATTCAATTTCATTTTCTGCTGCTGAATAGAATTTTGTTGTACCAATAAGTCAAGGTTTATTTTTCCATACTATTACTATTAAATGATTAATTATTTTCTGATATTTTGCATTACAAACAATGTTGCGATGAATATATTTGTACATATTTAGTGATAATCTGTGCAAGAGTTTCCTTAGGGAAGTAGATCTCAATAGAAGGCAGAGATATTTGCCAATGCTTGAGGACATTTTTGCTAGTCACATCTGGGTAGAATAAACTACTAGCATTGTATCTGGTTGATAGAGACCAGGGACACTGCTAAACATTCTACAATGTTCAGCATAATAGGGAGTTATGTGGCACCAAATATCAATAGTGCCTAGGTTGGGATACTTTGCTCTAGGATGTGTAAGTAGAAGAAATAAAAAAGAGACACCTCATGATCATGAGTGTTGGATTTCATTGTCTAAAAATGACAGTTCTTCCCAAATTAATCTATAGGAATAGGTTCCCTCTAGTTTTACCAATATCATCACAGGGTTTTACAAGAAATTTAATGACATTTTCTCTTTTTCTATTTTGAAAACTATCTTAATAATGGGTAAAGCATACTGCTGATAAATCAGATTGATAAATACAGATTGTGTAAATGTAGCTCAGTGATCATCTTCTGACAGGGTGTTTTTCAATGTGTACTTTTTCCTAGCCCAGACATGGGTAGAATCATTTGGTACAGGTGGTGGCATGCTTTCTTTTAATATAGTACATATCTGGTCTTGGGCATAACTCTTGGGACCTTTCCAGCCATAATGCTTAAAATAAACTTTATAGCACTTCCAGATAGGCTGGCAATAGAATGCATATGCCAAATGACTTCAACTCTAGGGACAGTCAGTTGTCTTAAATGAGAACCTAAATTCTAGGTAGCATTATTTCAGACAGAGGCATACTACAGAAGTTGTTTTCTCAATTTTTCCTAGTCATCCATATCTACCAAGTTTCAAAATTTTACTAATTACTCTACTTGATGTCAGAAATGAATTTTTATTGCCAAAATCACATGATTGATATTAAGATGGGCTCTCTTTGGTGAAATAAAATATGTAAGCAAAGACAACTCAGGTTTTATTTCAGAAAACAGTTCTCTCTTTATGTATGCAGTTTAATTATTTCTGTTGCCTTTCTGTTGTGAATTATAAAGAACCTGGGTTTTGACTGCCTCCGCTAGGGAGTTATAAACCTCCTCAAAGAATCTTAGAGGTCTACAAATTTCTGCTAAGTTTACCACTTCCTAAGGCTCTAATGAAGTCAGAAATAGATTTTAATTATGGTGTGACATTGTTGACCAACAGTGGTACTGTAAAATATTCAGCCTGGTGTAGTTAATTCTGACAGCTTCCTTACAGGTCTGAGAGTTCTAGTTGGTTGTGTGGCAGTCAATTCCTCCTCCTTCTCTTTAAAGGTAATGATTTCACGTATAAATGAAGTAATAAATACTAGGGTCTTCATCCACGATAATGTGCTCTGATTCCTCTAGCTTTAAATGATGTACTGGTGGTACACTCATCCATCCATCCATTCATCCTGGTTTAGAATCTTATCTCACCTGAGTATGCGAAGTTGCCTCAGATCGGCACTTTCTTACACTTCGTTATTTGGTCCTCCTATTATAACTCCTAGGCCTGTCTCATGAACTCCAATATTCAATTTTCTCCCTTAGAAATAACATTTTCAATCACAGAATTCTGGATTCAAATTACTGGGGTCCAAATCATAGTTCCATTACTTACTTGCTCTACAACCTAAATAGTTTACTTGTTTTCTGAGTTTCATTCCTTCACCTATCAAATAGAGACAATAAAATAGCTACCCAATATAGTTGTTGTGAACATTTTATTTATGTATTCAGCAACTAGTTTTTGAGTGGCCATTATATATTTGTCAGCTATCCCACATGCTAGAAATAGTGCAATTAACAACAAAATTTCTGCCCTGCCAGTAGAAGTTAATTCACCTCACTAAGTAGCCCAGGCTAGCTCAAACTCACATTCTCCCCTTGAGAGCTGGGATTATAGGAATGTGTCACCATACCTGGCCTAAAAAACCATATGTTAAAATTTTCACAATGTGACTACATTTGAAGATAGCTCATCTAAAAAGAAAATTAAGGTAAAACAAAGTGATGTGGCTGAATCCTAACCCAGTATGACTGGTGTTCATGCAAGAAATGGATATTAAGAATCAGTAACAGGTAGATGGAAGAATAGGATGATACACAGTGCTAAGACATCTCTCTGCAAGCCAAGAACAGAGGCCTCAGAAAAACCAACCCTGCCAATATATTGATTTCAGACTTCTTGTCTTCAGAATTGTGAAAGGACACATTTTTTTTCAATTAAGCCATCCATAGGACAATTCCAGAAAACTAACATGGCTTGAATAACTGAGTAAGAAGTTGTTTTAGTCCATTTTCTATAACTATAACAAAATTTCTGACCAGAGCAAACAAAGAGATCACAAAGAGAAGAGGTTCAATAACCCAACACAAAATACCCTGATCCAGACAGTCCAGGGCAATTAAGTGGAGCCAGCAAGGAAAAGGAAGAGGAGCAGCCTGTAAGATAGGAAAGGAGAGTGATATCCAAGAAGACAAGTGAAGGAACTATTTCAAGAAAAATGGAAGGGATCAATTTGGCTCCACCTGTGAGCTGAGCAAGATGAGGACTAAGAATGGTTTAATTAGATCTGGCACCTTGGTGATAGATGGTGGCCTTAGCCACAGTGATTTTGATGAACGATGAGTGGAAATGAATAGTGGTCTTCCAAGAAAGAAGGGAAGATGTGGGGACAATGAATAAAGCAACTCTTTTACTGATTAAATTAATGCATGAGCATAGTGTACTTTCAATGTTAGTAGCTATTTTTGATATTTTTATTACTACTGTTATTTAGTACTTGGCTGCAATCGCAGATATGCAGAAAATTAGAATGGGTTTAAAGGAGAAAAGAAGAAGAAGAGAGAAGATAGGCGTAGTTTCCTCTGGTCAGTTAGTCAGGTGGAACAAGAACAGATGATATCCATTAGGTTCTATTCCCCTGACAGTGTGGTATTCCTATGTAGAGATCCTTCAGTTTACAGAGCACTTTCATTTTACATGACCTTGAATAACTTTCCCAACAGGTCTTTGAAAACAATATTTTAACCCTCATTTTACAAATGAGAAATTTTAGGTTCTGGATTATTCAGTGACTGGTTTATTGTAAAACTTTGATAAATTTTTAGGCTTCTCCTTTAATTAATACTTACATATGACTTCAGTGTATCTATACTTAAATTATTTGAATGTTACCTCCTCTGGAGTGATTACTGCCCAGTACTTCTCTTACCCTCTTTTCATTATTTCTCATGAGAAAAGCATTGATATGGTATGGAAAATACTTTTTATCTTCATGTAAGGGATTTATTACCACTCTAACATAATATTGTAATGAATGCGACACATCTTTGGCTCTTCAGCTCATTAAGAATTATGTAAAAGAAAAGTCATAGAAATTTAATTTTAATGTAATTCTTGAAAGGATTAAATCAGTTAAATAAAACAAAACAAATCAATTTTCAGCATTTCAACAAGCCCATGAAATTTGGACCATGTATAATGGCTGGGAAGAGGCCAGGGTGCCTCATTCATGGTTGGCATAGGTTTTAGGTGAGTGGCAGCTAGCTCAAATGGCCTAAAAGTCCAAGGCTTTAGGCCAAAGCATGGATATGTCATGGCAAGAGGTGGGGTAACATCAAAAGAGTTTAGATTGGTTTATGTGGAATTTCTGTCTCTGCAAAGAGGCAGGCATCCTCAGCCAGATGGCTAAATGAGCAACAATTGTGTTTAGGAGGCAAGATACATAGATATAACTTGCTTGAGGCCGGCACCAAGGGACTGATTTTAAAGAGCAATTACACTTAGGGAGTTTTCAATACACTGAGGGACTGCTAAAGAAATTGTCTCCATCTATAACCGTTAGCATGGAAATAATAACCCCAATGCCCAAAGGAAGTGCACTTGCTCAGAAATGTGGCATTCAGTTTCTGTAACTGCATGGAAATTCCTTTTAAAGCTGTGCATTTCACAAAATGTAGTAATTGCCTTGAGGAATAATGAATTATAGAAGATGGGGTAATCACAAAGGAAGAGCATAAAGGAGAAGGAGATGACCAGAAACCTCGTTGTTTCCAATGATCATCAAAAATAAGTCAGAAAGGAAGTTTTGTTTTGATGTTTGATGTTTTTATTTTCTAGGAATTCTGCATAATGAAGCATAACCTAAAAAAATAGAAACTAGACTCAATAAAGTCAGAGAGCTCGTTAGAGGAATAATGTGGGTTGAATCACTTTTAGGGCATGTTTCAGTAGAATCCCAATTTGTAATGTTCTTATAAAATTTTTTCTTAATGATCCTTTTCTTTCAGTCTGATTAATCTATTAAACAAGATGTAGGCAGGTGACAATGACATTGACTAGTGCTTCTGTTCATTTCTTTTTTGACAGAATTAATGGCATCCTTATCATGCATGCATGTAGACCACATGGACAGAGTAGTGATTGGAGGTCATACAGAGCTGGTTCTATTACTGGCTGCCTTGCTTTCTTCATGCATAATTTTGGTCTTGGGCTTCAGGAGTTCTATCTGTAAAATGGGGGTGACAGTACTGTTTTATACTGTTGTCATGAGGACATAAGAAATAATAGTTGCCAAACTCTGGATGCCTTTGAGGTGAGTAAGAGCCATGTTAATATCTTCTCATCAAATGTCTGGAAGATGGTGTGTGTGCACATGATGAGGGCGGGGGTCGTTGCTTTTGGCTACTGGAGAAATTTATGCTCTGGATGAAGTTAGACATACAGCAAGAGTTACTTAGTATGAGCACTTCAAAGAAGCTGAGATTCTTGATCTTTCTCTTACCTATTATCTTCACCCTCTCTAACCTGGAAGAGCTCCGATGTTTATCACTTGTTTAGTTTCAAATTTTGAATAGACAAGGGAGCCAGTAGCATTTATGTTGCTCCTGCCGCTGCTGTGTGTCTCACTCTACCTGTGAGAACATTCTAGACTGCTAACTCTGAAGATAGCTATGACTCCTTAGTAACTTTAAAGGTATATCAGATACATCAACAGTTAACATGGGCCTGGTTCCAGCTGATCTGCACCGCATGCTCAAGGATAAACTCCTGGGTGAAGATAGCAAGTAGGTGAAAATTCATCTGCAGTTGAGCTGCCAAAAATGTAGTTACAATTTTGCGTTGGAAAGTCCTCTACAAGCTGCTAGTGTGACTCATTTGTTTCTCTGGACAGCATCATTCACCAGCTGGCTCCCTCTTGTCAGCAATGTATGCAGCTTACCTTCCATTTAAAAGAATAAATATTCATTAAAAATGGCAATGCAGCCAAGTTTGAGAGGGCAGGACTAAGCCTGTGGTGCAGCTTGCTCTTTCTTGAGACAAACTCCTAATAAGGATGAGGATATATTCAGAAAACACACACACACACACACATTTATATATGCATATGAGTATAACATTTAAATGCTCTTTTTAATGTTTTTCCTAGAGTTAAAAAAAAATCTCTCTCAGTACAGAAAATAGAAAGGAAGTTTATCAATTTCCTTTAGGCTCCACATTTGTAAAAAGGAGATAAACCCACTACAAGCATTGATGTAGAGAAGCCTGCGCAGTTTTTGAAGTGAGCTCTAAATTCACTGTGCTCTGTTTCTGTTCATAGCATCAACTCAACTGCTATTGTATAAATGCATATAAATTCCCTTTGTCTACATGGAGATAATTTAATACTTATGTTCAGTATCTAGATGGACATATACAATGAGCTTTTCATTTCATTATGACATAAAACTTTAGATATTCACTCATGTGCCATGGTCACACTTCTCAATCAGCCTACAAAACATTTCCTCTTGATAAACAGATATTATTCAGTCAGTTATCTGAAACAACTATATTATTCTTCTGAACTCCAATGAATGTACAGGGAAGAAATGATAGGAAGAAAGGAAAGAGAAAAAGGAAAAATAATTTTCTTCTTAATCTATCATGAGTTCTTAGCTGGGACTCCCTGTAACAAAAGGCAGATTAATAAGAGAGAAACAAAGAGAAGTTTAGTAAAACATATATACTTCCTATACACATGGGTGATAACTCAGAGAAGCAAGTAAATTTGTAGAGTAAATCTCAAAGAGTTCTTTGAAAGTTTAGACTTAGGTACTATCATTTTTCTTAAGCAAAAAAAAAGAGAGGTGGAGGAACAGGCCTGAATAAGATGGTATGGCCATGAATCATACCGTAAAACAAGGAGCAGGTCTCTTACATAGATTTCATTGGCTGCCTTGTCCCTTGATTGAAATTCTACTGATTTAGTCCTCACAAATGCAGATATCCTTTGCAGATAATATTGTTTAAATGTTAAATGTTCTCTAAATGCCATCAGTTGAAGATTCTGTGCCAGAAAATGGCTCACTGGGCAGAGGTAGAAACTTTAAGGTCATGGAGTTTAATGGAAGGAAGTTAGGTGGCTGTCACTCTGGCCCCTTCCCTCTGCTCTCTTTGCTTCCTGGCCTCCATGAGGTGAGCAGCCTCTTCTGACACATGCTTCCACCACAGGCTCAAAGCAATGTGGCCAAGGGACCACGGACTGAAATTTCTGAAATGAACCAAAATAAACATTTATTCCTTTAACTTGTTTATATTATGTATTTTTTTCACAATGATGAAAAGCTGACTTATACAATAAATACAAACTTTTTAACAAGAGAGTAACTTTTTGGAACTTCTCCTACACTTATCATTTTAAAAAATAACCTGTTAATATTAATTCCTTCAAACTCATTAATTGATTTGGCATCCATATATGGAGATATCAGTTTGTACCAGAAGTGTATAGTTATTATGTGTCAATCAAAGTTTTAAAAAATAGTTAAAGAGGTGGAAATGTTAACTACTCTGATTTCATCATTATACACTGTAAGCATATATTGATTATTACATTGGAGTTCATAAATTTGGGCCAATAAAATGATATTTTAAAAACCCCTCAGAATAATCATTATACTGAAAGAGGTATATTTGGGGTGGCTTGTCTTGAATCATGTCAAGATGAAAGAAGAAAGGGAAGAAGGTGGAAAAGAAGGAATAGGGAGGAAGAAATTGAATGAAAGAAGAAAATGACATAGGATTGTATTTAGACCCTTTGACATGTGTTCATTAAGTCCATCTACATTTATCACTGATTCTGGCCTCAAGGCCAGCACTGTGCAAGATTGGATACTGAGTGAGGCTGGTGTGATGTGTCTTCCCTCTCTAGGTGGTTGCTCTCTTCTCCTTTGAGAGCTTTTCTGCTCCTTTCAAGATTTGATTTGAGAAGAATTTGCTCATCAGGCTAACTTTACCTTCGGCCACCTTAGTCTAATTTTCTGATCTCTAGTCACCCAAATGCATTTTCTTTTAACTATCTAGCCTTTGTCTTATCAGAGATGAGACTCCCCGAACCTAAAGATAGCTATTAGCAAGTAAAATAACTTTCTTCCCAAAGTTTCACATCTACATTATTTTTCTAGGGGAAGAATGCCTTAATCTAACAGAGTAGTGATAAAGAGTCAAATGCTAGATACTTGATTGGAGGGTACTTTTACAGTATGACTTCTGAATTAGTGATAATGTTTCTCTCCATCATCAGTTTGAGATTGTATCATTGATGTCCCCATTTTATGGATGGTGCGATAGCACTTGAGAGTTGAGTGATTTGTTCAAGGTAATGGACATATTTATTCTTCAGCTACGTCTCCCAGTGTATTTCACTAGAAAGAAAAGGCATAAGGAACGAAAAACTAGAAATATTTACAGCTAAATAGATGCACACTGATAGGATACTCAAGTGAAATAAGTAGGACACATGAGTAAATAGTTTCTCTGGTGTGAAAAACTAAAAGTTTAAATAAACTCAGGGACAAGGGGAAAAAATGAGAACCAAGACCTGTTATGTAAAGGTGCAAGATCCCAATAATGAATGTAACTGTACTGTATACCTAAAATGTACCAATAAACTCAATAAAAAAATAAGGTTCAAATGGTATAATTAAGAGTGTGAAATAGGAAGAAAATGGATAAAGAGGAAGTGGGAAAGGGAGGGGAAAGGAAATCAAGGAAAAGAAAAAAATGTGAAAAATGGAAACAAAGTCTTTGTAAATAGGGAAGGGTGAAGCGGGTGAAGGGAGGGAAGGGGTATAGGGAAAAAACAAGAACCAAGATATATCATGTAACGGTACAAGATCCCAATGATAAATGTAACTGTATTGTTTGCTTTAAATGTACCAATAAACTTAATGGAAAAAAAAAAAGAAAAGGTTTAGCACTAAAACCTGTTCCCACGGGGTCTACACATCACAACTCTCCTCCTAATGGAGCTCCACTGCCAGTTCCTTAATGTAGTTCCTAAATCCAAGGTCTTCAAACTTTTATCTTAGTCTAGGCTCCAATTTCTCTACCGACCAATCACCATACTGTTAGTGGACAAGGTTAAGATTTATGCCTGCCTGCTCCTTTGCCTTTTTTTTTTTTGACAGGGACTTGCTATCTAGTTTAGGCTGGTCATGAACTCAGTATATAGCCCAGAATAGCCTTGAACACATGGGGATCTTCCTGCCTCAGCCTCCTGAGTGCTAGCATTACAGGTATGTACCACCACTTCTGGATCTCCATATGCTTTATTGTGAATAATCTGCCCCACATGATAGATTAATCATGTTCACAAGTCAATTTTTTGCCATGTATGGGAGTGTTTTCAGTGTACAGGTTAAAGAAACCAAGGCTTTTGGAAATTTTTTGATTTGCTCAAAATTTAATCTTAAAGCCCTTTTGGCAAAAAATTGTGAGGAAATTTTTCCTGTTTATATATCTAAAATTACATTGAAAATTAATTTATTATAAGCAAGCTGAAAGAAGATATTTACAGTGATATTTTGGTTCATGAACGCTTTTGTTTGCAAACAATTTGGTTTGCAAATAAAAGGTTTTTGACAAAATTTTGTTTTTGTTTGCAAATCCTGTGTCTAGGGACAAACATGGCCTTGGCTATCTTTCCCACACAACCACAAATATGGCCATCTGTTATGGCTTGCATCTAAATGCCTCCCCAAAGCCTCATGCAGTCCTACAAGGGTGGTGCTTTCAATGAAGTGGTTGAATCTAGAGTGTGTCATTGATTTGGGTGGAACAGGCCCGAGGGCACAAGGGATTAAGGGTGTAGGTGCTACCCACCTAAGTAGTACGAATAAAATAAAAGGGGCGTAAAGATATTGTTAAGGCCCCTTGTTGCTTTTGCTTTCTTCTGCAACCGTAAACTGATGTTTCTGTGCCAACCTTCCTTGGAGACAGTTGTTTATGGACTGAAACATCTACAAACTGTAAGCCAAATAAACGTTTCCCCCTTTAACACTGTGTGTTGGGTATTTTGTCTCAGCAATGGGAGAAAAGTAACTAAATCACCATCTTTTCCAAAATCATAGAACAAATTAAGCTCATGACCAGAGGTACTACTGTATCGCAAGGACCTGTGAGTGTCTAGCCTACAGCTTTTAAAAACTAAATGCGAATAGTAGTGGCTGTGCTCTGTCAACATAGCTCAAATTATTGTGTCCTAAGTGTTTGACTAGTCAACAGTATTTTCCCACTGGATTACAGTTAACCCAGTGTGTTCATCTCTTATATTTGTTTCCATATTGTTCAGAGATGCTGATTTAAGAGCTGGGAATTTTGTTTGTGGTTCTGGTAGACCATCATTATGGATATATCCATATGTTCTCCATATAACCCTGCAGCCTGGGCTAGTTTGAAAGAATAGAGTTCATCAGATAATTGGCCCTCCTCCTTCACCTCATAAAGAAGTGTCTATAAATAAGGACTCTGCAGTAACTATATTGCTTTTCTGGGACAGTGCCAAATTCTCTATTAAAAGCCTGTGGAATTTTTGAAAGAGATCGTTGTGGTGAGTATTTCATTCACATGTTAACAAGTGAATAATCCTGGAGTAGGGCTACCATACTGAAGATCAGAGGTCAAAACATTAAGAATGCTTAAGGGCTGTGGAAAAACACCTCAATTTAGCATCTACCATGTTTAAAGCTTTGTTCTAAGCCACTTGGGTCAAGGTACGGGGTGATAGAAAGAAATAACCTTCCATTTTAAAAGTTTATTACTTAATTGCTTCTAAATATTTTGTGGTAGTTAAGTTTGAAATAGCCTAAAGACATCCAAAAATTAAACTTCTCAAACTATTTTCCCCAAAGTAGTTACTGCTTTGGATTTTCCTTATCTGAAGGCATTTTTTTCTCCACATTACAAAAATGGGAATTGTCCTAGACTCCGTCCTTTCCTTTATCCTTAATATCCAAGTGGTTATCATTTGAATTTCATTTCTTCCTTTGAGTCTAGGGTGGACTTGTGTCCACAGTACTGTTTTTGTTGACGTGAAAACCTCTTTCCTAATAGCTGTACATATTTGATAGTCAGGGCTCCTCCAATCTGGCCCAGTGCCTCATCTATTCTATCCCAGAGGAGCTTTTTCCAAACCAAGAGCCAGTCCAGGATTCAACATCTTTCTGAAGCCTCTAAATGGAGGTCTTCACATTCTTTGAGGAAGCAAATGCAGTCCAGATGAGAAGCAATGACTTCAGAATTCCTGGACACCCAATGTCCCTCCAGCCACTTGGTCACCACAGTGGGAGCCAGCCATGCATCCTGTTTTTCCTGGAATGCTAAAGTATACCCAGTGTCACTGAGTAATTATAACATTTTCTTTTATTCTGAAATGTTTAGATGATAAATTATGTGACCACCCTACTTAAGTGTCATAAACTTGTTAAGAATCTTATAAGGACTACTCTGCTAAGAATACCCTAGAGATAAATAGAGTTAAATGCAAATTAGAATTATTCTTTAGAAAAAGAGTAATATGTACATTATTATTATTACATAATAACCTTAATACTAGTAAATCAAGCATTACTATTTCTGGATACAAATGTGTGAATATAGGAATTTTCTCGGTATTCATAAGGAAAAGTGAGAAATATAAAGATTACAGTTCACAGCAGCATTTAATGTTAAATGATTATGAAAAATGCTTGGTTTTCAGAGGATTTGGGACAAATAATTAAGGGATTTTGGACCTGTACTTAACTGTAGAGACCTAAGAATGATCTTTGTTTTCTCTATATTAGGTTTTCTTTTTTGTAAAATTGGAATAATAATTGTATCTCCTAGTAGAGCTGTTGTGAGGCTAAAATGAGATAATCATGTGGCTGGGCTTACCAAAGGGCCTGGTACAAATTGTTCAATAAATGATAGTGATTTTTATTATCTGCATTCTGTTTTCATCTCATCCAAAGGTACAAATCTCAAATTATCTTAAAGCACACAGAAAATTTAGAAAATGTAATGATTGTGGAATAAAATCCTCTATTTTTTTATGTAACTTAAATTCTTTTCCTTGGAAATTGTTTATTCCTCTCCACTGTACTGTAAAACAGAAAAAAAAGGCTTTTTATTTATCATTGTATATTAAGTTCCTAGTAGTCTCTCTGGCACACAATGTGCACCTCCATAAATAGTAATTTATTGAGTGAATAAAAGCCTATGAGATCTCCACATCGTGTCACATTCAAGGGAATTCTGAGTATAGATATATATTTGGGAAAATCCAACATATAATCAGCCAACAGTGTTTTTGTAATAACACCTAGAAGTCTGAGCACAGTCTTTTTGCTTTAGTCACATGAAAGCTTTGCATCTTCCCATTTGCGTGCTGTGCTACTCAGTGAGGCATTAGCGTTACAGAAAGAATCCTTGTATATCCTAAAGCTCTGTCATTGCTCCTAATGGCATCCAAACAGAGGACCAAATGCAGTAGAACCCTTGAACTCAACAATTAGTTGCCACGTGTTTTAGGAGCTAGAATTTCAGAGGTTTTTTTTTAAAATCTCATTTTCTATAATTTATAGACAACAAATAGTTTCCCCCATTTCTTATTAAAACTGGAAAACATTTAAATAGGTTGACAAAATAAATTCTATTCTCACTTGACAATCTTTTTCATTCATAACTTTACATCCTCACAATAAACAAATATGTAACTCTCACAAGTCTAAAATATAATAAATAATTTAAAATAATTCATACCCTTTCATAATTGAGCAAGTTAAATGTTTTTATTAATCTTGCCCATGAGATGAGGATTCAAAATGTCCTACAGGAAGATATAGTGCAGGTCTTCAATAGTTTATCCATAATTTTGAAAGTGCAAAGTTCTAAAAACTGTATTTTTGCTTTCTCATGTTGTTGTGGAACTGTATTTATTTTATGGCAAAACATGAACTGAATATGAGGTTCATTTTGTGTTCATTTTCCCATTAATAATAACTTTTTATTATTGAAACAAAATAACAGATAATCAACTTGAAAAGAAGAAAGGTTTACTTCCACTCACAGTTTTGGAGGTTTCAGTCAAGGGTCAATTGTTCCTATATCAATTAGGTTCTGTGGCAAGGCAACACATATCATAATAGAGGAGAGTTTGCTGTAGAACAACCTGCTTTTCTCATGGTAGCCAGGAAGTGAAAATAGAGACAGCAAGAGACCAGGACTCCTCAATCCTGTTTGAGGTAGAGTTTTAGTGACCTATAACCTCCTCCTACTTAACAGCTCTGCCATCTCTCAATGGTGTCACGGGTTAGGGACTCCTGAAAATCCTTTCTGTAAATATTTTTGATGCTTCCAAATAAGACTTAGGTCTCAATATGATACAGGCCAGATCAAGGTGTACCATTCAGGATGATTTTTTACAGATTTCTGTGTAGTAGGGGAATGATATATCTGTGCCACTCCTGAAAATCCTTTCTGTAAATATTTTTGATGCTTCCAAATAAGACTTAGGTCTCAATATGATATAGGCCAGATCAAGGTGTACCATTCAGGATGATTTTTTACAGATTTCTGTGTAGTAGGGGAATGATATATCTGTGCCACTCCTGAAAATCCTTTCTGTAAATATTTTTGATGCTTCCAAATAAGACTTAGGTCTCAATATGATACAGGCCAGATCAAGGTGTACCATTCAGGATGATTTTTTACAGATTTCTGTGTAGTAGGGGAATGATATATCTGTGCCACTCCTGAAAATCCTTTCTGTAAATATTTTTGATGCTTCCAAATAAGACTTAGGTCTCAATATGATACAGGCCAGATCAAGGTGTACCATTCAGGATGATTTTTTACAGATTTCTGTGTAGTAGGGGAATGATATATCTGTGCCACTCCTGAAAATCCTTTCTGTAAATATTTTTGATGCTTCCAAATAAGACTTAGGTCTCAATATGATATAGGCCAGATCAAGGTGTACCATTCAGGATGATTTTTTACAGATTTCTGTGTAGTAGGGGAATGATATATCTGTGCCACTCCTGGAAATCCATTCTGTTAATATATTTGATGCTTCCAAACAAGAATAAAAGGAGTGTGTTCTAAGAAATAACTTGTAATCCCAGCACTCTGGGACACTGACGCAAGAGCATTGTAAGATCAAGGCAGCCTGAGGCCCTTAACAACTTACAAAACCCTATCTCACAATAAAAAAATAAAAAAGGATGTAGTTCAATGTGACTATTCTGGGTTCAGTCCTCAGTATTGGGAAAAAAGTACCCAAAGTTTCATTGGTCCCTGGACTTAATAACTGAATTACTCCTTACAATTAACTCACATGACCCTATATTCTTGCTCATACTTTTTACTCTTGTAAATAGAGTTTGCTCACATCCTCAAGAGACAATCCCCCACTGCAAGCCTTTTTCTTTATTCCAGGCTTTGCTCTGGCATGACAATAAAAAGATTCAGAATATTCCAGAACAAACCTAGGGAGCTATGCCCACAATGGCTCAGGGGTCTGGTGAGGGGAAGAAAATAACATAACAGCCTTTCCACGGGGACACACACTTCCTACCCATTGCTAATAGCATCCTACTAAAGAAGGAAATATTATTTCTAGTTTATCCCAGGAGGAAATGAAGGTTCAGAAATATGAAATAACTGGACCTCATTCCAGTGCCACAGGCCACACTTACTTGATCATGAAATTGTAACTATGTAACTGCAAAACTCATGCCCTTCCCAAAACTCATGCAGACCTCTTAGGAAGGAGGAAATTCCAAAGTCAGAAACAAATGAGAATATCAAATTATACAGGTACTTAATTAGCCATCTTTATCCTTTGCTAAGGATGTAATTTTTTAAAAAAAGGAGAAATAGACTTTGGAGGCTAAAGCATTAACCAAATATGTGATTCAGGGTGACCACTATCTCAAGACTATCAGACACTTCTTCCCTGTCTCTTTGTGAAGCAGATTGGATTAAAAACTTGGGGAGACAAAATATGATGTGTCAATTCTAATGCAGTTTTTCTCTAGACATGAATCTGCTGGTCTATTGATCTCTTGTACTTCCCAGCTTCTAAGACTGTAAAATAAGCTCCTTTTGTTAATGGGCTGCCTAGTTTATGATATTTATATTGTGGCAAGCCAAACAGTCTAAGACGTCAGGTTATGCTGATTCTCCTGGTTTGGGAACCACACTTGGAGGACAGCTATTTTCATGAATATTGCTTAAGTTGTATTGCCATGAACCCAAGAGCCCAGTTGTAAAGCAGTGATGAGCATCAGATCCACCAGGAATATTGTTAAAGTGCAGTTGCTTCATTGCCAATTCTTGATCGTGGTTGAATTAGCTGGGGAAGGTAATCTTTGATTCACCACAGATCAAATGAGTCAAAATCTTTGAAGTCATGGCAGGGCAAAGGTATTTATTGAAAAGTTTCTGCACTGATAATAGTACTCACGGAGGACTCAAAATCACTGTAGACTGGATTCGTGAAGCATTTTGTGGCCATGGAGTATGCACTCGAAAACAAGGCCAGGCATTTTTCATGCAATTTGAGATGCAGTGCTTTAGCCTGAAACCGAAACTCTTTGCAAAGCTTATCATTACTCTCCTATGCCTTCAAGGGCATACTCTGTCACCTGCAATTTCTGGCTTGGCACTTGCTCATCCCTAGTCTGGGAAGCCACTTTTTTCACTGGATTAACTCCTTCCTGTCTCTTGACTTGGAGCTCAGGGAAATCTTTAGACTCTTCCTTCTGTGTTCCACCAGGACCTTCTGTTCTCCTGCACCTCAGCCCTGATTAGATGACAGAGTACGCTTTTTTCTACTTTTCTATAGGTTTCTCTCCCACAGGAATGTTAAACTAAATATAAAAGAACAAAGTATTTTTTTTCAGCCCTGGAAAATTTCATAGTCGATTATGCTGAAATACATTGATAACAGACAGATAGCAAGAAGGAAAGTATACAAATTTATTATATGAAAGTATGAGAATTGAGGCTTAAGTACTCTTCTTATAGGAAAGAGAGCAGTGGAGGCATTGTAGGCACTTTTGGTGGGAAGTAAATGATGGTGGGGCAAGTAATAGAACCAGAGAACCGAAAATGGCCTGGAATAGTGTTTGCCTGGGCTCGGAGTGCTGTGTTACCTCTGGCTTCTCTCCTGAGAGTTAATCTTCCCTGGTTAGTGAGGTTTCAAAGAGGAGACTGGAAAAAAATGTGTTCCTTCTAGAGGAGCTTCCTTAGTCAGAGAAAGGAAACTGCAGAGAGAGCCCTTCTCTGTGTTTCTGCAGAGAAACAGAATCAAGAGGCAGGTCAGGAAGGGCAGAGTGGCTGTGAGTTGGCTTCTTTATTTCAGTAAGTTAAAGCGACATCCTATGGGGAATCATTTTCTGAGCTCCAGCACAATATAAAGTACTCAGTGAAATTAAATGCGTTAATACTAATTCAATTCTACAGTAGGAGGAAAAACTATTTTTCTTTTCTGGTATAAGATAGTCTTCTTTTGAAAACTACGAGTCAAGAAAGATGTCTTTCTAAGGTTAGATAAAATAGGCTATTGAAATGAGAGAAATGGTCTACATTAATAATCATAAAATAAGCTTTATCATTTTCTGTATCCAAAAGAGGTCATTGAGACAGGATAATCTAAAAAAAAACTACACTGAAATACTTAGTTTATATTTTCTGAGATAGTAAGTGTATCTTTAAACAACTGCTGTTGTGACTGTGTGAAACCCCTTAGCACACTCCAGACATGGTCCCCAAATACCAAAGTGGCAGACAGGAATCTGCTCTAGTGTGGTGGGTCTTTTCAGAAACTCTTGGAGTATCAAACACCTCCCGTCAGACTGCAGGCATCCTTAGCCTTCAGAGCAATTACAAATCACAGATTTCTACCTTATGCGATTACAATGGAAGTAGGCTTACTCGGTAATGTGATCCTGCAGTTCTAGGCAACAGAGATTATTACAGCAAATCGTAAGTCTTCGAGGTTGAAATGGGAGAGATGATGGGATGTGTTCTGCTTTCCCTCAGGGTCCCAAATGAGCTCTCTTTATCACAGTATCTCTGTAGTTTGTTCTATATTTCTCATTCTGTTAGAAAAAGCAAAGACTTACCATAAATTATTTATAATAAATACTACTCTGTTTCTGGCTAGGAAAAAACCCCCAGGAATACCAGGAAGAAAAGGAAAACAAATGTCTTGCTTAGTTCTAGTGATTTTAAAAATAATATATACCTTATAAGTCTGTGTGTGTTTTCTGCTTTAATAGACTAAAGCATTTCCATATTATTGTATACAGTTTTATGGTCATGCCCACACATGAATTGTTTGACTAGAATCTGTTGTCAAACTACACTTCTTCTCGAAGACTGTACCAAGGGTCATTATTCAGGGGAACAGATGCTCACCTATTTTGAGACTGTACTAAAGTTTCTTGACTAGGTATAAGGTGTTCTAGTTTGAATACACAATTATCTCTAGACTTGAGGCCAATAGAGTTTTATCTATAAAGAATGATGCTTTACCTAGAAACATAGAATGGGTGATCATGGGCAAAGTCTGAAAACTACCCTGCAATCATATCAAATGGGAAGCATAGGAGATGCTTCAATCTCCTTCCCCTAATCCTTGATACTCTCTGAAATTCCTTACTCAAGGACTGCTTGGACCTGCAGTGTTTCTATTTCTCTCTTGGTTTCTAGTATCTATGATATATTGGACTATTTGTATGCCATTTTAGTGTATTTCTTTGTAGACTGATCTGATTATGGATTTATATAAAATAATCAGTAAAAATGCACTATCTAAATTAAAATTTTATTTTACAAAGCCCAAAATATAAGTATATGTGTGATCAAATTTTTATTTCTGAGGTTATATATTGCCACTCCTTTTCTATTTCTTGCACCTTGTACTCCCTTTCTTTCTTCCTAAAAGTTGGAGTATGGTTAGAAATCTAGTTATGCTCAGTTTTAAAATCTACTTAAAAGCTTTGAGATTATATATCATTCTGATGCATTTCTATTGGGAAATAGAGTGGGTAGGAGGGTAGTTCATTTTAATGAGTTGCTCATTTTAGATGTATGGTTCCACATTTCTACCAAGGATGGGATTATGGATCAGCATATATTAGAAGAGGGGGGCAGTCTGACTCAATGGACAGAGCACTCTAGTTTCCTCTTCCACATCCAAGGGTTAGCCCTACCTGTGGACAGAGTTGGTGGATGACTGCACCTCCTTATGATATTTAGAGGGAACACTTCCCTCCTCTTTCCTTAGCATCTTCTCCAGCTATGCTACCTGATTTATTGATTTTTTTGAGAAAAATAAGAATATTTAAGAAAAATGGAATATTGCATAGTCAACACTTTAACAATATGGAGCAAGTCAATGGATATTAATAATGACGATGGTTAAGTGATTGTGTCAACTTGAGTAGGAAATGCCCAATTAAATTGGATGAGCATAGTTCTGAGCATGGCTGAGGGGATTTGCTGAAGACAGAAAACCCAGCCTGGTACAAAAGGGACATGAAGAAGGAAGGATTACTTCCGTTGCTTTGGAGGAGCTCCAGTCTTCACCTCACCTTTGATGTCAGCTCCTCCTGGCTTCCACTGTAGACCCTTTGGCCTCCTGACATGGGCTTGCATGGTACACTCCAGTGAACTCTGGGCTGCATCCTTTGTATCTCCCACACGCATTCAGACCTCTTACATTCTGTCACCCCTGATTCTGTTGGTGGCTATTTTAAGCCAATCTTGTACATTCTTACATATTTTTATATTTTACATTAAATCTATTTCTATAGTAAGCACTGATGGATATATTAATCATCAATTAATTGTGCCCTTTTTGTTTTTAGGGTATTTACTTCTTTTGGTCCTTCTATCTTTTGGAATAGTACATGTTACCTGCATCATGGAGTTCTCTCCAGTTCTGACCCTGCTAGTGGAGGGAAGGGCAGTATAGACACATCTCTTAGGAACTCAGTGTTTTTGTCTTTTATGTCTTATTACAGGACTCTCCCAAGGCAATGGGTAGAGAGAGGGCATGTACATGACTGAGTAAAGTGAAAGGAAAGAGAAATAAAGGGAGAAAACTAAAACCCAAAGATATCGGAAAATAACTTCCTGGAAGTCATGAAGGTGCTGTCATCCTGCAGGTTATGCACAGTGGACACAGACTAAATATGAGAAACTCTACCAGGCCTCTGAAGAGATTTCTGAGGGGAATTTAGGCACCAAGTCCCGGAGACCTCCACTGAATATAATATGTGATCTTATCTTTTCTGCATATAGAAAAGTATTAGCTACTCACACCAGCTCCCACGGGTACTAATTATCTCCCTGAAATGGCTGAGAAAGACTATAAGACTGAAAACTGTGCTGCAAATTCAAATGATAAGAACCTTCAGCAAAAAAGTAGTCAGTGAATCATAGCAGAAATTGGCAAGATTCCTTACCCCAGGCCTGAAGTGTCAAGGAAGACACTGGAAGGGGTTGGTGACCCATGTGTAGTGTGGCAATGAGGCTGGAATTTTGGACTTTTGAGGGCATGATGGTCCTGTGGCTGTCTTCGCACAGTGGAAGTGGCAGTGCTGGACAGAGGGAAGAGAAGAAATAGGGGATATTGAGGCACTTGTGTATGTACGTATCCCACCTGTTGTTTAAGGGTCTTATGAAGAGAGAATAATATTCTGGACCAAGATTCATGGCGTGCTCCTGAATCAGCCCTGAGGTCCTGAAAGCTCTGAATAGAAGTAGTAAGCAGATCATGGGCAGGATTACGAAGTGGAGAAGAATGTGGTCTTTGAAGTCAGATGGGTGGCTCAAGTTCATTATGATCCACCTCTGACATTTACTTTACTGCCGATACTCAGCACGTTGATCAGTTTTCTGTATTGGGACCAACTATTTGAGATAACCAACTTCTAGGAAAAAAGGTTTATTGGGGCTCATGGTTTCAGATGTTTCATTTCATGGTTTCTTGGCCTTGTTGCTCTGTGATGTCACAGTGTGTCATGGCAGAAGCATGTGAAGAGGAGACCTGTTCACTTTTTGGGGGCCAGGAGGGAGAGGGATAAGGAGGGGCCAGAGCCCAATATGTCTTTCGAAAGCATGCCCCTAATTACCTGACTGTTTCACTTGTCTCAGCCTTCTGTTAGAAGGTTCTGTCATCTTCTAGTAACACCACAGGACGTACAAACCTTTAGCACATGTGTCTTATGATCTCAGTTTAATTATCTACGAAAAGAGCTGGTATTGTTTACCCTGTAAAGTTGTGGGGAGATTCACATGAGGTAGACATGAAGAGCCTAAGACAGTGCCCGGCATATCACAAGTCACAGGGATGATTACTTCTCTTGGGATATTTTAATTGTTGTGCAATAAAACAAGTAGATAGGCTATCTTAAAAAATTAGTGTTTTCCTCTTTTCTGAACTTTGGAAAATACCTCAGATGGTAGCAACTGGTGATTTAACAGAAGGAAAGAGAATCAAGACTACAGGATCCATGATTTTCCTGGGAAGTATAAAGAACTACCCTGTGCCTCTTCTCTTTATTGTTAGCAAATTATTTTGTTGTGGGATAAAATGGGATGTATACATAATTGTTTTGCTTATGCATGTGTCCATGCACATATTTCTCTTTTTACAAGGTGCTGACCCAGAGTGCTCATAGTACCCCTAAGTTTTAAAAGATTTGATTTTCTTCTGAATTCCTTTTGCATTCCTGAAGGCAGTAATCAAATATCATTTAAATAATATGCCTTGCTTAAAACATAATAAAGTGGTTAAGAAATGTTTTTGGAGATTGACTTAAAATATAATGACTTCAAGATAAATATATAGCGTTATAAAGAATGGATATTGTTATGGTTGGGTCTAGATGTTCCTCCAGAGCCTCACGTGGTCATAGGCTTGATCTAGAATGTGTGAGGCTGGAATTGATTCATGATGTAGTGCTAGGCTCCAGGGAGCTAGAACTAACAGTGTGAGTGCTACCTGCTCCAAGTAGTCTAAATAAGATAAAAGGGGCAGGGAGACGCTGTTAACTCTCTTGTTACCATTGCTGCCTTGTGTGCGCACTATGTTGTTTGTGTTCTGCAATGCTTGTTTGCCATCCCATCCTCAGAGCCAGCGATGACAGACTAAAACCTCTACAAACTGTGAGCCAAATAAACCCCTTCCCCTTTCACTTTGGGTGTTGGGTATTTTGTCTCAGCAACGAGGGCAAAGTAACTAACACAGTTATATATGGGAAAAGAAGTATGCTGGTTTTAAAAAGAGTCTGGTTTAGGATCCTTTGTGTGATAGCTTATATAATACTAATTAGAAGCTGGCTCAGAATTATGTATTAGTCATAAAATTTTGGCTCATTCCTTGAATATCTGAAGGGGTAAAGAATAAAGTGATTATGTGCACATTTAAAGTCTTGAGAAAAACATGCATGTACCACTTGACAGCAAAATTATTCTACAAAGAATAGAGAATGGAACAAAGAATAGAGAGATGCTAAGCACTTGCCAGTCCCAGACCTTTTTAAAAATAAATATTTAAATGAATTAGATCATGATATATGACTAAAACACTCTTGAGAGTTGGTTTCTAATAAATCAAAATATGGATAACATCATATCGCAAATATTTCTTTTTGTTATTATTTCTTTTCATTTATGGAATGAATAGATTTCCCTCAATGTGGAGACTGTTTTACAATGCCTTTGTTAGAAGATTAGAAAGCCTCTATTTTATAAACTATATTTATTATTTACTATTTAAATGACTTATGGATACAGTAATACCTCAGTGTATGAACGAATGTTTTCACAAACAATTCTCTTCACTACCAGAAACATTTAACAAAATTTTGCTTCTGTTCATGAACCCCACATTGGTGCTGAGCACAATCACAGCCAACTTCCCCACATGAACACAAATGTGGCTGTCTTCCCCAGAACTGTGGAATGAATTGTTTGTGAACAGAAGCACCATTTGTATTTTGGACCTGCTATATTTAAATTAAGTAATTAATTAACTTATTGAATATCTATCGTGTTTTTAAGGAAGCCAAATTAATATCCAAAGTCATAAATTATCAAAGTTACAGTCTTTTTTTATTCCGTAAAATATTTTCACAGCTCATAAATTAATCTTCTGGTATAATTGAGATACATGAACATGAAAATTAGATCAGGAAAAGATTCTGTGGATTTGGAAAGCTACCAAATAATGCTCTAAAATAAAACATAAAACACAGCTTATACCCTCAAGTCTAAAAAATATATTTTAAATCCATAAATAACAGGCAACTTTGTGATTACTAAAAATTAGTTTAGAATCATAAAAGCATGTCCCTGTGTGAGTGTTTTATGTCTCTATGTGGTGGCTTGTTCAGGGTTGCTAAGAAAAGCAAAGCTGATACGGCTAATATCAGGAAGGGAGATGTGTCTAGGAAGAGAGGAAGCCCTCGGGGTGTGTTTCCTAACTCACTTCTTGTTCCTCTTTACATTTCTCTTTATGTGATCTTCATCCTTGCTTTCCCTCCCAGACATCTTGACCTCTGGCCTTCCTGTGGGCCATTCCTCCCCTTCTATGGGGCCTGGGGCTTTACCCAGGTCTAGGTTCATGTGCTCAGAAGGTGTGATTTTCTCCAATGAGGTGCTGGTGCTCATATTACCTTCTTTCCCTGAGAGACAAGGGTAAGAGTCATCTGTTTTCTATTAAATGCATACTTTATTTTGTACACCAGCAAAAGAGAGGGACCAACTTAGCTAGACATCTAGGTGAAATACAGATCAAAGTAACATATCAAAAGATAAGGAAAGATACCCAAGTATGTCTGACTCTGCTATTATTTTATTTAGATATATGGTACTATCAAGAAGCAACTTAAATTCCTCTAAAATTTTAATGAGACTGTTGTGATAGTTCTCTTGACCTATACATCAAGGCTTAAATTATAATAGCTATTTTCTTTATCACCTTTAAAATTTTTTTTCCATTAATTGAGAGTTTATAGGGTAAAAGTTAATGTGTTTTACCTAGTTTTCATGAATGTCCACATATGGTAATAAGTTATTTGTCCAACAAATTTACAAATAAACACTTTTTTATCTGAAAGTGCTCACTCATTCCAAAAGCAATCATAGAAATAGTGCTTTCATTTGCTATGGGAAACAGCAGTGGAACCATTTCTCAGAGATGCATTTATATTTAATTGTGTGTATAAATTATACACATACATATGGCATATATGTGCAAATATATCAGGCATATATAAGATACAAGGACTAAGAGCAAATTTAAATAATGCACAAACATTTGCAAAACACCAAAATGAAGAGGTGGCTCAAATTCTAGCAGATACATACACAGTGAAATAATGTCATTAAAAATGTGAAAAAAGACAATCTCTGTTTCACTCTCAAAGTTTTTTTAATCAAAAAAAGTTGAGAATTTTGCTTTGCTTTAGAATTGTAGCATGTTTTCCAAAATCTTTTCATTTTAAAGTAATTCTGGCTGATAATTCAAAATTCTAACATTTAGGTACTGTATGCATTTCTTTGGCCCACTAAATAACCTCAGAAAACATAAATTTTGGTAACCGATCTGTAGGGAAAATGAAGTGATTGCAATTTTTCATTTCTCTTTGGGTTTCCCATATAAGCCTGCCAACACTGAGAAAAGGCATTTGGGAAAGTAGTTCTGTGATGTTAATTTAAAGTATTATTGTGGCCTTTCTCATGCAGATTCATTGTCCTTGAAGGAGAAAGTCTTCTACTCACCTATACTGATCATAGATGTAGCTGTGCTTAATGGTCTCCACATTCCTTCTTATAGGCAGAAGGCTTATCTCATCAACCAGTGGACTAAATTAGATGTGAAAATGCACTCTCAGTTTAATAAAAAAGATATCAACTCAATTTATACATGTTCACTCCAATGTAAAGGCTGATTTAGCATCTTAACAAAGTTGATTAGAAACTGAAAAGTTGTTCAAGGGTGAGAAGTTAAGAATTTTAAGAAAGCAGTATTTTATGATCTTTACCAAAATTTCATAGCAAAATGCTTGCCAAAGTGTATGAATCTAACTAAATCCCCGTGGTGTTAAGAGTTTTAGTCAGCACATGCCCAAGCCGTTTGTGTCCTAGGAAACAAATGCAGAGCACATGTTCTGAAACACGTTTATGTGAGAGCAGCTTGGGCTCCAGAGCCAAAAATCTGAATCTTGGCCGGAAACCACAGAGGGTTAAAAATGTGTACATACAGAAATGTGACATTTGTCTTTAATGTCTAAGCTTGTTCCTTAAAACAATGTGAAATGGTTTAATGAATGAAAGGAACATGCCAGTTTCCAGTGCTAAGTCATAGCAGTTTGGTTGCATGTGTTCAACCATGTGACAGATTTTATAAGATAGAAAATATTATTACAATTTCAACAGTAACTAAAGCCATAAGGCAAGGTTTCTGGTTTCATTCATGGCATAATGATCAGGCTAATGGGCCAAATGCTAGAAGAAAACAAAATACAACAACAGAAAAGGTTCATAGCTACGGAAATGCTATCTGTCCCAGTTAACCCCCAAAGTAAGAAACATTAAAATATATTCAGAAAATTAAAAGTATAATATCTCTTTCTTAAATTTGAGAGAAGAGTTGATGGTGAGATTTGTTTGTAACAGAAATGCTATATTTAGGCTATCTGTGAAACCTTATGACACAGTAAAAAAATACATTATTGGGTATATTGAAATCTCAAAGAATCTACTCGTGTAGGTTCATGGGTAAAGTTAATATTTGAAACTTTTCCACCTTAATCATTCATTAAGAGTGAAATAAATAACCTTGTCATTTTGTTGATGAGTTCCATCGAATAGTACTCATTTCATTTACATTGTATCATCAGACATATTTAAATTTGTAGTTTGGGTAAAACATATTGCTAATAAACCTAAAATTACAACTTCATTTTTCATTCAGCAAGTGATGTGTGTGGTGACCCATGAATGGTACCCTCAGTTCTGAATGATCTCTTTAAAAATTAAGTGAGCAAATTGGAGAGGACAGGTACGGAGTCAGGAAGACTTGGATGCTATTCTAGCTGAATTGCGCACTGCTTCTGTGAATGTGGGAAAATAATTTGACCCTAAAGCCTCACTTTTCTCCCCTGAAAATGGGAATAATACTAGCAATCCCTTTTGAGATTATAGGAGGAAGATCAAATTAATGTTCTGAGTATTCAGCACTCACTAAAGTTGCTTTAGTTACCTACCTGATGACTATGGTTAGATGGGATGCTTAAAAACCAAGTAGGTCAAGGGCACACATGCTTGATGGAAATTCCTGGCAATGCCTGCACACTTTTGGATGGCAAAATATGGAGAGATATGACTAAGGTCAAGAGTGAACACACCTGACCTCTCCTACCATACTACAGCCCCTCCCTCAATTCCTTCCCTGCTGGTTCAATCGCAGTGGCCCCAACTTTCATTTCTCCCAAAGAACACAAAACAAACTAGACAAAAATGGAATGAGGCTATATTTGATGAGACAAACTTTGCTCCAAACCCCAGTGATGCCAGATTCAATCTAATTATATTGTACAAATTCAATATGATTTTCCCTTTAATTTAGAATTAAAGTATTGTGTCAAGACATGTCTATTTATATTTTAAATGCTGATAGCCAGTGGAACTATTCAGTTTTTCATGTTTACTTTAACATGGTAATGGCTTTCTCTGTAATCCACAGAAAATGTCATTTTTCATTTTCACATAGAATAGTGAGAAATGATTATTCAGAAATTTACTGAGCACAAATGGCACATTTTCCAAGTAATTATGCTCAGTCAATTACATATAGCAATTTATTGGAAATATAGAAATGTGGATTACAATACAAGAAATAACTATACCAAACTCTTTACTAATATTAATATCAACCTCTGAAGAAAAATATACATATTTTTCATATTTTCAACATTTATGTAGTTCACGAGGGCTGTTATATAGATGTCAAGGTTCACAAGTATAGAATACTTTGACTGACCTGGGAAAACTGTTTTCCAGTACAAATTAGTTTCTTCAAAAACTGTCTTAGATAAATAAAAAGCAAAAGTGTGATTTTAAAGATAATCCTCAAAGTGTAGATGCTGGGGATCTCTAAATCCCATAAGGAATAACTGTCTTGAAAAATTTATACCCTTTTCTGCTTTTGCTGAATAGGATATATTGTGAACAGGTAACCTGTCTCTCAGAATTTTGTCACCTATGTTACCAGCTGGTCCCAATCAATGTAAAGATAAAAATCCAAAGCACAAACCATCCACATGTTTGTTACAATGCAGAGCAGTTCTCAAGCTGTTATTAAGAGCTAGCCATGTGTTAGGTGTCAAAGAAATGAAGGTGAATATCTGGAGAGTATAAGCTATGCCAAAGTTTTCTTCACAGGAATATGTAAATGAAAACCCTAATGTAGTACTTCAGCCATGACAGAATGTTCGGCTCAGAGAGGGTGATTGTTAGATAATCCATCTGTGCTGACTAGGATATGGCCTGTATGATTTGCACAAAGAGGCTGATGGATCTGATAATGCAGTTGTCAAGAAGCCTCTCTAGTTTCCTGTGTTGCTTCCACATTGCTCTAATTCCTGTACTGGGAACTAACTTGCTTTACTTGCTCTCTGGATTTGCTTTATCATTCAACTCTCACAAGCATTTCAGTGTACGAAGAAATAACAAAATGTCAGTCCTCTGTAGAGGATAACTACCTTTGGTTCCATGGCCTTATGGGTCTTGTATCTGCTTTCTGTCTGAGAAAAAAGAAGACTGTAATAATTGTATTGTAATAACAAGGGTAGGGCTGGGTGTTGGTGGCTATTTCCTAGTCCGGCTGACTCTTTATAACATTATAACATTATAATTATAATAGAATTATAATATTCTCCCCCTCTAACCCTAAACCAAATAAACACTTCTGAGAATTCCAGCCCATAAAATATCCCAAAATGTGTTTCAGTTATTTCTTATTTCATGGACTCATACAAAAACATGAAAGAGGGACATTGAGACAATTGTTAATACTGAAATGTATAAAGCAATTTGAAATCTAGCTGCACTTTAGGTTTGTGTATAATGCATTAGATAATTTAAATTAGTGCCAGTGATTTTAAGCTTTTCCTGTGGAAAAGGAAACGGCCATTGTGATAATTGTGTCAGTTATCCCAGTTGATTTGGGTCAACTTGAGTAGGAAATGCCCAACCAAATTGGATTAGCATAGCTCTGAGAGGGGATGAGGGATTTACTGAGACAGAAGACCTGCCCTAGTGTAGCTTGAATGGTCTGAAGGAGAAACAAAGAAGGAAGGACCATTTCTGCTTCTTTGGAGAAGCTCCAGTCTTCACCTTCACCTTTGGCGTCATCTTGTGGCTTCCAGAACAGACCCTTCAGCCTTCCTGCATAGATCCTTTGGCCTCTTGATGTGGACTTGCATGAAACACCCTGTGAGCTCCAGGCCTTCCACGGGATTCTTCAGATCTTGAGCATACAGACAGGTCTTTTACACTCTTCCGCACCTGACTCTATGGGTGGCCATTGTAAGCCAATCTTATAAAGTCTTATATATTTGGATATCGTGCATTAAATATGTTTCTCTAGAGAGCGCCGACTGATGACAGCCATCAAAATGGCTCTCAGCAATAAAAGAGATCAAATGCTTATAGTGTATGTTTTTCACTTGTATATTGATTAAGAATTTGATCTCTGGACTCTAAAAGCCTGGAAATGAACACCCCTTTTCACCATGGAATAGTCAAATGACCTTGGGTAAGTTACCTATCTTGTCTAAACCAGAGTTTTATTAACTCTTAAAATAATAAAATCTGTGGTAGCCAGCATCTAAAACAATCCCAGTGACCCACATCTCCTAGAACTCATGCTTGTGTAACTCTCTCTCCCAGAGGTTAGGCTGGACTAAGGGACTTTGTTTTTAGCAATAGAACATGGCGGTAAGCACAGATCACATCCAAGGTTAGCCTATACAGATTGTCACTTGCTTCCTGGGAACCCACTTTTGTTCATTCTCAGGTTACTAGTTTTTTTTTTTTTCAGCTTTAACTGAGTTTATTGGTACATTTTAGGGATACAGTACAGTTACATTCATTGTTGGGATCTTGTTTAGTTTTGAGGGGAATAAGCTGCCATGTTAGGCATAATCCTGTCTGGAGGCACATGTGGCATGTCTCTGGCAAATCAGTGAGACCTTTGAAAGCCCCATGAGAGAGTCTGGAAGCAGATTTGCTGAGACTTGATAATAACCAGGAACCTGTGTCTGAGGAACCCAGTTTAACTGTGTTTAGTTTTCCTCAATGACAGAAACTGAGAAATCCTAAATGTTCTTGGTTTATGCTGCCAAGTTTGGAAGTAATGTCTTACACAGCAATTGATAATGGATACAAACTGCGATATTAACTTCATAAGAAAATGTGATAACTGTGTGATAATATATGAACAGAGCTTATTATAGAACCTGATTCATAGCACAGTCACTATAAATGACAGTTTTTATTCTTTGAATTGACTAAGAATTAAAATGTCTTAGTTTTAGTTTTATTATTTTAAAACAGGAGAAGTCTGAACAAAACCTGTGAAATTAGGATAACTTTGTCATATGTAATTGTTATTTTTCTGTTTAAAACCATGTCTTCTACACTGGAATATTCTAAAATTTTTCATTTTTCATTTTATTTTTTGGTACTGGGGATCGAACCTGGGTCCTTGTGCTTGCGAAGCCGCCGCTGGAACCACTGAGCTAAATCCCCAGCCCTAAACATCAAATTTTACAGCGTTTTTTTGTTTTCTTTTTTTCCTGGTATTGGGGATTGAACTTGGGTCCTTGTGCTTGTAAGGCAGACAGCCGAACCACTGAGCCAAATCCCCAGCCCTAAAATTTTTCATTTTTTAGGAGGAGGAAACCTCCCGTGGTTATTTTATAAAGCCATTTTTATATCAAATCATGCAGAGTGCTTTTTTCCCCCTAGGAAAGCCTGTAGTTATCTACATAACTTATGACCTCTAACCTACTTGTACTGTCCAATATTTTCAGCTACTCCCAGTAAAGTATACTTTCTGGGAATGAAAAAAAAATCACTCTGTTAATTGGAAGCATGATTGTGGAAATATGTGTTTTTATTTATTTCCAAATCTCTTTGCATGCAGTTTTATTACAGCCACATTGCGTAAATGTTGTTGAAATTTTCTCTGGAGATAAATTAATGAAGGTGACAAGCATCTTTACAAATACATTCATTTTTCTAGATTTTTTGTTTGCATAGAAAAAGTCAAGCTTTCAGAAGACAGACAGCTCTAGCAATTGACAATTTTTATGTGGTGCTTCAAGCATTTCTAACTTATCTTTCACCCATTATCATTATCTTGAACCCATTCTGTTAGGCAGGTGGGAAAAAAATGCCTTTCACAGGAAGTGGAAAAAGTTGATACAAGGCCAGGATTGTTAAAACTCCCTCATACTCTTTAAAGTGCAGCATCATTATTCAAGTGCCATAAAAGCTAGACATGTGCCTAGGCTGTGGTACTGCAAAGCCTGTGACCATCTTGTGGATTCTACAGACATTAATAGTGCAGTTGGAATACTATAATATAGGTCAGGGTCTCTTCTGGCAGTAAGATTTTCATGCTTCGTTGACAAAAAGGGAAACAAAGCCATTAGTGCATTTGACCTGTCCCAGGGAGGGTTATGAACTATGAAAGACAAATCCCAGAGATGTTTATCTGCCAAGTCCAAACATATCCTTTCAGTCAACAGCAGTGGCTGAATAATCATTAGAAGTTCTAGTTTGTTTTAACTAGAATTTGGTTTAGGAGCCTCACGTAAAAGATCTTACAATCTACTAGTGAAGTTACTATTTTGCTTCTGGTAGTATTAAATAAATCAAATTATATTTGAAGAGGCTGTGTAGGGTAAGAGAAAGCCATGAATAGTTTTCACTTCTGACTTGGTACTTCCTTTTGTGTGACCCTCAGGTGATGCCATGGGGTGCCAAAATTTGTGACGCCTTCAAGGTAGACTAAGTAAGACTGTATAGGAAATCTAGGAACATCATAGTAAAAATTCTACTTGGTTGTCATGTATAAAATCAATAGTACTATAGCACATGGAAAAATATTTAAATAGACATACATATTGTAAGAACTGGAGGCCCCTTATAGATAGGGAAAAGATAGAATGAAGGCCTCACTGAGCTGAGATTAACTAATGGAGAGATTTACTAAGTACAGCTAGACACAGCTCCTGCCTCTGCAAACTAGACTTGAGCAGTTAGAAAGACAAAGAGAAAGAACGAAGAAGAAAATCAGGACCAGGAAGGTCCTAGGTACCAGAGTTCACGGTTCACGTAAGAGTCACATATTTCCCCCTTATCTAATCCTTAGGCCTAAACCACCTTTCATAAGGCCTCCACCTATAATCTTACCCATACTCAAGGACAGAGAAAAGTCAAAGGCAGAAGAAATCCAAGGTTAGGATAAAAGACAAGCCAGGAAGTCAATCAGATTCCAGGATCCTACATAGGAAGAAGGAACTCAATAATCAGAGCTGGGAACCAAAGCCCACCAGCAATTCACTTTCACATTCTCCCTATTCATCCAGAGCATCTGTCTGCCATCCCTCTCTTCCTGCTTCCCCGCCTATGAGGAAATATCCTCTTTTACGTTTTTTAAAAAAATTTAAATCGAATTTATTGGTACATTCTAGGGATACAGCACAGTTACATTCATTACTGGGATCTTGTGCCTTTTTATATGACAGGTCTTGGGATCTTCTTTTACTTTAAATTTGGCTTGCTTAATTCTTTACTGATGCTAAGTTTAGGATCACTGGAAACTGTTTTCCAGCAGCACAGCTTTGCCTTACAACCCTGGATGGTACAATATATATATTCTTTTAAAGCATTTTCTCTTAGAGTGTGTAAAACAGTATGGATGCCAGTGGCTTGGTAACTATTACTGCTGTGGAAGTAGAACCGAAAAAAAATTCTTATTAATTTTTTATCAAATGACCCTAATTTTTGAAGGAAATCCATAGTGGGCCTCTCTCAGTCTTATTCACAATACATTAAAAATTGCTATTATGAGGACACTTAGGGACACAACTCCACACTTAGTGGCATGCACATAATGGGCCACAGTTATTTAAGGTGACTTAACATCCTCAAGCATGCATGCACAGCATGGGCAAAGCCACACAGCAGGTGTTTCATTTCTCCACATCCTGGTAAGCTGAAAAGACTATAACCGTTGTGAACTAAAGAACACTGAAACTTGTGAGAAGCTTTTCTGAAGGAATAAAGACACATAGCTCTTGAGCTCTGGAGCTGCAGCTGTAGTTCTGCTCTGATGCTGCCCTTATGCTGATGGTCATCTTTGCCTCTTGTTCCCATGGAGGGATTAACTCACTCACAAGGGACTATATGGATTAAACCTGATTTATTTTTAGTATTTAGCCTGCATTGGGTTCTCTGAATTTCTTGTATCTAGGGGTTAATATTTCCTTGATTTTGGAAAAACTCTTTACCATCATGTCTTCAAATAATTCTGTCTAATTTTCTCTCTTTACTCTGACTGCAATTCCAATTACATGCATATTAGACTACTTGTTATTTTCCCACCTATCTCTAAAGTTCTCTTTTTAAAATCAATTATTCCATTTATATTATTGCTACTGACCTATGAGTTTTCTCGTTTTTATTTTACAGAATTTAGTGACATTAAACTGTTTAACAAACACTTAACTCAGATACATGATAATGTTAATATCTCAAATTTTCACTTGGTTCTTTTTAGAATATTTCTCTGATGAAATTCCTTCTCTTTTAAGTTATCTGTTCTGATTTTTTTAAGGTTGTGTCTGATAATACTATATCTGGACCATCTGTGGTCTTGGTTCTTTTATTTTTTAAATCTTGATTGTGGGTCACATTATCCTGTTTCTTGCATATGCTATTATTATTTTCTGTTGTATGATGGATAATATGTTTAAAGAACACTTGGGTAGAATAAATCTTCTTCCCTTCTTTTCCCTGTTAGAAAGATCCTTAGGTGCAGTTAGGAGTTGAGCTAGGTCTCAGGCTGGATTTACCAAAATCAACACATCTCTTAGGCCAAATATCTTGAAGTCAAATTCCATGCTATGGGCATTAAAGACATCCTTAAAATGTGACTTCTGGATCTGTCTTACTTACATTACTGAGACAAAATAACTGAAACCCAAAGTTAAAGGTTGATTTGGCTAACAGTCTGCAGAGGTTTCAGTACATAATGGGCTGGCTCCAAGGCAGGGTGGCATGGCAGAGGGACATCACAGAAGAGAAATAGTTCATGGCAGGCAGAAGACAAAGCAACAAGCAAGTGACTCACAACAAATTTCTTTCTTCACCTTTTATATTCTATCTAGGATATCTGCCTTAGAGTGAGTGCCAAACCAACATTGTTTATTTACCTAAACAATCTGAAAAAATAATTCTAGAAATATATATATATATTATATCATATATATAATATATATTACAATATGTATTATATATATATTCTAATTCAGTGCATATGTGGAAGGGAGAGAGAGAGAGAGAGAGAGAGAGAAATTCTTTTTGAGCCACTAGAGCACTATGAAAGGGGTGAATCCTTCTAGGGTGGCCTGAGGTAAGATATTACTTTCTTCCATAAGGTCCAGTGACTCATATTAGTATGGATAAGTATCTTGATTGCCATGGCCCAAAATGAGTAGAGTTTTGGTGTGCCATGCTAAGGAGAAATAAGAAAAATTTTAATAATCACATTAGTTTAGTGAAAATTTGGAATCTGGAGCAATCCCCTGTGCAGAAATAATTTTGCTATGCAAATGTATGGTGATTCAGGATGCACATAGCTGAGCTGGCATGCCAAGTCTAGTGGTGCTTAGAGCCTGTTATGGCTTGTGTCTAGATGTCAGCCCCAAAGCCTCATGCAGTCAGAGGTGGAGCTTTTTCAGAGGTGGCTGGATCTAGATTGTGTGATGCTGGATGAGTGCATGATTACTAAAGAAGCACACTGATGGATATGGCACGACTCGAATTCCAGCAGTCCGGATAAGATAAAAGGGACAGAAAGATGCCAGTAAGGTCACTTGTTGCTTTTGGTCTCTTCTGCCTGCAAAGGAACTGTTTCTCATCTGTGACATCCCTCTGCCACGTACGATTGAGCCTAGGAGCCAGTAAACTATGGACTGAAACCTCTAAGACTGTTAGCCAAATAAATCATTTACCCTTTAACTTTTGGATATTTCAGCAACAGGACAAAAATAACTAAGATATTAGATGCATGGTTTTTGAATATTTTATTGCATTTTAAAATTTAAAAATTAATTTTATTGGTACATTTTAGATCTATATATAATGATAGCATTCATCACATGGAATTTGTACCTGTACATGAGTTACCTTGACTCTTTTCTTTTTCCCCATTTGCTCTCCTCCCTTCAACTCCCTTTCCCCTACTTATTTACAAAAGCTTTTTATCCATTTTATTCTCCTATTCTCTTTTTTCCCTGTTCCGTTCCTTCTTTTCTCTGTTCCCCCTCCATTGTTCCTCTTCTCATTTGAACACTTTCACCCCATTTCACATTGTCTTCTCTTTATTTTCGTCATTATTTACACTTTTCATTTCTCATACCAGAGAAACCATGTGATATTTGAACATATGTGTCTGATTTATTTTACTTGAGTATTGTCTCAAAGTGCAACTATGTACTTAGAATTGTCTCACGTTTATCCTTCTTTGTGACAAAGTAGTACTCCACTGTATTAAAAAAGACATATTTTAAAAAAATCTATTAATTTGTTGGTGGTGATTTGTTCTATTTCCAAGATTTAGATATTATGAACTCTGCTGCTATAAACATGAGTGTGCATATGTCACTATGGTTTGGTGCTTTTAATACTTTCAGGAAGATACCAAAAAGGGAAAGAGCTGGATCATATGGAACTTCTAGTTTTAGTTTTTTGAGGAATCTCCACGCTCATTTCCACAGTTGTTGTACCAGTCTACATTCCCACCAAGAGTGGAGAAGGGCTCCTTTTTCTCCACAAGCATGCTAGCATTTGTTATTGGTTGATTTCTTGATCATAGTCATTCTTTCTGGAGTGAGGTAGAATCATAGTATTATTTTTAATTTGCATCTCTCAAATGACCAGTACTTGAACATTTTTTAATATATTTAGTTGCTATTTGTACTGTTTCTATTCATTTTAGATGCCCATTTTTGGATTAGGCCTTTAAATATGGGTGGTTTGACATTTTTGTGTTGTTTATTCTAGATATTAGTCATTTGTCTGAGAAACAGCTGGCAAAACTTTTCACATTCTGTGGGTTGTCTCCTCACTCTGCTGGTGGTTTCTTTTGCTGTGAAAAAGCTTTTTAATAAGATGAGATCCCCGTTGCTTTTTTTGTGATATTTTATGTTTCATTGGGGTTTTGTTCATAAAGTCTTTACCTACCCCTACATCTTCAATGGTTGTACCTATTCTATCTTCCAGCAAATTTTGTTTCTGTTTTAAAATTTAGATCTTTGACTCACTTCAATTTTAGTTTAGCTCATGGTGAGAGATATGGGTCTAGTTTCAATCTTTGGCATGTGCAAAGCCAGTTATTTCAGCACCATTTATTAAAGAAGCTATCTTTCTTCCAGGGCAGGTGTTTGGCCCCTTTGTCAAAGGTAAAGTGGTTGAGTGTAGTCGGAGTTGTTTCTGCATGTCCTAGTGTGTTTCATTGATCTTTGTTTTTTTTCCCCCTATGTACCATGCTATTTGTATCATGGTACCTTTGTAGTATAATTTAAAGTCAGGGATGTGACCCCCCTGCCTTATCTTTGTTGCCCAGATTTGCTTTTGCTATTCTTGGTGTCCTCTGGTTCCAAATGAATTTAGAATTGTTTTCTCTGTTTCTGCAAAGTATGCTTTGGTATTTTGATCAAGATTGCATTAAATATAAAATTTTTTGAAATATATGCATTTTCACTGTATTGGTTCTTCCTACCCCAAAACAAGGGATATCACTGTTTAATCACCTTTTTCAAAGTGCTGTAGCTTTCTATGTAAAGATCTTTTACCCCTTTCATTAGATTGATTCCTAAGTATTTTACTTTTTTGGGTGGTATTGTGAAAAGTGTGGTTTCCCTGATTTCTCAGTGAGTTTGTTGTTTGTGTATAGGAATGGTATTGATTTTTAAGTACTGACTTTCTAATCAGCTATACTACTGAACTTGGTTATTAAATCTAGAAGTCATTTGGTGGGGTTTTGGGGATCTTCTGTATAGAAGATCATGTCATCTGAAAAGAATGATAATTTAACTTCTTCCTTTCCTCTTCTTGTTCCTCTTAGTTCTCTCTCCTGACTAATTTCTCTAATATTTCCAGAACTTTATAGAATAGGAGTGGTGATAGTGGACATCTCTGTCTTGTTTCTGATTTTAGAGTGAAAGCTTTCAGTTTTTGAGCACTTAGTATGATTTTGGCTGTTGGTTTGTCATAGGTATGTTTTACCAGATTGAGATACAGACCATCTGTTCCAATTTTCTGCAGGGTTTGTATCATGAATGAGTGTTGGACTTTATCAAATGCTTTTCCTGTGTCTATTGAGATGATCATGTGGTTTCCATCCTTGGCTCTGCTAATGTGTATATTGCATTTATTGATTGGTGTATGTTGAACTCTCAGTGAATCCCTAGGATTAATCCTACTTGGTCACAGTATATAATCTTAAAGATTTGCTGCATTCTGTTTGCCAGTATCTTATTGAGGATTTTTGTGTTTGTGTTCATTAAGGAGATTGGGCTATAATCTCTTTTTTGGTTGGATCCTTCTCTGGTTTTGGGATCAGGGTATTGCTTGCTTCCAGGAGTTTGGGAGTATTGCTCCTCTTTAATTTCACTAAAAAGTTAGAGGACTAGTGGCATATCTTCTCTAAATTTCTTGGAGAATTCAGCAGTAAATCTATCAGGACCTGGGCTTTTTTATGTTGTTATTGTTGAAGGGTTTTTAATTACATCTTCAGTGTCATTGACTGATAACAGTTTATTAAGATCTTTATAGCTTCTTGATTCAGTGTTGTTAATGCATATGTATCTAGGAATATGTCCATTTATTTTGTGTTTTTCATCCTATTAAAATACAGTTTCTCAAAGTAGGTATTAATATTCTTCTGGATTTTTGTGGGATTCATTGTGATTTTATCCTTTTTTTCTTAATTGCACAGATCTGAGTCGTTCCTTCTTTTTTTGATAAAGTTGGCTAAGGGTTTGTCAATTTTATTTAATTTTCAAAGAAGCAACTTTTGGGGCTGGGGATTTGGCTCAGTGGTTCTGCTGTCTGACTCAAAAGCACAAGGATTGGAGTTCAATCCCTGGTATCAAAAAAGAAAAAAAAATGCCACTTTTCAATTCATTTATTCTTTGTTTTTTCCCCCTTGGTCTCAATTGCATTAATTTCTTCTCTAATCTTTATACAGTGTACCCTTGATTTACGAATTTAATTCATTCAAGAGGGCTGGTTGTAATTCAAGTTGGTCAATTGAAGGCTCAGGCTCCTCTACACAGGCTTCAAAGTCTCTTTCCTATATACAGACAGAGGTCATTGTCCTTAGGGAGACATTGGCCCAAGATTTCTCTATTAATCTCACACAGGAAAGGATGTTGTAAGGCTCCTTCCAGAACACTTTAATGGTTAAATCTGTACCTGATATCATCTGTAAACATGAGTGGCTGGCATTTAAGTCATAACTCAAGACTTAGTTTTTAAGTCACAACTAAAATTCTGGTTATAACCTGAGTTGTTCATATGTCAGGTTGGTCATAACTCAAGGGTCCACTGTAATTTCCTCCCCATACAAGCACTGGGTTTGACTTGCACTTCATTTTCTAGAAGATTGAGATTAAGTATTAGGTTATTTATTTGAGCTCATTCTATTTTTCTGCTGTGGGAATTTACCACTATAAATTTCCCTCACAGGACTTTTTCATTAAGTCACATAAGTTCCAGTATGTTGTGCAGGTATTATCAATTACTTGTAGAAACTGTCTGATTGCTTCTTTAATTTCATCTGTTACCCATTGGTCATTCAGGAGAATGTTATTTTATTTCCATGTGTTTATAAAGTTTTTGTGATTTCTTTTGCCATTGGTTTCCAATTTCATTGTGCTATGGTCTGATAATAAGCATGGGATAATTTCAATTCCTTTGCATTTACTTAAGCTTGTTATATGAGCTAGTACATGGTCTATTTTGAAGAACATCCTATGTCCACTTGAGAAGAATGTGTGTTCTTATGTTGTGGCATGGAACACTCTGAAGACATCTATTAAATCCATTTGTTCATTAATTTGGTTCCATTCTAATATTTCTTTGTTGATTTTTTTTTCTGGTTGATCTATCTATTTGTGACAGTGGGGTATTGAGGTTCCCCATTACAATTATATTAGTGCTTATTTAATTTTTTAATGTCTGTTGATATTTGTTTTATATAGTTGGGTGTGCTGGTATTGGTGCATATATATATTTATGATATCTCTTCCTTTTGGATTGTTCCTTTGACAAGAATGTAGTGACCTTCTTTGTCTCTCTTGATCAGTCTTGGCTTGAAATTAACTTTGCAAATTCAATAGCTATCCCTGCTTTTTTCTGGGATTCTGTTTCATGAACATTATTTTCCAGCCTGTGACTTTCAATTTATGAATTTTTAAAAATTAAACACATTTCTTGTATGCAGCATATTGTTTGTTTTTGGGTTTTTTGTTTGTTTGTTTGTTTTTTAGGGTCTCACTATGTAGTTGAGACTGACCTGGAACTCACTGTGTAGCCCAGCTGGGTATCAAACTCACAGCGATACTCCTGCCTCAGCCTCCTGAGTGCTGGGATTATAGGCATGCACCACCACGCCCGGCTCTGCAGCATATTGTTGAATATTGCCTCTTTATTCATTCTGCCAGTCTGTTTCTTTTGATTGGTGAATTGAGACCACTTACATTGATGATTCTAACTGATAGGTTTTGAGCTATCCTTGTCATGTTATTTTCCTCTTGTTGGTTCTCTTTCTTTTCCCTCAGTTTAATTACTTGCCTTGCCTGGTGAATTCAGGTGCACCTCATCCTGATACCTGGAGCTGCTAGAATGAGGTAACCCACAGCTGCCCTGAGTTCTGGATTTCATTGGCCCCTTTCCAAAATGGCAACCAGCCAATTGCCCACTCCTGGGGAGCATGTGAACCCAAACAACTCACCAACCACTGCAGTCCACAGAGTTCCTTGATCCATTCCACTGGTACATTTCTCTCTGTTGACCTCTGGGTTTACCAGTAGTCACTGTGTCCCTTCAAGTTCGAGCTGTCCCTCTCATGCCACAAGCTCAGGATCAGGGAGAAAGTGCTGCTTGCCACCTTTCTCTTCTGCATTGTGGTCCCTCTCTGTGCTTTCCCTGTGGGCTGTAATTCTCACTTTAGATCATTGCTGAGTCCCAGGGCCGACTTCCCTCCTCCTCTCCCTTAAGTTACTTTATTCTAATGTCTGGGTTCCAAATATTGTACAAGCTTTTTCTCTGTTAAGCACTATTCCACAATCTTCCTAGAAATCTTAGAAATATTTTTTTAAAATTTAAAAATTTTTTTTTTTTTTTTGGTACTGGTGATTGAAGTCGGGTCCTTGTGCTTGCAAGGCAGGCCACCAAACCACTGAACTAAATCCCTGGCCCAGAAATATTTTTAAATTGGAGATTTTAATAAGATTTTTGGTAGCAGTATTCACTTTGAAAGTTCTTGCTTTGACTGTTTCAGTAGGATTTATTGATAAATGTAATTTCTATATTAAATTTTCAAGTCTGTTTTCAAGGGAGAAAATAATTAAAATTTGATTCTAAGATTCATAAATAACTGAAATTATAAAATTAGAATTAATATGGGAACATTTTATGGGCCTTATAATAATATTTGAAATAATTACTTGGAAAGGGCTGGTAAGTTTCTTACATATAGCATATATTTGCCAAATGCATTCCCTTTTAATTTAACAGGAAAATGCATAAATATATTCTCCCATTGTCACTGGCTAGCATGGGTCCTTGCTTCAGTGATAATGAAATTAAACTTGAGACAACAGCCCAAATTCATAAGCAAAAGCTTTAATTGAAAATCAAGAGAAAACAGGAAGAACTTTAACTTGAGAGAAGGATAAACTGAAGAGGGCATAGACTTGAGAGAGATCTGGTCAACCCCCACAACAAAGTAAAGTTAAGGAAAAACAGGAAAGTGAATTTAGCTGGAGGACCTGAAGAGGACACAGTTGTGACAAATGACACAGGCACACCATTTTAAGGGACTGTAGTGTATGACTGATTATTATTTCTGTCCTGATTTTTCAGTTCTGGAGAAATTCTTGTGGCTTGAGGGACAATTTGGCTCTCATGAAATAACAGCATCTGTTTGGGGAAAAGGTATCTCAGTTTGCAGATGATTTTCTGAAGTCCCAGGTGACTGCAGGTTTAGAGCATTGACTGGAGATTTTAGGTAACTATTCCAGAGAATAAAAGCTCATAGTTGAATGTCCCTGCAGAGTTCTTATTTTGGTGTTCTTATTGTTAGAGGAAGATGAGATAGGTTGGTAAATTTAGAGCTAATAATCCTCATATCACCACTTTTTGAGAGACACTCTATAAATGATTTATCCTCCACTACTACTACTACTACTACTACTACTACTACTCCACACACACACACACACACACACACACACACACAATGCAGGAGGAGGTATCTGACCTAAAGTTATAAGGTGATAAAAGAGAAAGGTATAAAATGAGGGCAGAGATACCAAACTTTGTCTTGCTTTAACTACTCAATGAAGATCTGTAGATGAAAACATTGACTGTATTTTAGTGTATGTGTTGTTCAGAGCAAGGCTGTATAATAAGGCCATTGGGTAATATGTGAATTCTTAGCAGAGTGACAGAATAAGAAGTATAATGAAGTAGGAAAAATATAAACATAAGTAGAAATGAGATAAAAACAAGTAGTAATTTTAATTTGTACTTTTAATAAAAGCTGCAGCTTCAAGAATGATTTTTTTTCAAAAGTTCTTAAAGACACGATAAGCTATAGCCATTCCCTTCTACCTGGAGATGAATGTTCTGCACCTGTGCATAAATCATCAAGTTTTGCCTTACAGTAAAATGAGCAAAATTTTTCCCTTATAGATAGACTATTGCTCTGTCACCTGTGAATAGGCCATGCCCTTCCCCTGTAGGAAAGACCATTACCTTTTTTCTATAAATAGAATCCCATTTTCATAGATGCACAACTTCCACAGATTTCTACCCCAAATTCTCACAAATATTCCCAGCTCCAGACCATATGCATCTCATTTTCTGAGCACCAACTCTACTCTGAGTGTGTACTTTTATTTCCTACGTAAATCTTTTTTGTGCCTCTTACTGACTAGTCTTAAAAATTCTCTTTCTGTGACAGGATTCAGTGAACTTATTCTGTGTGTAGAATGAGTCAAGTTTCTTCACCTTCTCTTTGGGAACCTCTTTGGACTCTGTCCAGTGACAGTAATACAGCTTGCAAAGTCTACTTTGTTCTCTTTGTATTTTTTAATTATCCTGTGGGCTTTAGTACTCTGGCCAGCAATTATTGTCCTACCCCAAATAAAAATCATTCATGAATCAACTGGAAAAAGCTTCCTACAGACCTAAATTCTGCCAAATTACAACAAAGCTTTCTTAGAACAAGAGCAACTGAGAAATGTATTAATTCTCAGTAGAGGAGGATACTTGGTCCCAGTTCTATTTATCACAATAGCAACTTTTTTCATGTGTTGATTCCAGTGTGTATACGCTGAATAAAGCCTCTAGTTTGGCTTTTCCTTGGATTTGATGTTGAGTTAAGTAGTGCAGATAAAAATGTAAATAGAAAGCCTTGGGAAGAAGAGACATAAGGGAATTGTGGTTCAAGCTTTAGAATGCTTTGCCTGAAGGCCTCACTAAAAATCACATGAGGAAAAGAAAAGAAGTTTTGACTTAAGGATGAATGAGCAATTGGGTGAATGCATGTAGCCTGAGGAAACTAAATTTTTTCCAAGCACTACTTTTCCAGCTTGACTTTCATCTGATGATTATACCCTGCAGTATTTTGCATATCATTATTTTATCTTTTTTGCTGACCAGCAGAGGCACACTTAAAAGCAAAGAAAGTGTGACGCTTTTCACATTACACAAAATTATCTTTCTTTTCTACTAACACGTTTGATAAAATTGTACATGTAACTGCTTAAGAACATGTGGATTTAGGCCACTATTGTTAAAGAAACTATGGTCGTTGTCCTTTTCCTTGGAGTTCCAAGATATTTTATTTTGTTTTAAGGAGGAAAACAGCACCCCAGAGATATGCTTTAAAATAAAGCAGAAAACTCTCACCCCCACCCCACATTGAGGAACAGGAGTAGATTTCAATTGTAATTCATTGCCAAAAACTGTGATACAATATTCCATTGTGTCCCAATACTCTGAACTTGGTTAAGCAGTCACTGAATGTAATTACTTTGAAGTATTTCTATGAAGAGCTAAAGACTGTCATTTTTTCAAATTGGTATTTTCTAAGAATAAGATTTGAATTATGGGGTCTGATCAGAGAGGAGCAGGTGATGCTAACTAATTTGAAGATGATCTTGTAGTTTTAAAATATAAGTTTTAGAATCAAGAATTGTTTCTTTTTTCTTTTTTTTCCTGATCTATTAAAAAAGAAACTTCTTAGCAAAATAGGGTGACCTGAAACAATAGCTTAATTTATCACATTTTAAAAAATTATTGGATATTTGTAATGCTTCAGTTATTTTTAATTCATTTAACTTTTACAGAACTAGAGGTACAAGCTTATTATTATTATCAGTACTAGTATTATTTTTATTATTATTTGTAAAGTTGAGAGACCTGCGACTCAGTGATTTTGCCAAGAATTTATACCCAGGCAGCCTGGCAGCTTAGATCACACTTTGGAACTTTCTAGTAGTTACACGTGAAAAATAGGGAAAACATGAATAAACCCTCAAGCTTCACTTGTCTTTAGTCACTTGGTTTTATTAGTGATTTTAGAAGTCACTTAACTAACCAACATAGCATTAGTCACCTATTAGCTTTGTTAGATAACACATGTGACATATAGATATTAGTATGGTTTTTTATTTTTTTCAAGAATTTGGAGATGACTTTGTCTGGGTGAAACATGTTGCAGTTACTGACCCCTTCACTTAGGCTTGTATAGATGTCTGCTGGGTGTCCTTTTGATATCAGAGGGCCAGGAGTCCACCTGAGTATCTCACTAATCTCTTTTCTGACATGCATTCTACATGTATCCTAAGAATAACTGTGAAGTTTGATTACCCATGTGCAAACTGCAGATTATTTTACTTCTTATTGTTTCTAATCTCCTTCCCCTATACCTTATGCCACCCTTGCCTTATCCCATAACTACCTCTAAACTCTATCATAGGGGAGCCAGATTTGAGACTTGTTCTACTGTCTCTGTATGGTTGGCTGCCTCAAGACTAAACATTTTCTTATGCAAAATTTGTGTTTCAGTGATTGGCACACTTCATATTGGGCAAATTGGCCCTGCTAGAGTAACTGGTGGCATTCTTCATAGCTTATTTCCTTTCATTTATAATATAATAAATAAGACAGATTTAAGGAAGTCTTTTTCTTCAGGCCCCAGGAAGCACCAGAAGGGCACATTCATGAATATGAAGGCAAATAACAACTAGGAAAAGTCCAGTTACTCCTACAACATCTTTTTAGATCTGAGTGCAAAGAATCTGGTTACTTGCTGGCTTTTTTTTTTCCACTTCCTTCCTTGGCAACCATACCCATTTAGTTAAGAAAATATCTTGTCAGTAGTTGTGGTTCACAACCAAATGTCTAGTCAGCAATTAGATGAGTAAATAAAGTGGGTTTTAAACTAATAGACCTTTAAGTGCAGGCTAGTTCTCCAGTGGCTTTGGACCAGTCCAGTCTCTCCCCTCAAATTTTAATGCCTTCTAGTTCCCAGCAATAATCATACCCTATGCTGGGGATGCAATATTCAAAATAGGGAGAACTATCTGAATAGCTTGGGCTGCCTCCTTCTTCCATGGGGAATGTGATACTTGAGATAAAGGGGAAAGACCTGGGACTGCCAGGGACTTTTCCCTCTCTCCTTTTGAAGCAAGATGCCCTTCAAAGCTTTAGCCCAGGGATTCTTATTGTCCCAAAATGTGTAACCCAGGTTGGACTTCCTTTTGGAGTCACTCAATTATGGAGTAGGTGGGTGTGTTAGTTATTTTTCTCTCACTGCTGAAACAAAATACCTGACACCCAAAGTTGGAGGGGAAGGGGTTTATTTGGCTTACAGTCTGTACAGGTTTCAGTCCATAATTGGCCAACACCAAGGCAGAGATGACAAACAGACCATGCAGAGGAGAAACAATATAGAGCCAACGAAGTAGCAAAGATAATGAGAGAGTTTAACAGCATCTTTCTGCCCCTTTTATCTTATTCAGACTACCAGGATTAGGGCAGTGACAAACTAATCACTCCTATGTAGTGATTTAGTAATTACACCTTAACCCCAGCATCACACATTTCAGATTAAACAACCTCTGAAAAAGAAAGTCCTACCTCATCTGCATGAGGTTTTGAGAAGATATCTAAACAAGCCATAATAGTTGGGCACCACATCTTCTCCAGGTTCCTTTTCCTGAGCTTTAGGGGGTATTTCAGTGGATTCTAGGCTTCTTTTGTCCCTTACTGCCTATATGTAAACAACAAACTGGCTTTATATAACTTGTTGCCTGTGAATGTGTACTGTTTCATTGGATTCAGATAAGTGGATAATTAGTGAATAGTGAACTTACTTTACTATGAGAAATTGAGAACTAGATCAACTGAAGGGAAGGCAGCCAAAGTTAGGATTATGTTTTAAAATCCACATTTGAAGGAAGGTTTTAAAAAGTAGCTTTAGATAACCAGGCATGCTTTGATGAATGAGATTTTGGGATTCAAAACCTGGCTTCTGAAATCTACTTGGTATCACCAGGGAAAAGGCCTAAGGCTATTTTGTGGGAGATGATTTGCGATCTGCTGGCTTGGTCCTACCTTGTCAACTGCAATGCTGAATGTCTGTTTCAGGAGTTGCTGAGAATTGAAAATCTGCCCTATTTAAACATATGTTACAAATGTCTTATCCTCTAAGACCGGACTTGCTCTTATGATACTTTACACATCCTAAAAAGACTGATAGAGTTAGAGTAGATTAGGAATGTGTGCCTTGAGAACATCATATTTTAATTTTACTGAATCTGATTGAATTCAGCAAAACAACATGGGCTGAAAATCATTCCAATAAAGTCCCAGATTTAGTGAACAGATAACCCCTCTCATCAATAAAGGAGGTATTAACTGTAAATCTTGTGCTTGTAACAAGAGAACTATAATAAATTCACAGGGTTCAGTAGCTATGGCAACTGCAGATTTCAGTCAATGTCCTTTGATCTTCAACATTAGATAGTCATGTCTGATTGCTACACATAATCCTATTCCCCAAAGAGGTCAATATGTTCTTACTGAAATACTTCAAAGTGTTCTAGTCCCTAGAAATGCCTAAGGCCTTTATATTAGTTATTCCCATCTTTGTTCAATAGTTCACTAGTTATATGATGTTTTTGCAAATACAAGAACATACAAACTTACGAAGAAAATATAACTTGTGTCCATGTACAAGTTCCTTTGTAGAGAAGATGACTGCTGAATATATATGCATATGAATACAAAGCTAATATATATATAGACACATAAATACAGCCATGCCTGAACACAAAAAGCTGAGGAAAATAGAACGGTAGTTTCTTTTTTTAAATTGAGTTTATTGGTACATTTTATGCATACAGTACAGTTACATTCATTATTGGGATCTTATACCTTTACAGGACAGGTCTTGGTTCTCCTTTTTTCCCCTTGTCCCTGCCCTCCCTTCACCCCCTCCTCCCCTCCCCATTTAGAAACACTCTATTTCCCTTTTTTCATTTTCTCATATTTTTTCTTTTCCCTCATTACCTTTCCCCTACCCTTCCCACTTTCCCTATACCTTTAGCCCCTTTCTTCCTATTTCACATTGTCAATGATCTCATTAGGATCTTTTATGATTATAGTTTTTCACACCAGAGAAACTATTCAGTATTTACATATGTGTGACTTATTTATTTCACTTAGAAGTATATCCTTAATATGTATCCATTTTCCTATGAATGAATCTAATTTCTCATTCTTTATGGCTGAGAGAACTAGTAGTTTCTTTAGAGACAAAAACATCTTAGATAATGACCTCAAAACAATTGATGACAATTATAACGTTATTGTTATTAATAATGATTTAAGATAACTATGACACATTTGAATAACTCTAATTAACAAAAATAATGGGGCATAAAAATAGGACAGTGAAAGTATGTATCTGAACTTGCTTGTTACTCATTCTATTTTCACCTAATTAACCAATGAAGATTTTATTGAATTTTCATTTTATGAGAGGTATTTCTAAGCCCTGTGGGGTAAACATGTAATCTCTATTTAGGATACATATGCCACATAAAAAGATGATGTATACAGACAAATGTACTAAGATGAAATGCAAATCATAGACCTTGGGTTCTAGAGAGAAGTGATATGTTTATGTGGGAAAGATCAGAGAGGACGTCATGGAAGAGGTGGCATCTTATCTGGTTATAGAATATATGGAGAATATCAACAATGCTCAGCGGCAGCTACTCCTACACTAGTGATCTCAGAGGAGGGGCTAGTGTGCATAAATGCCTAGAATTAGAAGGACTAGGCAGCCAGTGTGTGTGTGGGGGAGCACAACTTTTAGGGAATAGAGTGGACTTCTGACAGGGGAATCTTGGGTAATCATACCATCATATTTTAGAAAAGCAAGACATAAAATTTTAGACCTGGGGAACTATAATGCCTTCACAAAAAATAAAAAGATAGAAATAAATTTTTTGGGGGGCATTCTATTTTATAATTAGAATTCTAAAAAATAAAAGCTGAAAAAATCATTTTCTTATCTTGAAGTGTTGAAACATTTTGATAGGTAACATATAATGGTGTCTGTGGGAAGAACCGTCTATGGAGACCAGCATGGCTGGAGCAGGTAAGGGAAGAAAGGGCAGGGAGGGTCTACTGACTGGGCAATTGTGAAGACCAGATTTTCCTTTGAAAGATGCCAGGGTAGGTGAAGAAGAGGGCCATTAGGGGCCTTGCTTTTTAAAAGGATCATTTTGGCTATTGTAAGATAAGCAGGAGACCAATTAGGACGATATTGAGTTAAGCTAAGTACGAGATAGTGTGGCTTGAATTTTGGCAGTAATGGAGGCAGGTGTTACCTTTCTGTGCAGAAATCTTAGATTTTTTTTGGAAAGAAAACTTGATTTTCTGGTGAATTATATGGAAATATTAAAAAAGCACTCAAGGCTAGTGCCATGGTTTTGTTTTAATTAATTAATCTTTTGCCTGAGAGTCTGAAAGGAAGATATTAACAATAACTGAGATATTTTGATGAATAAAAGTGTGAGTGGGCCATGTTGCCCGATGGAATAAGAGTTTCACATGTGAGCATGTTAAGGTTGAGGTCGTTGTTACTGGATATAGCTAGTGAGCTGTTGAATGGATGAGTATTAAAACTGATCACTACTCAGCAATATGGAGGTCATGGGGAACCTTAACTAGAACAAGTAACAAGACATGGTCTGATTAGGGTGAACTTGGGAAATCTCACTGCATAAATAAATGATGACTTTAAAACTCTCCTTTTCAACTCTTAAGAATTTCTGAATTTATTCATATAAAATAGGAAGTTTAAAAAAATTTATGTCATTTGGGACGATATTGGTCAAAGTGTAGAAACTTTCATTTAAAAAGAGTATAAATTATGGGGTATAATATATAGTGTGATGATTAAATTTAATAACATATTTAAATTTAATAAGAGTAAATTTTAGCTTCTCCCACCCGGAGCAGCCATCCTCCAGTGCCCGGAAGGTAGCCTGGGCCCTGATCCACTGCGGGAAGGAGAGCCACGCCTTCTCCCACCTGGAGCAGCCATCCTCCAGCATCAGGAAGGTAGCCGCATGGGGGCCCCTGAACCCCCATAACTCCCTTTACGCTCCCCTCACACTCTCAGACCTCCTGATTGTGCCAGTCTTTGAACCAACTCTTCAGAGGCAGAGATTGTCATAAAGGGTATTTTTCTGAGTTCCCAACTTTGAACATCTTTAAAGAAAGGGCATGGGAAATCTGTAGTAGAAAGGTGTGGAGTTCAACCATTCAGAAGGTAGGGGAATTCAATCTGGGCCTTGAAGCCTGAGGTCAGTCTGTGTCATGGGGTTCAGCCATCAGCTAACTGAGATCAGGGGTATTGCATCCTAGCTCTGTCTGAGCCATTAAATGGTAAATATACTATATTGAAAAGTTTGTTCACTGCAGACATGTTCTGGACTGCTTCTTGATTTCAATGTAATTCAAATGGTTTAAGGGTGATAGACTAGTGACTACTACAGGTGGTCAGTGTTCAAATTGTGCTTGATCTTAATGTGTTGCTGATTGTATCAGTTGGGATAAGGATTGTGGTTGATTTGATGAGGTGTTTTCTCTGATGTTATGAAGATGAGAATGTCTGTGGGTCGTTAGAGACTCAGAAGCTAAGGCACAACTATATCAGGAAGATTTGGGTGATAATCCAGAGATTTATCCAAGAACAGCCCGACAACAAAACTAAAAATAAGAAAACACTTAAGCAATACACAAAGACAGACTTCCAGTTCACCAATGGCAAATAGTAGGGCAAATGAGGATGAAAAGGCTGATAGTGAACCACCAGGACACCCTGAACTCAAAGCACAGGAAGTAACAAAACAGATCAATCAGGCTCTAGAAAAATTCAAAACAGAAATAATTTCCCAGATAACCATAGAGATAGTAAGCAAAATGGAAGTCATGATTCGAGACTCTAGAGCAGAAACTGACAAAAAAACAGATGAGCTCAGAACCACAATAGAAGCCATGAAGGCCCAGCATAGGAAAGAAATGAAAAAAATAAACACCCAACATAGGAAAGAAATTGAATAAATAAAACAGATTCAAACAGATATCCAGGAGATTAAACACTCCATTGAAAGTGTATGCAACAGAATAAATGAATGTGAAGATAGACTCTCAGATATAGAACATAAGATTGCAGTCAGTGACCATGAAAAGAGAGGGCTCTTAAAAAAAGCAGGGGATCATGAGAAATTGATCCAACAACTCCTAGATGATGCAAAGAAGAATAACATAAGACTGATAGGAATCCATGAAGTAGCAGGAGAAAACACAAATGACTTAAAAAAGCTCTTCACAGAATTAACGACAGAAAACTTCCCAAACAGAAGGGAAGAATTAGACATACAGATAAGTGAGACATATAGAACTCCAACTAGCCATGATCAAAAATAATCTACACCTGGACATATAATAATCAGGATCCCAGAAATCCAACAGAAGAACAAAATACTACAAGCAATAAGAGAAAAGAAACAAATCACATGTAAAGGAAAGCCCATCAGAATCACAGCAGACTTTTCAACATAAACTCTTAGGGCAAGGAGAGCCTGGAGTGAGATATTTCAAGTACTAAAAGAGAACAACCTCCAATCTAGACTGATGTATCCTGCGAAACCCTTTTTCAAAATGGATGGGGAAATAAGACACTTCCACAACAAAGAACACATGAGAAACTACATGAATACCAAACCAGCACTACAAGCAATTCTAAACAAGATCCTAGAAAAAGACAATGAAGGCAACAACACCATGAGGCCCAACAGAGCAAATCAAATAGGCAAGGCAAGAAACTAAAAGGAGAAGGTGAAAAAGTAAAAAGAGTCAACAAAAGGCCAATAACATGTCAATAATAAGTCAGTACATATCAGTTATAACCATCAATTGTCAATGGCCTCAACTCACCAATGAAGAGAAATAGACTGGCAAAATGGAATAAGAACAAAATCAACAATATATTGTATATAAGAAACACACCTAGTGCAGAAAGAAGCCCATAGACTGAAAGTGAATGGATGGAAAAAAATTCTCCATGTGACAGGATCCCAGAAAAAAGCAGGGGTAGCAATCTTATTTTCAGACAAAGCAAATTTCAAACCAAAACCAATTCTAGTATTATTGATGTAGGACAGTACTGTATCATACCTCTGTGAATGTAAAATATCTTGTACCTGCTTTATGATACATAGTAGTGACCATGCTTTATCAGAGCTATTTTTAATGATATTACTCTAGAATGTTCTCTTTCCAGATGATGATTAAGATTCTAATAAAAAAAATGGTGCCAGGTACCACAACAGCAAAAGAACTTTGCTGTTTTCTGGATATTATTCTTTTCTTTTTCTTGCTGTGAATGTAAAATATCTTGTACCTGCTTTATGATACATAGTAGTGACCATGCTTTATCAGAGCTATTTTTAATGATATTACTCTAGAATGTTCTCTTTCCAGATGATGATTAAGATTCTAATAAAAAAAATGGTGCCAGGTACCACAACAGCAAAAGAACTTTGCTGTTTTCTGGATATTATTCTTTTCTTTTTCTTGTTCTTTTTTTTTAATGCAATGTGCTGAATGTCTATAATTTTGTTCAGATGACTGCAGAACCTGGAAAAGCTGTTGCTGCTATTGATGCATAACATACTGCTATTATTGGTCTTTTTATAAATATAAAC